>NW_027248451.1:0-300000 GCF_031021105.1 Erythrolamprus reginae
GGACCCATTCAATTTTGTCAATATCTTTTTGTAGGTGAGGTCTCCAGAACTGAACACAGGATTCCAAATGTGGTCTCACCAGCACTCTATATGAGGGGATCACAATCTCCCTCTTCCTGCTTGTTATACCTCTAGCTATGCAGCCAAGCATCCTACTTGCTTTCCCTACTGCCCGACCACACTGCTCACCCATTTTGAGACTGTCAGAAATCACTACCCCTAAATCCTTCCCTTCTGAAGTTTTTGCTAACCCAGAACTGCCAATACAATACTCAGATTGAGGATTCCTTTTCCCCAAGTGCATTATTTTACAGGGTGATGGGGGGGGGGCATTTTTACCCTCCTCCGGCTCCAGGGAAGCGACAGGTGGCATCCAGACTCTTATCAAAAGCCTCCAGGGATGAAAGCTCCCACAACTTCTGAAGGTCAAGTTGGCACACAGACTGCAAATCTAAACTCAGCAGGTTAGAGAATACGATCCGCAGGTTACATGTGTTGTGCGAATGCCGCCAAGGTGCCGTCAGAGAGAAAATAGAAGCCAGGAGAGCTGCATAGCTGGTGAGGGGAAATCCCACCAGGTGTGGGTGACCTGCACTGGAAGGCAGATCGTTGCGTTAAGCACGGATTGGCTGTATAGGAGATTCTCGACTTATGACCACAACAGAGCCCAAAGTTTATGTTGTTAAGTGAGACATTTGTTAAAGTGAATTTTGCCCATTTCACAACCTCGGTTTTTAAGTGAATCGCCACAATTGATAAGTTAGTAACCTGGTTGTTAAGTGAATCGGGCTTCCCCATTGACCAGGAGGTCGCCAAAGGGATCACGTGATCCCAGGACATAGCAACAGTCTTCAGTGTGAACCAGTTGCCAAACTTTGTGAATTTTGATTTGACCATGAGAATGCTGCAACAGTCGTTAAGAGTGAAAAATGGTCATAAGCCACTTTTTTCAATGCCATTTGTAACTTCGAACAATCAATAAATGAACCATTGTAAGTCAAGGACTTCCTATACATTGCCTTCCCACACTGTGGGAAGGAAAAGGGGTAGGAAATGGAGGGAGGGAGGAAAGAAAGAAGGAAAGAAGAAGGAAGAAAAAAGAAGGGAGGGAGGCAAGGAAAGGAGGGAAGGGAAGGGAAGAAGGAAAAAAGAAGAAATAAAAGAAGGGAGGGGGAGGAAAGGAAAAGAAGAGAGGGAGGGTGGGTGGGTGGGAGGAAAGGAGGGAAGGAAGGAAGGAAAGAAGGAAAAAAGAAGAAAAAAGAAGGGAGGGCAGAGGAAAGAAAAAGAAGAGAGGGAGGAAGGAAAGGAGGGAAGGAAGGAAAGAAAGAAGGAAAGAAAAGAAGGGAGGAAAAAAGGGAGTGCAGGAGGGATGGAGGGAAAGGAAGGAAAAAGTAAGGGAGGGAGGGGGGGGAAAGGAAGGGCGGGAGAAAAAAGGAAGGAAGAAAGGAAAAAGGAAGGAAGGAAAGAAGGAAGGAAAACGGTTTGCCATTCTGCTGACCCTTCACCCTCCAGCCAAGTTCTGCCCCTTTTCCCAGGCTGGCAGGGTGACTCAGGGGGTGGCAGGGCCTCGCGGGCACCCAGCAAGAAGGCTGAGTCAGCAGCTCCGATGCGGAAAACCTGCCGAGTCACTGCAGAGCAGAGCGGCTGGTGCCAGGGAGGGGAGGGGAGGGGCCACGCAGCCCAACAGGCAGAGACTCCACCGGGAACCCACACAACCCCAGCTGTCACGACACCCTTATCCGCGGTTATCTCTCCAAACCAGTTTTTCGGGCTCATCATCCCCCACAGGCTGAGTCACCCGTCCGCTGGGCTCAGCCCGGCTCAGTGGGCCCTGCAAACACAACAGGAACCCCCTTGGGTGGCAGCCACTACTTTTGGGGGGGGGAGAGTCAAGGGTCCCCCGTTTGCTGGAGTGGGAAAGACCCAGACTCAACCTTCCCTAGCGGAGCATTTCCTGAGCTGACATAAGATCCCGATGGGGAAACTTCACGGTAGAGCTTCCTCCAATGCAATGGGGGAACTCTGCACATGGGCAGGAACATTGTTTGCTAGTTGTACATGATGACAACCCAGCTCTGTCTTGATGAGATTAAAACTTTGCATCAGTTGGCAGGATAAAGCTGGATTTCTCAAGCTCAGGCACTTGAATATGGGTGGACTTCCACTCCCAGAATTCCCCAGCCTGCAATCTTTAAGATGGGTGGACTTCAACTCCCAGAATTCCCTAATCAGCAGTCTTTAAGATGGGTGGACTTCAACTCCCAGAATTCCCCAGCCAGCATGCTTTAAGATGGGTGGACTTCAACTCCCAGAATTCCCTAATCAGCAGTCTTTAAGATGGGTGGACTTCAACTCCCAGAATTCCCCAGCCAGCATGCTTTAAGATGGGTGGACTTCAACTCCCAGAATTCCCCAGCCAGCATGCTTTAAGATGGGTGGACTTCAACTCCCAGAATTCCCCAGCCAGCATGCTTTAAGATGGGTGGACTTCCACTCCCAAAATCCCCCAATCAGCATCCTTTAAGATGGGTGGACTTCAACTCCCAGAATTCTCCCAGCGGCATCCTTAATGATGGGTGGACTTCAACTCCCAGAATTCCCCAGCCATAATGCTTTAATTTTGGGAGTTGAAATCCCATCTTCAAGTACCAGAGGCGGAGAAAGCCAAACCAAGTCCTCAGGGAGTGGGCGGCATACAAATTCACTAAAATAAAATAAAGTAAAAGGTAAAATAAAGTGAAGTGAAGTAATAAAATGAAATGAAATGAAATGAATTGAAATAAAAATAAAAATAAAAATAAAAGCCGAGGTAATGGCTTTAATATGGCTTGGCTGAAGCCCATATACTGTATATTTCTTGCCAGGAATGTTTGTGGCTGGGGGATTCTGGGAATCAAAGTCCCCAAGTTTAAAAAAACATTGCTCTATAGCAGTAGTTCTCAGCCTGGGGGTCGGGACCCCTTTGGGGGTCGAACAACCATTTTGCAGGGGTCGCCTAAGACCATGGGAAAAGAAAATTTCCCATGGTTTTAGGAACTAAAGCTTTTATTCTGATGCCTTGGAACATATTTTTACAATCCAACCAATCAGGTGTTTACAGTGAACTTCCTGCCAATCAGCTTAAAGTTCTGTTGGGAGATTTGGCACCAGACTTATGGTTGGGGGTCACCACAACATGAGGAACTGTATTAAGGGGTCGCGGACCACTGCTCTAAAGTGATTCAGCTCGGCTTTTCTCAGCTAAGCCCCCTGTCCTCCTCCCTTTCCTGTATAGAGACCAGCAGCCAATCCAGAAGGCGAAAAACGACAGAAACTCAGGCGTTTTCACCCAAATTTGCCTTTTGCACGAAAGCTCGAGATGATTACAGAAGCCAAAACAAACCAGCCTTTTTCTCTGAAAAAAAAAAAAGCGTCAGATTTTAGGTTTTGGTAGAGCTTCGCCTCGATGGGGATCGACGCGATTTTAAAGACCTTCTCGTTTGCCGTATGAAAATAAAGATATTTGCAGAGAGATTAAGAAATCCTGGCGTTGTTTTTCACTCCCTTTTCAAAGGGAAGTTGGGTGCTGCCAGGTTGGCAACCCGGCCTTACCCTCGCTCCACCTAACGGATCGCTGCCAACTTCGTTTTATTGTGTGTTTTTTTCCCCCTTGCTTGCAAAGTCAAACCAGCTCCGTTTTCCCTGACAATTCATTTACAGCAGGGGTCTCCAACCGCCGGTCCGCGGACCGGGACCGGGCCGTTGGGGGTTTTCAGCCGGTCCGCGGCGCCAGGGCCCCCTCGGCCTTTCCGCGCTGCCCACCGCCCGCCCGATTTGCCCTCTCTGCTCCTCTGCCACCTCCTGCCTTTCACCGCAGCTCCTCCCGCACCCGGAACGCACGCCCTGCCCGCCTCACATTTGCCGAGAGGACTTTCGCCCCGGGCTCTCAGCAAGGGGGTTTGCATGAGAGGCGGGGCCGGCGGAAGGTGATATTCAATGTCGGGGGTGCACGGGCGGTTTTGCGCGCGCTTCCTATCTCCCTGCTAGCCCACTCGAAATACGTATTCAAAATAAGAAAAGCCTTTGCCGGCGAAGGCTTTTCTTATTTTGAATACAGTATTCCGAGTGGGCTAGCAGGGAGATAGGAAGCGCGCGCAAAACCGCCCGTGCACCCCCGACATTGAATATCACCTTCCGCCGGCCCCGCCTCTCCTGCAAACCCCCTTGCTGAGAGCCCGGGGCGAAAGTCCTCTCGGCAAATGTGAGGCGGGCAGGGCGTGCGCGCGTCACCGCTGAGAAGAACGGAGAGAGAACGAGAGTGAGTGAAAGCAACAGACAGCAAGATAGAGAGAAAGTGAGAAAGAGAGTGAGAGAAAGGGGGGGAGAGAAAGAGATAGCAAGAGAGAGAGAACAAGAGAGAGAAAGAGCGTGAGAAACAAAACAAGAGAGAAAGAGTGAGAGAGAGAGAAAGCAAAAGAGACAGAAAGAAAACAAGAGAGAGAAAGTGAGAAGAAGAGAGAGAAAGAGGGGGAGAGAGAGAGAAAGAGAGAGGGGGGAGAGAGAGAAAGAGAGGGAGAAAGAGAGGGAAAGGGGGGAGAGATAGCAAGAGAGGGAGAGAGAAAGAGAGAGGGAAAGGGGGAGAGAGGGGGGAGAGAAAGAGGAGATAAAGGAAGAGGAGAGAGAGAAAGGAAGAGAAAGAAAGAAAGAGGGATAGAAAGAGAGAGAGAGTGAGAGATGCTCAGTGAGCCTTTCTTTGAAGTTGCCTTTCTTTCTTTCTTTCTCTTTCTTTCTTTCTTGCTCTTTTTCTTTCTCTCTTTTACCTTTCCTTCCTCTATTTCTTTTCTTTCTCCTTCCTACCTTCTTCCCTCCCTCCCTCCAGTCCTTCCTCTCTTACTCTCCCCTTTCATAAGTTTCCTTGCTTCCTTCCTCTGTTCCTGTCCCTTCCCTCTTTCCTTCTTTCTTCCTTCCTTCCTTCCTTTCCTCCCTTCCTTTCCTCCCTCCATTTCTTGCTTTCCTTTTCCTTCCTCCCTTCTTTCCTCCCTCATTCCCTTCTTTCACTCCTTCCTCTCTTACTCTCCCCTTTCACACCTTTCTTTGCTTCTTTGCACCCTTCTTCTGTTCCTGTACCTTCCCTCTTTCCTTCCTTCCTTCCCACCCTCCGTCCATTCATTCACCCATTCCTCTCTTGATCGCCCCTTTTACGGCGCCGCTGACAGCTAGCTCCCCCCCCCCACCGGGCCATGGAAAACTGGTCTAGCTGAAAGCCGGTCCCTGGTGCAAAAAAGGTTGGGGACCTCTGATTTACAGGGCAATTAATTCGCAGGTTGGAGGATTTAAAAAAGTGATTGCTTGCTGCCCTGCCAGCCCGCGATGCCTAAGGAAGTGACTTCACGCGATCCCAGTTTGGGAAAATTAACCACGCACGTCGGATTGTTCCTTCGGATGTTTTGGGAGATTCCAGCCCATCCTACACCTCAACGTCCCTTAAAATATATATATATATATATATATATATATATATATATATTTATATATATATTTATATATATATTTATATATATATATATATATATATATATATATATATATATATATATATATATATATATATATTTATTGGATTTGTATGCTGCCCCTCTCCGTGGACTCGGGGCGGCTAACAACAGTGACAAAAACAGAATATAAAAATCCAATACTAAAAACAGCTAAAAACCCTTGTTATAAAACCAATCATACATACAAACATACCATGCATAAATTGTAGAAGCCTAGGGGGAAAGAATATCTCAGTCCCCCCATGCCTGATGGCAGAGGTGGGTTTTGAGGAGCTTACAAAAGGCAAGGAGGGTGGGGGCTATTCTAATATCTGGGGGGAGTTGGTTCCAGAGTGCCGGGGCCACCACAGAGAAGGCTCTTCCCCTGGGTCCCGCCAACCGACATTGTTTAGTTGACGGGACCCGGAGAAGGCCAACTCTGTGGGACCTAACTGGTCGCTGGGATTTGTGCAGCAGAAGGCGGTCCCTGAGATAATCTGGTCCGGTGCCATGGAGGGCTTTATAGGTCATAACCAACACTTTGAATTGTGACCCGAAACTGATCGGCAACCAATGCAGACTGCTGAGTATTGGTGTGACATGGGCATATTTGGGGAAGCCCATGATTGCTCTCGCGGCTGCATTCTGCACGATCTGAAGTATGAATGAATATATATGAATTCTATCTCCAACCTTTGCAACAATCCAAACTGATCAATAAAACCGACAAAACACATTACAGGCAGTTCTCAACCACAACTGAGGCGCAACATTTTTGTTACCATTTGCTAGGTGAACTTTGTTCCGTTTTACGATCTTGTGTTCCACCGTCGTCAAGTGAATCGCCGCAACTGGTCAAGAGAGTAATCTGGTTATTAAGCGAATCCGTCTCCCCCGTGGACTCTGCTCACCAACAAATGGAAACCCAGGACTTCCAGCAACCGTCATAAATATGAGTCAGTTGCCGCGCTTCTGGATTTAAATGTTTTTGATAATGTGATTATAGGGACACTGCCCGGTATTGGGTTCCTACCAGTACAGGCCACACTGCAGCTCCAGTAGGGTAAATGGAGCTGCATCCCCGGCGCAGGCACGCAGGTGTCCAAGCGAGATTCTGGTGATTTTTTGCTTCTGCGCATGCAAAATTTTGCTCATCTTTTTGGTTCTGCAGATGTGAGATTTTGCCGATTTTTTTGCTTCTGCGCATGCAAAATTTTGCAGATTTTTTGCTTCTGCGCATGTGAAATTTTGCCAATTTTTTGCTTCTGCGCATGCAAATTTTTGGTGATTTTTTTTTTGCTTCCGCCCATGCAAGATTTTGCCAATTTTTTTGCTTCTCTGCATGGTGATTTATTTATTTTTTGCTTCTGAGTGTGTGAGATTTTGGCGGATTTTTTTTGCTTTCACGCATGCTTGGAAGCAAAAAATAATCGCCGAAAGCTCACACACGAGCACGTCCCCTGCAAGCGCAGAAGCAAAATCTCGCTTGGACGCGTCCGTGCCAGGGTCACAGAGCTCCATGGGAAGTGTACCAGTAGCGGCAGTAAGTAGAATCCGTCCCTGACTGTAATGGTCATAAGTGTGAAACATGGTTCATAAGTCACTCTTTTCAGCCTGATTTGAATGGTCACTAAGCGAACCGCTGTAAGTCGAGGACTACCAAAGACCATCGACAAAGATGCAATAAACAAACCAGCCTCAAAAGATCTTCTGGGAACCGAATCTCAGCGCGGAATCAGGCGCCACCTTCCCACAGGTGGCTCCGTACATACTTTCTCTACTGGTGCAAAAAAAAAAAAAATCAATGGGGCAAAAGGGGTGGGGGTGAGTGGGTCCAGCCCCACCCGAAAGAGGCTCTCCAAAGCCAAGCTAAACATGAGTACAACTGTCAATCGCCCGTTGGTCAAGGTCAATTTTTCTGGCATATGAAAACAACTCAGGATCACAACTTTTTTTCTTCGCAGCGGAGAAAATGAACGGAAGGAGAAAGAGAAGAAAAAACAACGACTTACCAGAGATTGGCAGGACCACCAGGCAGATGTTCCACAGCATGATGTGCAAAAGGGGGGAGAATTGGTGGTGGTGTCAGGGGGGTCCACACGTGCCTTTTTCCCCTCGGTCCCCCCCAAAAAAGACTTTACGAATCCGTCCCCGCTTGTCCTCCTTGGCAACACCCGCTCTCCGCTTGAGTGTGTGTGCCACACGCACGCCCACTCACACCCACAGGAGAAAAGCACAGAGTCCCATCGTGTTGTCACCGTCCAGAGGGGCCCCTGTGTGGAGGAGGCTGGGGGCCACAGGCGTCTTCGGAGGGCATCCGTAGGGGGGCGTCGGCTTCGCTTCTAAGATCCGGCACGAAAGTTGTGGTGGACTCCGCCGGAGTGGCCTCTGCGGCTTGTGTTTTGAAACTCTTTGCAACCTGTTCCTCACACACGGCAGGAGCCGGAGGGTGGGGAAGCCAGCCAAGGGAAGGAATATTAACCTGTTTAGCAAGTTTGAACAGGTGTTTCTCAAAAAGGGGGGTGAGGTTTCGTTTATAAAGGGGAAAAAAGGCTTCGCGGGAGCGCTCCGTCTTAAGTCGTCACAATTCCTGGAGTGGCAACAACTCCGAGGCTGGGTGCCAAATGGGGGATTTGTGGGGTGGGGGGGAGGTGGCTCCGAAGACCCCGGGCCCTAAAGATGTGGGCCGTAGGGACCACAACAAGTTTCTCCTCCCAAAATTCCCACTCCTGTTTCGGATTTCTTTCCTGGCCTCCATTTAAGACCATTTCGTTTAGTGACGGTTCGGAGTGATGACGACACTGCAGCCAGTCCTGGAGTTCACCTCTCCTGGGATCAGTGGCTTGGCACTAAGGGTGTGCATTTTACATGCAGAATCCCGTGGGGAGAAGCCGGATTTACTTAACGACGGACAGATCCACTTGACATTCGCAGCAATTAGCTGAACGTCAGGAAAAAAATCAGGAGAGGCTCGCTTAACAGTTACCTCAATTTGCAAGGAAAAGTCAGAGAGACCAATTGTGGTTGTAAAACGATGACCACCTCTACATACCATGTTTCAAAAGAAACATGCGTTAAAAGCTGCTAGACTCCCCTTGGCTCGATTAAGCCCATCTAAGTAGAAACTCCTGCTTGAGCTGAAGGGGGTTGGATTAGATGACCTACAAGGTCCCTTCCAACTGTAATCTAATCTAATCTAACCTAATTTAGATTTGCCCCCACCAGGAGTTAAATTGTAGTTGCTTATTGCAATCAAAGCTGCTCATTCATCTATTACAGGAGAGGTCCACAATTTAGAACCACAACTGAACCGAAATCTCCGTCGCTCAGTGAGACAATAATTGAGTTTTGCTCCGTTTTATTTTTCTTGCCGCCACTGTTAAGTGAATCACTGCAATTCTCCAGGCGAGTAACATGGTCATTGAATGAATCTGGCTTCCCCATATGGGTTTGGCTGGTCGGACAGTCACCCAAGGGGAATCACGTCATAAGTACGAGTCACTTGCAAAGGGGATGAATTTTGATCAAGTGAGCAAGGCTGACAAACGGTCCTAAGTGACTTTGTTTCAGCGCCGTTGTAACTTTGAACCCGTCACTAGTTATTTTACGCGTTTTTAGGCCGCCCGACTGAATGTCGAGCAACTCTGGGCGGCTTCCTTTGGCTTGGAAGCGCGATCCGCGGAGATTTATTTGTCCTCGCTTTTTTGTGTGTGTGAAGTCTCGCTTCTGCTGTTTTAATAGTTTTATCTGTGTTTCCCTTTGTAATGAATCCCCTTGAGGACTAGCTGCATCAAAAGAGGCATCAAAAGGTGATACCAGCCCCTGAACGCAGCAGGCCCCACCCAGCTCCAGTGGCCACAGATTTTTATCTCGGCTCATCCGCTGGGAGGGAAGCTCGCTGGCAGACACGCCTGACATTCCTTCCCCGGACGGCACCCGCGTGTGAAAGGCCCGGCTGCCCTGCCCACCTTCGCACCCCGGCCACCCGACCTGCTCGACAGGAAGTGAAATCTTGCTGACTGGAACGGGTGCTGCTCAAAGGCGGCGGAGGAGGAGGGCTTACTGTTTCTGCTGCTGCCTTGCTTTTTTTAAGCCGCAGCTTTTCCAGAAGAGATTGGACAGCCGTTTGTCTGGAATGGTACATTAACCGTGATGGCGAACCTAGGACACGTGTCAGCCAAAATGTTTACAGCTACACTTATTTATTTATTTTATTTATTTATTTTGTCCAATACACAATGAGGGTTTTAGTGGAGATATATATATATATATATATATATATATATATATATATATATATATATATATATATATAATAAAATGCATGATGAAGGTTATAGAGGAGATACTCATAGTAAAATATATCTAAGAATTAATAGAAAAGAAGATGAAGTAATAGAACATATCAATGAAAGAATAGAAGAAGAAATATAGGAATAGAAAAAAGGTTTAGGAGATATAGGAGAGCAATAGGACAGGGGACGGAAGGCACTCTAGTGCACTTGTACACTGTGGGTATGACTTATTTTGTGGGTGTGACTTAATGGTCATGTGACTGGGCAGGAGTGGCTTGGAGTCCACTTAGGAAGCGACACTGATTGACAATCAATTTCACCTGCTGTTGTGCACATTCAACTTTGTACAGAACAAAGTCTTCAAGGAGAATATTTCATTCATTCAAATCTAGGATGTGTTCTTTGAGTGTTCCCTTTATTTTTTTGAGCAGTATGTATACACACATATTTATATATGTGTGTATATATATACACACATGTGTGTGTGTGTGTGTGTGTGTGTGTGTGTGTGTGTGTGTGTGGATAGATAGATAGATAGATAGATAGATAGATAGGTAGGTAGGTAGGTAGGTAGGTAAGTAGATAGATAGATAGATAGATAGATAGATAGATAGATAGATAGATAGATGATAAATAGATAGATAGAAAGATAGAAAGATGACCAATGATAGACAGACAGACAGACAGACAGACAGACAGACAGACAGACAGACAGTGGCACGGTACAGGAGAACAAACCCATCAAGGAAGGATTCAGCCTTCCTGAATGAGGAGCAAAATGTTTTTAAGGAGGGAAGAAAACCAAGGAAGTCCAGAACCCTCTTCTTTTCTAGCACTGGAAAAAGACCTTTGCTAGACGACTGTACTCCAAGCGATCAGGGTTGCATTTGCAGAACTTCTTACTCGTGTGGAAGCATTGGTTTTTCACTCGGAAGCCCACTCTTCAAGCACAGTGGCATGTGCTAGCATCGTTTGGACCTTAACTTGCAGAAAATTACACTGAGCGGCTGGGCCTTCTGCAACCCAAGAAAATTCTCTGCGTCTTCTGGTGGCCAATGGCATAGCTGGCGTTGGCCCACATTTGGACTCCAGCCCAGGAAGGAGTTAGCAGCCAGTTGCATAAGAATGAATCATGGATGAAAACAACTATTGCTCAACTTGGCATTCCAGTAGTGGCACCACAACGTTTCTCAACCTTGGCTGCTTGAAGATGTCTGGACTTCAACTCTCAGAATTCCACAGCCAACATGGGTGGACTTCAACTCTCAGAATTCCACAGCCAACATGGGTGGACTTCAGTTCCCAGAATTCCCTAGCCAACTCTGTGGAGAATTTTGGGAATTCAAGTCCACCTATCTTAAAATTAGCAGTACAGCAGGCACTCAGGGAGAGGTAAAGAGGGAGAAAGAAAGGAAGTAAGGAAGGAAGGAAGGAAAGAAAGAAAGAAAGAGCAGATGGAAACTCATCAAAGAGAGAAGCAACAAAGAACGAAGGAGGAAATTTACTGATTGAGAAGAATGCATCCATGGATAAATTTCCCTCTGGAAGTTGTGGGTGCTTCATTCTTGGAGGCTTTTAAGAAGCAATTTAAGAAGGAGGGAGGGAGGGAAGGAAGAAAGGGAGGGAGGGAGGGAGCAGAGTGCGAGAGAGAAAGAAAGAAAGAGAGAAAGAGAGAGAGAAAGAAAGAAAGAAAGAAAGAAAGAAAGAAAGGCATGATTGGACACACAAAGAATTTGTCTTTGGTGCATATGCTCTCAGATAAAAGATGAAAAAGATTTTAAAAAGATAAAAGAGGAAGTAGAAAGGGAGGGAAGAAGGAGTGGAGGGAAGTAAGGTGAAGTGGGGAGAGAAGAAGTAAGAAGGAGATGGAGATAGAAGGAGGGGAATGTGAGGAATGAAAGAAAACAGACAGGATAAAAATAGGTGCAAAAACAGGACATTGATTTTTGATTGATTGAAGAAAAATGTATAAATATGTACGCTATTGGCAATTTAAGGTACTGTCTATGCGTTGACGTAAAAATGGAAATTGTGGAGGAATTTTTTTAAAAAAAATTACCCCCCAAAAAAAATATTAGGAAGAAGATGAATGCACTATAAAATGATATAACACAACATTTAATCATTGTTTAGACTTTAAACCTATAGAACTTTACTTTATGAAAGTTATGTGATATAGATGAATAGTTTCTTTTATTGTATACAGTGGTGCCTCTACTTACGAACTTAATTTGTTCCGTGACCAGGTTCTTAAGTAGAAAGGTTTGTAAGAAGAAGCAATTTTTCCCATATGAATCAATGTAAAAGCAAATAAGGAGTGCAGTTGGGGAAACCACAGGGAGGGTGGAGGCCCTGTTCCCTCCCAGGAGATTCCTAGAGAGGCCCCATGGAGGCTTCTCCCCGCCTTTTCCAGTCCTGTTTCCTCCCAGGAGATTACTAGAGAGGCCCCACAGAGGCTTCTCCCTGGCTTTTCTGGTTACAGTTTTGGAGGCTCAGATTTGTAAGTAGGAAATGGTTCTTGAGAAGAGGCAAAACAATCTTGAACACCCGGTCAGTGTTCCCTCTAATTTTTGGGGGGGATGGGCGGAAAAGTATAGTGTCTGAGCGGCAGTCCCTTCGGGACTGGGCGGCACAGAAATAATAAATAAATAAATAAACAAACAAACAAATAAATACATAAATAACCCACCGGTTTGCCTCAGAGAATTTCAAAATAAAATACTGTACTGTGTGTCTATAACAGTGAGCTCATAATAGGGCAACTCTATCAATATCAAAATGCCACTTAAATAGTTGAGCTAGTTTCAAACTAGATTTTGATTTTCTTTCTCTCTTCCTTACTCCCATTCTTTTTCTTTCTCTTTTCCTTCCTCTCTTTTTTCTATCTGTTTTTCTCTCTTCCTCTCTTCCTCTCTCTCTCCTTCCCTCTCACTCTTTCCCTCTCGGCTTCTGGGCAGGTTTGGAAAACTCTGAGTTGATGATGATTTTTAAGTGAGCGATTGCTCACTGCTCAGCTTAGAGGGAACTATGCACCCGGTTCTTATCTAGAAAAGTTCATAAGTAGAGGTGTTCTTAGGTAGAGGTACCACTGTATGTAGAATTTTTTATTAGCTATATGATACAATATTAAACTTTAAATAAAAGAGATTTTATTAACATTTACATTGATGCAATGTAACTTTTTATAGTAAGGTGGAGAAAAAGAATTTAGACTTTTAAGAATTGACATTACCGTATATAAAATTAATAGAAATTTTTAGACGAGGAGAGATAAGAGCCTCCCTTGAGTGCATAATAAGAAACGCTTATATATATATATGATTGATTTTAAACATTGTTGCTGTGTTTGTAACTATGTATTGTTTAAATTTATTTGAAAATTATTTGAATCCCATCACTGTCACTAGGGTTGGGACTAGCACTTGTGAGGAAACCAACCTGCTGGGCGAGTTTGGTGCTCATTCAGAAAACATTTTAATGCTGTATCCACGAGAAAACATCTTGAGTAGAAGGTGATGGGGGGTTGCTGCTCATTCGGACTGGTTCTTCAGAACCAGGAGCTCTGACTCCAAGCAGAGAGCGGACCGGTCCTGTGTATCCATGAAACAGAGGTGACTTCTGCAGCTTAGCTTTGCAAATTGTGCATTGCAAAAAAAAATAAATTAAAATGCCCAAAACAAGATGGCGACCATGTGTAGTGCCGGAAATTTGGCATTTGTGCATGCTTAGAAGGGGAAAAAAGGAAAAATGTTCAATTTAAAAAAAAAAAAAAAAGATGGCGGCCCCGTATCTTTAACTAAGGAAGTGATGTCATCAGTGGGCGTCCTACTGGAACAGTGTTCCAGACTGTGTAGTCTGTGACTGTGTAGGCCGCTGCCCACGCCTGCCATGAAAGTGGTCCTTCCTTCCTGAGTATAACCACTAGGTTATACTCAGAGGTGGATTCTTATTACCACTACTACCAGTATGCTGCGTGCGCAGCTTGCGTGCACGTATGTGTGTCCCAGAGTTTTTTGCTTCTGCAGGAAGCAAAATCTCATGAGGGGATGTTTGTGCGCAAGAGATTTTTTGCTTCATCAAAATCTCTCATGCATGCGTCCCCTCACGAGGTTTTGCTTCCTGTGCATGCGCAGAAGCAAAAAATGCTTTAGTACCCACTACTGCGTCATTTCTCAGCTGTACGACCATGTGAGCCCAAGATTAGGTTGCTAAGTGAGAGTATTTATTTATTTATTTATCTATTTATCTATCTATCTATTTATTTATCTATTTATCTATCTATCTATTTATCTATTTATCTATTTATCTATCTATATCTATCTATCTATCTATCTATCTATCTATCTATCTATCTATCTATCTATTTATCTATTTATATATTTATCTATCTATCTATCTATCTATCTATCTATCTATCTATTTATTTATTGTTAGAGTTGGAAGGGACCATGCCGGTCATCAAGTCCAACCCCCTGCCTAAGCAGGAACCCTATAGCATCCCAGCCAAATGGCAGTCCAATTTCCTCTGAAAAATGTCCAGAGTATTGGAGTTCACAACGTCCGCTGTTAGGTTGTTCCACTGATTGATCGTTCTGACCGTCAGGAAGTTCTTCCTTATTTCCAGGTTGAATCTCTCCTTGGTCAGCTTCCAGCCGTTGTTCCTCGTCCGGCCCTCCAGTGCCCTGGAGAATAGAGCGGCCCCCTCCTCTCTGTGGCAACCCCTCGTATACCTGTAGACTGCTATCATGTCCGCTCTGGCCCTCCTTTTCTCTAGGCTATCCATGCCCAGTTCCCACAGTCTCTCTTTGTAAGTCTTGGTTTCTAGACCCCTGATCATTTCGGTTGCTCTTTTCTGCACCTTCTCCAGAGTTTCAATGTCTTTTTTGAAGTGTGGTGACCAGAACTGAACACAGTACTCCAGGTGTGGTCGGACCAGGGCGTAGCAGAGTGGTATTAAGACTTCCCTGGTCTTGGAGTGTATTCCCCTGTTGATGCAGCTTAGGATTGTGTTGGCTTTTTTGACTGCTGCTGCACATTGTTGGCTCATGTTTTTGCGCCATTTTATGACTTTTCTTGCCACGATTAAGTGAATCATGACCGCTCTTCGTGAGACGGTTGCTGAGGGAATCCGGTTTCCCGGTTAGCATGGCTTGTCTGAAGGTAGCCAAAGGGAAAACCCATGACCCCGGGACAGCGTGACCATCATAAATGCTGATCACGCAACCACAAGGATACTGCCACAGTCCTAAGTGTGAAAATTCGCCTGCCATTGTAACGTCAAACAGTCACTAAATGAACTGGTGTAACCAAAAACAAGTTGTTATTATTTTTTTAATTAGAAAAAACAGTTTTATTTACAAATATATATTACGTTCAAGAACATATAAACCCACAAAAATAAAAACAAGAGAGGTGACCTTGCTCTCTCTTTACTAAGTTGTTTGCGGCGCAGGCGGAGTAACAGTCGGACACAAAGGTGTGGGTATAAATAGGGTCACTTTTATTAAACAAAATTCAAATTAACTATTTAGCCAATTAAACCACGTGACCTGCAAAGGTGCATAAATCAAATGGGGGCGGAGTTAACTTTGCAACAAACTCACTTGAGCAACTCTAGGGCGAAAGCTCCTTGCCCGGGTGCAGGGTCAGGTAAAATTACACCTGCCCCCTGCCCAATGCTACGCCCCCACGGCGTGTGGGATGGCTCGCCACTGGTCTCTGATACGCCACAGGCAGCGAGCCACAGGAGCGACCCCCTCCCCGAACCCAAGCCGGTCGAGCCCTGTAATCCGAGAAGGAGATCGCCCCTCACCTCAGTAGAGGTGCCCCTAAAGGAGATCACACAGTTGCTGCTTACGCCCATTTCCGCCCCCTTTCGGCCGTCCCCCCCCCCCCAGTGACCTTGAGGGGGGGGGCGCTAGTTGGTGAGACCACCCCCTAACCACACTCCCACGCACAGAGTGGAGTAGGCGAAACAACAGCCACAATTCGGCCAATTCCTTGTGACTGCAAAAAATTCCTACTCGGCCCCACCGAGGGCGACCCATCATATGCACCCTGTAACAGAGGGAGGGTGGGCGGGTGTCCCGCGCCAGCGGGCAGGAGGCACTGCGCCACGAGGCAGCCCCTTTTGTAGGGCTGCCTCCCTTCTGCCCGGTTCACTGGGTGACCGAGCACCCAGGCGCTGCGCTGCGGCCCCCGGGGATGACGTGGGGTCCGCAGGCTCCGCCCCAACATGGCGGCCTCCTTCCCCGGCCCACGCCGCAACCCTCGCCAGCGGTGAGTCGCCAGCGGCATTGCGGCGCAGGCGGAGTAACAGTCGGACACAAAGGTGTGGGTATAAATAGGGTCACTTTTATTAAACAAAATTCAAATGAACTATTTAGCCAATTAAACCACGTGACCTGCAAAGGTGCATAAATCAAATGGGGGCGGAGTTAACTTTGCAACAAACTCACTTGAGCAACTCTAGGGCGAAAGCTCCTTGCCCGGGTGCAGGGTCAGGTAAAATTACACCTGCCCCCTGCCCAATGCTACGCCCCCACGGCGTGTGGGATGGCTCGCCACTGGTCTCTGATACGCCACAGGCAGCGAGCCACAGGAGCGACCCCCTCCCCGAACCCAAGCCGGTCGAGCCCTGTAATCCGAGAAGGAGATCGCCCCTCACCTCAGTAGAGGTGCCCCTAAAGGAGATCACACAGTTGCTGCTTACGCCCATTTCCGCCCCCTTTCGGCCACAGCAGGGGGTGAAATTATAAATTTATTCCCCCTGCTCCCCCCCCCTGCACATGAATGTGCAGGCACCTCTGCAGGTCCGCTATGAATTTGTCATTCCCCTCGTCTGTCACATGTACCCCGTCCCTTCTGAATAAAGCTAACTGTGATACTCTGAATGTTGGGGAGATCTATCACTCCACCCCCCGTCTGGAGTACCCATTCCTTCGCTGCCCTGTTGACTCTCTACCTGGCATCCTCCACCACCTTGTGCTCTTGACATACCACCACACCTCCGATAATACATGATATAACATGCGTGGGTCAGTCCTCCTTTCCAAATTCACCAGCAACAGGCGGTTGCCACCAGTGGGCCACACCAAACAATCTGGGTCCGGCCCCTCACTGCTCCCAACTTCCACAACGGGAGAGGCCCGTCTCATATGGAGACCTCCGAGCTCAAGCCCCTTCCACTGAAGCCCCAGTGACTCAGCAACCTCCACATTCCTGAAGACAATGTTGCAGCTGTACATCCAGCCGACATGCCACGCAGTGGCCGCCGTTCGCTACTGTGGGCAAAGGAAGGGCAACTCCGTCGCACTTTGCACGTAATAAAGTGGAGCAGGGCCAGGACCTAGAAAAACGATAAGAATAACAAGACAGTGTTAGCCACCCGCTCCCAAAAACGCTTGTACTCAGGTGCACGAATCTACGCCACGAAAACCCACTGACTTCAATCCGCCACCGTATTCACTACTTTGCGGAGAACTCGCTGAAAACCGCAATCAGTATTGCTGAGGGAATACCACCCGATACCTGCCAATCCTCCCGAAAACGGCCCCCACTGTTATTTGCTCAGTGGAGGCCCGTATTATGGTACAAAGGGGACCATTCCCTGGCTTCCTCGCTGTACCTGGGCTGGGTCCCTCACACCCAGGCCTCTGTCCTGTTAGATACGCCTGGCCGGTGATCAGTTCACCATCTTCGTTACTGGAGACTTCGAGCTCAACCAATGCGGTTGCCACAGCCCCCAATTTAACATCGATTTCCTGGCCCAGGGAACCGTACCCGATCCACTACTGTGCGACCAGGACAGCACCTGGCATACCCCCGTGTCCCAAAGGCCATAGTTTTGGCTGTCGGGGGAAACGGCCTTGCCTCGCTGGGTGAGAAGCTGGGTCTCCACCAATGCCGCTGCCCCTGAAACTGGGTAGGTATAGCGGCTTACTAATTCTTCCCCCATCTGTGTCCCTTCCCTGGACCATCCCTTGATCGTTCCCCCCGTCCACAAATAGTTAGCCACCGGGTCTTTCGTTAGGAGAGCTAAGCCCCCCCCTTGTTGCCCATACACGAGGGCGTGTAACCGTGCGGTCCCCACCTGCACTCCTTTGCTTGATCGAAGGCGCCGCCCACCATTCTGGGTACCCTGTGCCCCCGCCCATGCCATGTGGCTGCCAACCACCTGCCCATGCGCACATACTCCCTGTTAACAAACCAGGCCTTCTGTTGCTGTCTCGCTTCCCTGCCGCAGAACCAGCTGTGCCACCGTCGCAGCCCCATGTTCCTGTATTCCTCTCAGGCAGTCACCGCACTCTTCTTCAGCCTTAAATTGTCTGGGAGACGAGCCAATAAGCTCCGTGGCCCTGCTCGATCCCCCAGGGAGTAGAATAGTAGCGAGAAATTTATGCAGAGAAGCAAAGGCCCCTGAAAATGCCTCCTTTACCGTAAGCGCATGAATTAGCTAGACCAACCTGACTTAATCATTATAACCATAGTATTGATGTTAACCTCCTGACACCCCCACTTCGATAAATCTGATGATAATAACATTTCATAATTATTCTTCCCTGAAACAATTAGTACCATGCTTAATAACCCATCTTAAGTCAAGTCAACTTAAGCGTGAGTTCGACTCAGATGACCGGAAAACTTAGCGTTCGTGCAAGCCCCCCATACCAGGAAATGACTACACCGTTTCACTGAACCACTAAAGGTGGCTGCGATAAACTGACTAATTCATTCATTCCTTCATTTATGCAATTATCATGCCGCCCCTTGTCCCTAGACCCGTGGCGGCTCACAAAATGTCGGCCGCAGCCCCTTTCACACAGAGCCCGGCTATTGCCCCCACAATCTGGTTCCCCATTGCGTACTTCCGCTAGAATTAACCAGAGATTAGGGGATTTCCAAACTTCGGCCTGGTAATGACCTGGGAATCTGCCGGCTGTAGTTATGATATTAATAGTATCTCCCAGTTTTGTTGGTACAGAAAAAGGCCTGCTTACCGACTGCACCCGTAATGTTATGGCCCCCAGTACAAAATGACATTTAGACCTGTGGCAAAAATCAGAAACATTAGTAGTGAGGAGCCACCAACAGTCATGCCTATAGTGACAAAACCCTACCCCCCAGCGTCTGGGGCAGTATTAGTGCCTTAACCCATAAAACATCTTGTAAAAGGCGGGAGTGCATCCCTGCTGGAATGTCCCTCTTACCAATGTCTGTTTCCTTATGGTTCTTGTCCCGAATGGAACTGCCATAGCGTACCCCAGGTTCAAAGTGTCCTGAAGTATTTGCCCACATCGCCCAAACGTCCCTTGCCAATTTTACTACCTCCCCATGTAGCAAGGTCAACAGGTACCTCTTATAGACCATGTGCCCGGGCCAAAGTGGCCAATGAGAGAAACATGGAAGATCGACGGCAGGAAAAAGACCCCATGGTCATCCAGTCCGCCCTCACACTCCTTCCCGCATGCCATCACACAATGGACATGTTTATCCCAGGCATGTCCAAATCCAGCCACTGCCGATCCACTGCCCACGTCTGCTGAACGACTGTCCCAAGGATCAACCACTCCTACAATAAAGCCATAAAATAATAAATAACAATGACAATGACAACACACAAGGCACCCAAGCGGACAGTGCACACAGATACCCTCAAATCTGCTAGAGACGTAAACCGTTACGGTAAGGGCCTGCGCCTCGCCTGCTTACCGCCAGGACGTGTATGTGTGTGTTCCAGGCCTTGCCCTAACTGGGGAAAGGTGGGAACCGCCCTGTGGGCAATCCCCCTCCTCGCAATAAGGGCATAGTGAAGCTGGTGTCCAGCTAAATTACTGGTATCCAGCTCATAAATCATAAATTAAAATTAATTATATCCCTTATAATGACAGTAATAACAATCATAATAACAATTCATTAATTTTGCATGTCGCCCCCCTGCCACCGACCATATATATATATCTTGGTTCTCTCATTTGGAAACCCTAAACTCACCACTAGGAGTAAAATAAATAACATGAATTAATAGTATATTAAATAAAACTGAACCCAGTGGTTCAAGTAATCCCACCACTTAATCAGCTAAAGCTCCCTCAAAAGGGGGAGGAATCAGTTCCCTCAAGCACTGCGTTCATCCATATCCCCAGTGTAAGTTCCTCCTGATTCCAGTGGATTAATAATAATTATTACCTTAATTATGTGTGTGTAAAATTCCTTGTTCAATAATCAGTCAAGAAGGAAATGCCTCTTATCTAATAACTGGGTTACCCTATTAACTATATGCAAAATGAGATTGGGGAATAAATAGTTCACTATTGGCATTGTAGTTGATAAATTACCCCTTTGCCACGAAATGGGAGGGGGGGGGGGCAAACCAGCAGTTAATTTTATGACCAATTAATAAATCCCCCGCCCTCAATCCGGGCTGCCGTGACTCAACCAATTAATCCTGTGGGGTTCCGTGAAGCAAACAACGTCTGCCCACAGCTGGAACCATTCTCCCAACCGTTCACTACCATATGAACTGATTTATGCAATAATAATGATAATAATAATAATAATAATAATAATAATAATAATAATAATAATAATAATAACCACAACCAGAATAATTTAATAGATTTGTATGCCGCTCCTCTCCGAAGACTCGGGGAGGCTCACAGCAAACGCTGTGTACTCATTTAACTGGCCAGGGGCAACGGCCATGGAAAGCACTCCACCACCAGGGGAAACGGGCCCACCCACGCGGCGTCAGCCTGGCTGGTATTAATGGGGGAGGGGCCGCCGGGAGGCAAGAACCCCCCCCCCCCCGCCGCGCAGAGTCCCGACCCCGAACTCTGCGGCCAAAAGGAAAAAACCACCACGTGGAGGAAGGGCGAACGGCCTCTCCACAGCCGTCGCCCACTCCCCAGTTCTCGCCCGGGCCTCCCTGACTGAAACGCTCCAGGCGCGTAGCCAGCAGGGCCCTCAGAGCCCTAAGCAACCACCCGGCGGAACACCAGCCCGGCAACCCGGCCGGCAAGCCGTCGACGCCCCGCGCGCCCTGCCGCCATGTACACGAAGCCACGGGGGAGGGGAGGGGCGCCGGCACAGCAGCCATCTGACCCCCTCCTCCCTTTCCCAAGCAAGCCGCCGGCGAATCCTGCAATTTTCCGGCCGGCGCCGTCCTGCGCGCCGCCGGCAACGAACAAGGAGAAGCGATGTCGCCACGAACGGCCCGTGCACGGGCGCTGGGCGCCGCCGCAGCCCCACCCCCGTAGACCAGGGCCTCCCCCGGCGATCGCCATCGATCCCGGGGGGCTTCACAAACCGCCTCAGTCTTCCCGACGGGGAGAAAAGTGTGCTGGTCCCCCCTCGCCGTTCAGTCCTGCGGCGAGATCGGGGGGGAGCAAGAGATGTCCCGCGCCAGCGGGCAGGAGGCACTGCGCCACGAGGCAGCCCCTTTTGTAGGGCTGCCTCCCTCCTGCCCGGTTCACTGGGTGACCGAGCACCCAGGCGCTGCGCTGCGGCCCCCGGGGATGACGTGGGGTCCGCAGGCTCCGCCCCAACATGGCGGCCTCCTTCCCCGGCCCACGCCGCAACCCTCGCCAGCGGTGAGTCGCCAGCGGCATTTTACTTACAATATATGTTTCTAATTTTTTTGCAGATTTTCATATTTTTATTATTATTATTTATTAGATTTATATGCCGAGGACTCGTTAGCATACATCATTAACATATGCTGCATACCTTTTCATTATAGTTCCATTCTATTATAGTAATACATTAATAGTTATTAATAGTAGAATATATTAATATCAAAAAATTAAACTAAGTAGCTAATAAATTCATTCTTAGACAAATTAGTATATCTGTATCATATCTAAAATGTTTTTCTTTCTCATTACCATAAAATCTCCTCTATGTCGTGTATTTGAAATATTTATTTATTTACCATCTTATCATTTCTTTCTTTCTTTTGCTATTTATTTCTGTTTTTGCAGCCAATTATCCCATATTTTATACAAGGCCGAATCTTCTTTCTCTTTTATTTGCATATTTACAACTTGTAATTAAGTGATGCAGTTATTAAATGAGTTGTGGCCAAGGTCTTCTAGTCTCCCCTGCCACCCAAGCTCATAAAACCATAGAAACATAGGAAGGGAATGATGGGATGGGACCTTGGAGGTCTTCTAGTCCACCCCACTGCCCAAGCCAGAAGTCTTCATCCCAAGCGTCCCTTCTCTAGCTGTGAAAACCTCTGACCTTCTTCTCCAACATGCTTGGTGTGGAGGGTGTGTGTGTGTTGTGCCTCTTCCATGGGCCACCTTACCTTGACCCATCTCGGCATTGTCAATCCAAGGTGATTCAACCCGGAGTTGAGTCAATGGCACGTCCTGCAACTGGAAGCTTTTGAATCATTGGGGCTGACTTCACATCCAGGAAGCCCTGCCAGATCCTTCACATACCAAGCCATGGAGGTCAGAAGGTGAGTCTCTTGGGCAGGAAGCCCAAACGACCAGCAGAGAGTTCTCCAGAGATGACGGAGGAGGCGGCAGGGGGAGGGGCTTCGTGGATTTCCAGATAGGCAGAAAGTTTCCTGCAAGAACAGACCCATCCCTGGAGCGGTTGGGCAACTCAACTGAGCCAGACTGGGGGCTGCAGAGTCTAGGACAGTGATGGCGAACCTTGTTTAGTTCGTGGGCCAAAAGGTGTGTGTGTGCTAGCACACTCGCATGTACCCACACTCATTGATTGATTGGTTGGTTGATTGATTGATTGATTGATTGGACTTCTATGCCCCCACCCCTCCGAGGACCTGGGGAAGTTTACAACACATAATAAAACAATATGAAACATCTTAATCCAATTAATTAAATTTGAGATCTAGAAACTCCAAAACCATAAAAACAATCTTTTTTTTTTAAAAAAGTATTAAATATACATTGAAAATACTTCAGACTTATATACAAACAACATAAGTACATACAAACATACAAAAAATATAAAGAAAAACAGGACCAAAAAAATCTTCTAAACGCTTTCTTTTAATAGTAAATTATACTGTTGTTATATTCCAGTCAGTTGAACTGTATTCCTTTTACAGTTCTTAACTTTCAATCTATTTCATCATCAATATCAATATTTCAATATCTGCTATCTATACAATGTGATAGGAGTGCAAACACTTACTTATTATTATTTATTCCTTATAAAAACAATCATTTCATTCAATCAGCTTTCTTTCCACACGTTCATAGGCCAGGGGACAATAATCTAATGGCCCCAAGCCTGGCGACATAGGTGAGTCTTAAGACTCTTACGGAAGGCGAGGAGGGTGGGGGCAGTATGAATCTCTGGGGGGAGCTGATTCCAGAGGGCCGGGGCCACCACAGAGAAGGCTGTTCCCCTAGGCCCCGCCAAATAACATTGTCTAGTTGACGAGACCTGGAGAAGGCCGACTCTGAGGGACCTGACCGATTGAAGGCGATCCTGTAGGTATTCCGCACTGATGCCATGTAGGGCTTCCCTTCCACGCATTCTCACACACACACACACCGCTGCCCCCGCGCATGTGCACAGGCCTCACTGAATCCTGGGACGGGTAAAAAAACAGACAAAACGGAAATTCAGAAAAACGGACTTCCTGTTTGCCCATTGGGCTCTTTTTTGTACTATGTAGGCTTCACGAAGCTTCTCTGAAGCCTCCAGAGGGCGAAACAGCCTTTCCCAAAGCCGAAAATCAGTTGGCTAACCTGTGCATGCATGGTGGAGCTGATGTAGGGCAACGCCTCGTGTGCCCTCTGATATGGCTCTGTGTGCCACCTGCGGCACGCATGCCATAGGTTCACCATCATGGGTCTAGGAGGGTCCTTTCCCCTTGGATCTCACCTCCCTTCAGGCTCTGGGTCACCTACTGTTCCAGAAGACACTGGACCAGCCCATCTGTCTGGAATGGTACAATCAGATTACTCTCACCCGGCTCCAGGGAAGCCTTTGGAGCCCAGGGAGAGCAAAACACAGCCTATTGGGTCCACCAGAAATTGAGAAAAAGGCCATTTCCAGGCTCTAGAGGCCCTCCGGGGGGCAAGGGAAGCTGTTTCCGCCCTCCCCAGACATTGAATTATGGGTGTGGGCACTCATCCATGTGCGATAGCATTCACAAAAACTTTTTTGGCACCCGAGGGCAAAAAAGTTCACCATCACTGGGCTAGAACATAAGAACCTAAGAAGAGCCCTGCTGAATCAGGCCAAAGCCCATCAAGCCTAGCATTCTGTGTCACACAGTGGCCCACCAATTGTCCATGGGGATCTTGAGCAGAAAGAGAAGGCAAGACCCTCCCTTTCCCTTGACCCCCAAGAAATGGTATCCAAGGGAACCCTGCCTGCTTCATCCAACATAGAGGTGGCACTTGAACATCCATTTCAATAACCACCGATACACTTGGCATCCATGAATCTGTCTAATCCTGCCTTAAAGCTATCCAGGCTGACAGCTGTCACGACCTCTTCTGGAAGGGAATTCCATAGACGACCCTCTGGGTGAAGAAATATTTTCCTTTAGTTGTCCTCACTTTCTTATCTAGGAGTTTTAGGGAGGGCCCCCTCGTCCTAGTATTGTGTGATAGAGAAAATATTTTTTTTCTCTATCTACCTTTTCAATCCCATGCATGATTTTATACTTCAGTCAAGTCATCTCTTAAACGCCGTCTTTCAAGGCTGAAGAGACCAAGGTGTTGCAACCTGGTTTCATCATGAGAGAGGTGCTCCATTTATCTTGATCATTCTTGGTGCTCTTTTTTGCACCTTTTCCAATAGTATTATATCCTTCTTGAGGTGCGGTGAGCAGAACTGTACACAGAACTCCAAGTGTGGTCTCACCATTAATTTGTACAGAGGCAATACAACACTTGCTGACCTATTTTCGAGCTCCTACGAGTACGGTCAGGTTCACAGAACCGGTAGGGAAAAAATGATTTCTTTTTTTCTTTTTTTCCCTTCTGGGCTCTGGGTGTTTTTCCTATAGCAGTAAATGAGGCTGAATGTGTATAATTTTAGAAGAGCTGTGCATACTTTATATAGTAATGCATATTTTTGTGTGCCTGCATGTAATATGTATGTACACATAGGTATATACATATACATAGCATATATGGCATATATACATAGGATTAAATAGTATATTTTGGATGTTCAGTAATAGATAGGGAAATTGTATCTCTTTGAGGTGAGTTCAGGCACCTTAACCCAAACCCTTCATGTGACTGACATCAAGTTGGCCACCTTTAAGCCAGTCACATGACTTTTAAGATACCCCCAATCACATGATTTTCAAGCCACTCCTACCTGGTCACATGGCCAGCAAGCCACATTCATAAAATAAGCAGTGCCCACAGCAGTGTTTCCCAACCTTGGCAACTTGAAGATATTTGGACTTCAACTCCCAGAATTCCCCAGCCAGCAAATGCTGGCTGGGGAATTCTGGAAGTTGAAGTCCAGATATCTCCAAGTTGCCAAGGTTGGGAAACACTAGCCCACAATGTGGTAGTAGAAATTTTTGTAGTCCTTCACTCGTACGGATCTCCCACCTGGGCAGTGGGCTGGACTAGAAGACCTCCAAGGTCCCTTCCATTCTCTTCCAAGCAGATGTAGGACATTTGGTCTCCACCAACATTTGGAGGGTCAACCTTGTCTGGGATGTTGGGAGCTGAAATCCAACCATCAGATGGCAGCTCAGGGCTAAATGTCCTATTTATTCACTTTCTACAACTATTATTATTATTATTATTATTATTATTATTATTATTATTATTATTATTATTATTATTTATTAGATTTGTATGCCGCCCCTCTCCATAGACTAGGGGCGGCTCACAACAATAACAAAGACAATGTAAGAACAAATCTAATATTTTAAAAAACAATAAAACCCCCATTATTAAAAGCAAGCATACACACCCTGACGGCAGAGATGGGTCTAAAGAACTTTACGAAAGGCAAGGAGGGTGGGGGCAGTTCTGATCTCCAGGGGGAGCTGGTTCCAGAGGGTCGGGGCCGCCACAGAGAAGGCTCTTCTCCTGGATCCCGCCAAACGACATTGTTTAGTCGATGGGACCCAGAGAAGGCCAACTCTGTGGGACCTACACAAAGCATGGTTTGATCCACGCAAAGCCACTTCGGGCACCCTGAGTTCTCTCTTCTCTGCCCCTCCCCAGCTAAAAATAACCAGAATTACGCTGCGTTAAGATGGATGGTCAGGGGCAGATACCTTCAGTCCCTTTGCATGCGCACGCACATGTCCTAGCGTGTTTTTGCTTCTGCGCATGTACAGGAAGGTAAAAATCACCAAAATCTCATACACATCCCCTTGCGACGCAAGAGAACTAAAGTTGTGTGCGCAGCGCACCGAGAGCTACAAGTGTGCCGTCCTCAAACACTCCTGGGATGGCCAATGAATTTGATGAATGAAAATAAAATATATCCTGAAAGGGTTTGTGGTGACAGGAAGATTCGTCTTCCTTTTTGGAGGAAACGTCTGATGCTCTGAAGAGATTTGGCTAACGCAGAAAATGGGACGCTAACAGGAAATGGAAAAAGGAGAAATAAAGCATCAGGAAGTTTCTTAATTCCTTTATTCCGGCATTTCTCAAAACCTGGCCGGTTTAGAAGCAATCGTGTTGCTTCCTGGATTTTGGCAGTGGCTCGACAGGTAGCAGTACTTGGCGGTAACTAGAGTGGAAGGTTGCCGGTCGCTCAGCCTGGTAGCCAGTGCCCTCTTGTGGCGTTGTGGCTAATGTCACAATATTCCAGCTTCTTGTGTCCTAACAGAGTAATTATTCAAGCTTGGCACACAAAGTTTTATTTATTTGTTTTGTCAAGAACGTATTGGTGGTGTACAAAGACATAACACTGTTTATATACATGATACTAGTAAAAAGAAACCTCAGGACAGGGGACAGAAGGCACATTGGTGCACTTGTGCACACCCCTTATTGACCTCTTAGGAATCAGGTGACATCAACAGTGGATAGTCTAAGGGTAAAGTTTTGGGGGTTAGATGATGATACTACAGAGACTGGCAGTGAGTTCCATGCATCACCTACTCCGTTACTAAAGTCGTATTTCCTGCAGTCGAGTTTAGAGCGGTTTACTTTAAGTTTGTATCTGTTGTGTGCTCGAGTGTTGTTGTGGTTGAAACTGAAGTAGTCGTTGACAGGAAGGATGTTGAAGCAGATGATTTTATGGACTATGCTTAGGTCATGTTTAAGACGATGTAGTTCTGAGATTTCTAAACCTAGGATTGGAAATCTAGTTGTGTAGCATATTCTATTACGAGTGGAGGAGTGGAGGGCTCTTTGGGTAAAGTATCTCTGGACATTTTCTAAAGTGTTTATGTCCGAAATCCAGTATGGGTTCCAGACAGATTATTCAAAGATTGGTCTGGTGAACGTTTTGTATGCTCTGGTTAGTAGTGTGAGATTACCAGAGCAGAAGCTATGTAGGATTAAGTTAACAACTCTTTTGGACGATGTTTTGGGCGATGTTTTTGCAGAGGGCTTTGGCCCTTGGGTCATTTGATATGAGTATTTGATATGGTCATTTGATATGAGTATTTGATATGGTCATTTGATATGAGTATGTGATATGGTCATTTGATATGGGTATTCCAAGATCTTCTGGGTTCTGTCCTGGGCCCTGTACTCTTCAATATTTTCATTAATGACCTGGACGAGGGAGTAGAAGGGGAACTAATCAAATTCGCAGACGACACCAAGCTGGCAGGGGTAGCCAACACCCTACAGGACAGGCTCAAAATACAGAAAGATCTAGACAGATTAACACTATGGGCCCACACTAACAACATGATGTTCAACGTCGACAAGAGCAAAGTCCTTCACCTTGGTAAAAAAAAACCAAGACACACATACAGCCTGGGAGAAACCCCACTTAGCACTGTGAAAAAGATCTTGGTGTCTTGGTGGATAATCAACTAAACATGAGCCAGCAATGTGCAGCAGCGGCCAAAAAAGCCAACACTATCCTAAGCTGCATCAACAGGGAGATACACTCCAAGACCAGGGAAGTATTAATTCCACTCTACTACGCCCTGGTCAGACCACATCTGGAGTACTGCATCCAGTTCTGGTCACCACACTTCAAAAGAGACATTGAAACTCTGGAGAAGGTGCAGAAAAGAGCAACCAAAATGATTAGGGGACTTGAAACCAAGACTTACGAAGAGAGACTGCGGGAACTGGGCATGGATAGCCTAGAGAAAAGGAGGGGCAGAGGGGACATGATAGCTGTATACAGGTATATGAAGGGTTGCCACAGAGAGGAGGGGGCCACTCTATTCTCCAGAACACCAGAGGGCCGGACAAGGAACAATGGCTGGAAGTTGACCAAGGAGAGATTCAACCTAAAAGTACGGAAGAACTTCCTGACAGTCAGAGTGATCAACCAGTGGAACAACCTACCTGCGGAGGTTGTGAACGCCCCAACTCTGGACACTTTCAAGAGGAGATTGGACTGCCACTTGACTGGGGTGCTTTAAGATGCCTGCTCAGGCAGGGGGTTCGACTTGATGACCTGCATGGTCCCTTTCAACTCTAACAATAAATAAATAAATAAATAAATAAATAAATAAATAAATAAATCTTCTGCAGAGTGAGGGTTGTCTGCAAGGTCTTGTTTATTCATTTCAACTCCCAGAATTCCCAGCCAGCATGCCCAGATTAGTTTGGTTCATATTTTGTGGGTTGCTTGGACTCTACGCTTGTCAGATGATACAGAGAAGCATCCAGTGGTTGTGGCTCATTCAGCAACTGCCCAGTGAAATAATGGCTGTGGTCCCACTTCAATCGTTGATTTCGGATCACGCAAGGGGGGTCATGGGTCTGCTTGGTGGTTGAAGGGGCCCCCGTCCAGCCTCACTCTCATGTTTTCCAGAAGGTGATGCGCTGAAGAGGTTCCGTTCCATCGTTGTCATCCATTGCTCCTTTTTCCTTCTGTTGGTTCAGAACCTTCAAGGTTGTATAAAGAAATCCATCTACTGTTTTTTGGCAAGGTTTTTCAGAAGTTGGTTTCCTTTCCCTTCCTGCCGAAATCTGAGAAAGAAATGATTGGTTGTAAGGTCATTGAGATGGCTTTCTCAAAGAGAAGGAAGGAGGGATAGGAAAAAATGAGGGAGAGAGGAACGGAGGAAGGAAGAAAGCAGAATTAGAGAGGAATAAAGGAAGGAGAATTGGAGAGGAAGGAAGGAAGGAAGGAAGGAAGGAAGGAAGGAAGGAAGGAAGGAAGGAAGGAAGGAAGGCATGTCTGCCTAATGTAGAACTCACCATCTCCTGGTTATTGGCCCAAAGTCACTCAGCCACCTATCATGAAGATCCCAGAAGGAGTAAGTACCAGGCCTAATGCAGGAAGAGAAGTCACCATCTTTTAGTTCTTCACCCAAAGTGAATCAACTGCCTGTTTTGTGTCCTGCAGGAGTAGAACTCACCTTTTAGTAGAAGAATTTATCAAATCTAACGTGGAATTCGAACTCACCATCTCCCGTTTATTGGATCAAAGTGACTCAGCCATGTAAGATGAGGATCCCAGGAGGAGAACGTACCAGGCCTAATACAGGAAGAGAAGTCACCATCATTTAGTTATTCACCCAAAGTAAATCAACTGCCTGTTGTGTGTCCCGCAGGAGTAGAACTCACCTTTTCGAAGAAGAATTTATGAAATCTATCGCAGAATTCGAACTCACCATCTCCTGGTTATTGGATCGAAGTGACTCAGCCACGCAAGATGAGGATCCCAGGAGGAGAACGTACCAGGCCTAATACAGGAAGAGAAGTCACCGTCTTTTAATTATATAACCAAAGTAAATCAACCGCCTGTTGTGTGTCCCGCAGGAGTAGAACTCACCTTTCCGAAGAAGAATTTATGATACGTAACGATGAATTTGAACTCACCGTCTCATGGTTATTGGATCGATGTGACTCAGCCACGCAAGATAAGGATCCCAGGAGGAGAAAGTACCAGGCCTAACGAAGGAAGAGAAGTCACCATCTTTTAGTTCTTCCCCCAGAGTCAATCAACTGCCTGTTGTGTGTCCCGCAGGAGTAGAACTCACCTTTTAGGAGAAGAATTTATTAAATCTATCGCAGAATTCAAACTCACCATCTCCTGGTTATTGGATCGAACTGACTCAGCCACGCAAGATGAGGATCCCAGGAGGAGAAGGTACTAGGCCTAATGCAGGAAGAGAAGTGACCGTCTTTTAGTTGTTTGCACAAATTAAACCAACTGGCTGTTGTGTGTCCCGCAGGAGTAGAACTCACCTTTTCAAAGAAGAATTGATCAAATGTAACGAGGAATTCGAACTCACCATCTCCTGGTTTTTGGATCGAAGTGACTCAGCCACGCAAGATGAGGATCCCAGGAGGAGAAGGTACCAGGCCTAATAAAGGAAGAGAAGTCACCATCTTTTAGTTATTCACCAAAATTGAATCAACTGCCTGTTGTGTGACCCGCAGGAGTAGAACTCACCTTTTCAAAGAAGAATTTATCAAATATAACGTGGAATTCGAACTCACCATCTCCTGGTTTTTGGATTGAAGTGACTCACCCACGCAAGATGACGATCCCAGGAGGAGAACGTACCACGCCTAATGCAGGAAGAGAAGTCACCATCTTTTAGTAATTCAACCAAACTGCCTGTTGTGTGTCCGGCAGGAGTAGAACTCACCTTTTCGAAGAAGAATTTATCAGATGTAACGATGAATTCGAACTCACTATCTCCTGGTTATTGGATCGAAGTGACTCAGCCAGGTAAGATGAGGATCCCAGGAGGAGAATGTACCAGGCCTAATACAGGAAGAGAAGTCACCGTCTTTTAGTTGTTTGCACAAATTAATCCAACTGCCTGTTGTGTGTCCCGCAGGAGTAGAACTCACCTTTTCAAAGAAGAATTTATGAAATCTAACGCGGAATTCGAACTCACCATCTCCCGGTTATTCGATCGAAGTGACTCAGCCACGAAAGATGAGGATCCCAGAAGGAGAAGGTACCAAGCCTAATGCAGGAAGAAAAGCCACAATCTTTTAGTTCTTCGCCCAAAGTAAATCAACTGCCTGTTGTGTGTCCCGCAGGAGTAGAACTCACCTTTTAGAAGAAGAATTTATGAAATGTAACGAGGAATTCGAACTCACCATCTCCTGGTTATTGGATCGAAGTGACTCACCAAGGAACATGAGGATCCCAGGAGGAGAACGTACCAGGCCTAATGCAGGAAGAGAAGTCACGGTCTTTTAGTTCTTCACCCAAATTAAATCAACTGCCTGTTGTGTGTCCCGCAGGAGTAGAACTCACCTTTTTGGAGAAGAATTTATGGAATCTAATGAAGAATTCGAACTCACCAACTCCTGGTTATTGGATCGAAGTGACTCAGCCACGCAAGATGAGGATCACAGAAGGAGAAGGTACCAGGCCTAATGCAGGAAGAGAAGTCACAGTCTTTTAGTTCTTTGCCCAAAGTAAATCAACTGCCTGTTGTGTGTCCCGCAGGAGTAGAACTCACCTTTTCGAGGAAGAATTTATGAAATCTATCGCAGAATTCGAACTCACCATCTCCTGGTTATTGGATCGAAGTGACTCACCCACGAAAGATGAAGATCCCAGGAGGAGAACGTACCAGGCCTAATACAGGAAGAGATGTCACCATCTTTTAGTTCTGCACCCAAATTAAATCAACTGCCTGTTGTATGCCCCACAGGAGTAGAACTCACCTTTTCGAAGAAGAATTTATTAAATCTATCGCAGAATTCAAACTCACCATCTCCTGGTTATTGGATCGAACTGACTCAGCCACGTAACATGAGGATCCCAGGAGGAGAACGTACCAGGCCTAATACAGGAAGAGATGTCACCATCTTTTAGTTCTGCACCCAAATTAAATCAACTGCCTGTTGTATGCCCCACAGGAGTAGAACTCACCTTTTCGAAGAAGAATTTCTCAAATATAACGTGGAATTCGAACTCACCATCTCCTGGTTATTGGATCGAAGTGACTCACCCACGAAAGATGGGGATCCCAGGAGGAGAACTTACCAGGCCTAATACAGGAAGAGAAGTCACCATCTTTTAGTTATTCACCCAAACTGCCTGTTGTATGCCCCACAGGAGTAGAACTCACCTTTTAGAAGAAGAATTTATCAAATGTAATGATGAATTCGAACTCGCCGTCTCCTGGTTATTGGATCGAAGTGACTCAGCCACGCAAGATGAGGATCCCAGGAGGAGAATGTACCAGGCCTAATACAGGAAGAGAAGTCACCGTCTTTTAGTTGTTTGCACAAATTAAACCAACTGCCTGTTGTGTGTCCCGCAGGAGTAGAACTCACCTTTTCAAAGAAGAATTTATGATATGTAACGATGAATTCGAACTCACCGTCTCCCGGTTATTGGATCGATCTGACTCAGCCACGCAAGATGAGGATCCCAGGAGGAGAAGGTACCAGGCCTAATGCAGGAAGAGAAGTCACCGTCTTTTAGTTGTTTGCACAAATTAATCCAACTGCCTGTTGTGTGTCCCGCAGGAGTAGAACTCACCTTTTCAAAGAAGAATTGATCAAATGTAACGAGGAATTCGAACTCACCATCTCCCGGTTATTCGATCGAAGTGACTCAGCCACGAAAGATGAGGATCCCAGGAGGAGAATGTACCAGGCCTAATGCAGGAAGAGAAGTCACCATCGTTTAGTTATTCACCAAAAGTAAATCAACTGCCTGTTGTGTGTCCCGCAGGAGTAGAACTCACCTTTTCGGAGCAGAATTTATGAAATGTAACGAGGAATTCGGACTCACCATCTCCTGGTTATTGGATCGAAGTGACTCACCAAGGAACATGAGGATCCCAGGAGGAGAAGGTACCAGTCCTAATGCAGGAAGAGGAGTCACCGTCTTTTAGTTCTTCGCCCAAAGTAGATCATCATCAACTGCCTGTTGTGTGTCCCGCAGGAGTAGAACTCACCTTTTCAAAGAAGAATTTATCAAATGTAAGGAGGAATTCGAACTCACCATCTCCCGGTTATTGGATCGATGTGACTCAGCCAGGTAACAAGAGGATCCCAGGAAGAGAACGTACCAGGCCTAATGCAGGAAGAGAAGTCACCATCTTTTAGTTATTCGCCCAAAGTGAATCAACTGCCTGTTGTGTGTCCCGCAGGAGTAGAACTCACCTTTTAGAAGAAGAATTTATGAAATCTATCGCAGAATTCGAACTCACCATCTCCTGGTTATTGGATCGAAGTGACTCAGCCACGCAAGATGAGGATCCCAGGAGGAGAATGTACCAGGCCTAATACAGGAAGAGAAGTCACCGTCTTTTAGTTGTTTGCACAAATTAAACCAACTGCCTGTTGTGTGTCCCGCAGGAGTAGAACTCACCTTTTCAAAGAAGAATTTATGATATGTAACGATGAATTCGAACTAACCGTCTCCCGGTTATTGGATCGATCTGACTCAGCCACGCAAGATGAGGATCCCAGGAGGAGAAGGTACCAGGCCTAATACAGGAAGAGAAGTCACCGTCTTTTAGTTGTTTGCACAAATTAATCCAACTGCCTGTTGTGTGTCCTGCAGGAGTAGAACTCACCTTTTCGAAGAAGAATTTATGAAATCTATCGCAGAATTCGAACTCACCATCTCCTGGTTATTGGATCGAAGTGACTCAGCCACGCAAGATGAGGATCCCAGGAGGAGAACGTACCAGGACTAATACAGGAAGAGAAGTCACCGTCTTTTAGTTATATAACCAAAGTAAATCAACTGCCTGTTGTGTGTCCCGGAGGAGTAGAACTCACCTTTCCGAAGAAGAATTTATGAAATCTATCGCAGAATTCGAACTCACCATTTCCTAGTTATTGGATCGATGTGACTCAGCCACGCAAGATGAGGATCCCAGGAGGAGAAGGTACCAGGCCTAATGCAGGAAGAGAAGTCACCGTCTTTTACTTGTTTGCACAAATTAAACCAACTGCCTGTTGTGTGTCCCGCAGGAGTAGAACTCACCTTTTCAAAGAAGAATTGATCAAATGTAACGAGGAATTCGAACTCACCATCTCCTGGTTATTGGATCGAAGTGACTCAGCCACGCAAGATGGGGATCCCAGGAGGAGAATGTACCAGGCCTAATGCAGGAAGAGAAGTCACCATCTTTTAGTTCTTCCGCCAGAGTCAATCAACTGCCTGTTTTATGTCCCGCAGGAGTAGAACTCACCTTTTCGAAGAAGAATTTCTCAAATATAACGTGGAATTCGAACTCACCATCTCCCGGTTATTGGATCGAAGTGACTCACCCACGAAAGATGTGGATCCCAGGAGGAGAACGTACCAGGCCTAATGCAGGAAGAGAAGTCACCATCGTTTAGTTATTCACCCAAAGTAAATCAACTGCCTGTTGTGTGTCCCGCAGGAGTAGAACTCACCTTTTCGAGGAAGAATTTATGAAATCTATCGCAGAATTCGAAATCACCATCTCCTGGTTATTGGATTGAAGTGACTCACCCACGAAAGATGGGGATCCCAGGAGGAGAATGTACCAGGCCTAATGCAGGAAGAGAAGTCACCATCTTTTAGTTCTTCCGCCAGAGTCAATCAACTGCCTGTTTTATGTCCCGCAGGAGTAGAACTCACCTTTTCGAAGAAGAATTTCTCAAATATAACGTGGAATTCGAACTCACCATCTCCCGGTTATTGGATCGAAGTGACTCACCCACGAAAGATGTGGATCCCAGGAGGAGAACGTACCAGGCCTAATGCAGGAAGAGAAGTCACCATCGTTTAGTTATTCACCCAAAGTAAATCAACTGCCTGTTGTGTGTCCCGCAGGAGTAGAACTCACCTTTTCGAGGAAGAATTTATGAAATCTATCGCAGAAATCGAAATCACCATCTCCTGGTTATTGGATCGAAGTGACTCACCCACGAAAGATGAAGATCCCAGGAGGAGAACGTACCAGGCCTAATGCAGGAAGAGAAGTCACCATCTTTTAGTTATTCGCCCAAAGTAAATCAACTGCCTGTTGTGTGTCCCGCAGGAGTAGAACTCACCTTTTCAAAGAAGAATTTATTAAATCTATCGCAGAATTCAAACTCACCATCTCCTGGTTATTGGATCGAACTGACTCAGCCACGTAACATGAGGATCTCAGGAGGAGAACGTACCAGGCCTAATGCAGGAAGAGATGTCACCATCTTTTAGTTCTGCACCCAAATTAAATCAACTGCCTGTTGTATGCCCCACAGGAGTAGAACTCACCTTTTCGAAGAAGAATTTCTCAAATATAACGTGGAATTCGAACTCACCATCTCCCGGTTATTGGATCGAAGTGACTCACCCACGAAAGATGGGGATCCCAGGAGGAGAAGGTACCAGGCCTAATGCAGGAAGAGAAGTCACCATCGTTTAGTTATTCACCCAAAGTAAATCAATTGCCTGTTGTGTGTCCCGCAGGAGTAGAACTCACCTTTTCGAAGAAGAATTTATGAAATCTATCGCAGAATTCGAACGCACCATCTCCTGGTTATTGGATCGAAGTGACTCACCCACGAAAGATGGGGATCCCAGGAGGAGAACTTACCAGGCCTAATACAGGAAGAGAAGTCACCATCTTTTAGTTATTCACCCAAATTGAATCAACTGCCTGTTGTGTGTCCCGCAGGAGTAGAACTCACCTTTTCAAAGAAGAATTTATCAAATGTAAGGAGGAATTCGAACTCACCATCTCCTGGTTATTGGATCGAAGTGACTCACCCACGAAAGATGAGGATCCCAGGAGGAGAACGTACCAGGCCTAATGCAGGAAGAGAAGTCACCATCTTTTAGTAATTCAACCAAACTGCCTGTTGTGTGTCCGGCAGGAGTAGAACTCACCTTTTAGAAGAAGAATTTATGATATGTAACGATGAATTCGAACTCACCAACTCCTGGTTATTGGATCGAAGTGACTCAGCCACGTAGCATGAGGATCCCAGGAAGAGAAGGTACCAGGCCTAATGCAGGAAGAGAAGTCACTATCTTTTAGTTATTCGCCCAAATTAAATCAACTGCATGTTGTGTGTCCCGCAGGAGTAGAACTCACCTTTTCGGAGAAGAATTTATGAAATGTAACGAGGAATTCGGACTCACCATCTCTTGGTTATTGGATCGAAGTGACTCACCAAGGAACATGAGGATCCCAGGAGGAGAACGTACCAGGCCTAATGCAGGAAGAGAAGTCACCGTCTTTTAGTTCTTCGCCCAAAGTAGATCATCATCAACTGCCTGTTGTGTGTCCCGCAGGAGTAGAACTCACCTTTTAAAGGAAGAATTTATCAAATCTAACGTGGATATCGATCTCACCATCTCCTGGTTATTGGATCGAAGTGACTCAGCCACGTAACATGAGGATCCCAGGAGGAGAACGTACCAGGCCTAATGCAGGAAGAGAAGTCACCATCTTTTAGTTATTCACCCAAAGTAAATCAACTGCCTGTTGTGTGTGCCGCAGGAGTAAAACTCACCTTTTCGAAGAAGAATTTATCAAATCTATTGCAGAATTCGAACTCACCATCTCCTGCTTATTGGATCGATGTGACTCAGCCACGCAAGATGAGGATCCCAGGAGGAGAACGTACCAGGCCTAATGCAGGAAGAGAAGCCACCATCATTTAGTTCTTCACGAAAATTGAATCAACTGCCTGTTGTGTCTCCCGCAGGAGTAGAACTCACCTTTTCGAAGAAGAATTTATTAAATCTATCGCAGAATTCGAACTCACCATCTCCTGGTTATTGGATCGAAGTGACTCAGCCACGCAAGATGAGGATTCCAGGAGGAGAATGTACCAGGTCTAATGCAGGAAGAGAATCCACAATCTTTTCGTTCTGCGCCCAAATTAAACCAACTGCCTGTTGTGTGTCCCGCAGGAGTAGAACTCACATTTTCTAAGAAGAATTTATGAAATGTAACGAGGAATTCGAACTCACCATCTCCCGGTTATTGGATCGATGTGACTCAGCCAAGTAACAAGAGGATCCCAGGAGGAGAACGTACCAGGCCTAATACAGGAAGAGAAGTCACCATCTTTTAGTTCTGCACCCAAATTAAATCAACTGCCTGTTGTATGCCCCACAGGAGTAGAACTCACCTTTTCGAAGAAGAATTTCTCAAATATAACGTGGAATTCGAACTCACCATCTCCCGGTTATTGGATCGAAGTGACTCACCCACGAAAGATGGGGATCCCAGGAGGAGAACGTACCAGGCCTAATGCAGGAAGAGAAGTCACCATCTTTTAGTTATTCACCCAAATTGAATCAACTGCCTGTTGTGTGTCCCGCAGGAGTAGAACTCACCTTTTCGAAGAAGAATTTCTCAAATATAACGTGGAATTCGAACTCACCATCTCCCGGTTATTGGATCGAAGTGACTCACCCACGAAAGATGGGGATCCCAGGAGGAGAACGTACCAGGCCTAATGCAGGAAGAGAAGTCACCATCTTTTAGTTATTCGCCCAAAGTAAATCAACTGCCTGTTGTGTGTCCCGCAGGAGTAGAACTCACCTTTTCGAAGAAGAATTTATGAAATCTATCGCAGAATTCGAACTCACCATCTCCTGGTTATTGCATCGAAGTGACTCAGCCACGCAAGATGAGGATCCCAGGAGGAGAACGTACCAGGCCTAACGAAGGAAGAGAAGTCACCATCTTTTAGTTCTTCCCCCAGAGTCAATCAACTGCCTGTTGCCTGTCCCGCAGCAGTAGAACTCACCTTTTCGAAGAAGAATTTATGAAATCTATCGCAGAATTCGAACTCACCATCTCCTGGATATTGGATCGAAGTGACTCACCCACGAAAGATGGGGATCCCAGGAGGAGAACGTACCAGGCCTAATACAGGAAGAGAAGTCACCATCGTTTAGTTATTCACCAAAAGTAAATCAACTGCCTGTTGTGTGTCCCGCAGGAGTAGAACTCCCTTTTTCGGAGACGAATTTATCAAATGTATCGTGGAATTCGAACTCACCATCTCCCGTTTATTGGATCGATGTGACTCAGCCAAGTAACAAGAGGATCCCAAGAGGAGAAGGTACCAGGCCTAATGCAGGAAGAGAAGTCACCGTCTTTTACTTGTTTGCACAAATTAAACCAACTGCCTGTTGTGTGTCCTGCAGGAGTAGAACTCACCTTTTCAAAGAAGAATTTATTAAATCTAGCTCAGAATTCAAACTCAACATCTCCTGGTTATTGGATCGAACTGACTCAGCCACGCAAGATGAGGATCCCAGGAGGAGAACGTACCAGGCCTAATACAGGAAGAGAAGTCACCATCTTTTAGTTATTCACCCAAATTAAACCAACTGCCTGTTGTGTGTCCCGCAGGAGTAGAACTCACCTTTTCGGAGAAGAATTTATCAAATGTATCATGGAATTCGAACTCACCATCTCCCGGTTATTGGATCGATGTGACTCAGCCAAGTAACAAGAGGATCCCAGGAGGAGAACGTACCAGGCCTAATACAGGATGAGAAGTCACCATCTTTTAGTTATTCACCCAAATTGAATCAACTGCCTGTTGTGTGTCCCGCAGGAGTAGAACTCACCTTTTCAAAGAAGAATTTATTAAATCTATCTCAGAATTCAAACTCACCCTCTCCTGGTTATTGGATCGAAGTGACTCACCCACGAAAGATGAAGATCCCAGGAGGAGAACGTACCAGGCCTAATGCAGGAAGAGAAGTCACCATCGTTTAGTTATTCACCCAAAGTAAATCAACTGCCTGTTGTGTGTCCCGCAGGAGTAGAACTCACCTTTTCGGAGAAGAATTTATCAAATGTATCGTGGAATTCGAACTCACCATCTCCTGGTTATTGGATCGAAGTGACTCACCCACGAAAGATGAAGATCCCAGGAGGAGAACGTACCAGGCCTAATGCAGGAAGAGAAGAAACCATCTTTTAGTTATTCACCCAAAGTAAATCAACTGCCTGTTGTGTGTCCCGCAGGAGTAGAACTCACCTTTTCGGAGAAGAATTTATCAAATGTATCGTGGAATTCGAACTCACCATCTCCTGGTTATTGGATCGAAGTGACTCACCCACGAAAGATGAAGATCCCAGGAGGAGAACGTACCAGGCCTAATGCAGGAAGAGAAGTCACCATCGTTTAGTTATTCACCCAAAGTAAATCAACTGCCTGTTGTGTGTCCCGCAGGAGTAGAACTCACCTTTTCGAGGAAGAATTTATGAAATCTATCGCAGAATTCGAACTCACCATCTCCTGGTTATTGGATCGAAGTGACTCAGCCACGCAAGATGAGGATCCCAGGAGGAGAACCTACCAGGCCTAAAGCAGGAAGAGAAGTCACCATCTTTTAGTTATTCACCCAAAGTAAATCAACTGCCTGTTGTGTGTCCCGCAGGAGTAGAACTCACCTTTTCGAAGAAGAATTTCTCAAATATAACGTGGAATTCGAACTCACCATCTCCTGGTTTTTGGATTGAAGTGACTCAGCCACGCAAGATGACGATCCCAGGAGGAGAACGTACCAGGCCTAATGCAGGAAGAGAAGTCACCATCTTTAGTTGTTTGCACAAATTAAACCAACTGCCTGTTGTGTGTCCCGCAGGAGTAGAACTCACCTTTTCAAAGAAGAATTTATGATATGTAACGATGAATTCGAACTCACCGTCTCCCGGTTATTGGATCGATCTGACTCAGCCACGCAAGATGAGGATCCCAGGAAGAGAAGATACCAGGCCTAATGCAGGAAGAAAAGCCACAATCTTTTAGTTCTTCGCCCAAAGTAAATCAACTGCCTGTTGTGTGTCCCGCAGGAGTAGAACTCACCTTTTCAAAGAAGAATTTATGATATGTAACGATGAATTCGAACTAACCGTCTCCCGGTTATTGGATCGATCTGACTCAGCCACGCAAGATGAGGATCCCAGGAGGAGAAGGTACCAGGCCTAATACGGGAAGAGAAGTCACCGTCTTTTAGTTGTTTGCACAAATTAAACCAACTGCCTGTTGTGTGTCCCGCAGGAGTAGAACTCACCTTTTCAAAGAAGAATTTATGATATGTAACGATGAATTCGAACTAACCGTCTCCCGGTTATTGGATCGATCTGACTCAGCCACGCAAGATGAGGATCCCAGGAGGAGAACGTACCAGGCCTAATGCAGGAAGAGAAGTCATCATCGTTTAGTTATTCATCCAAAGTAAATCAACTGCCTTTTGTGTGTCCCGCAGGAGTAGAACTCACCTTTTCGAGGAAGAATTTATGAAATCTATCGCAGAATTCGAACTCACCATCTCCTGGTTATTGGATCGAACTGACTCAGCCACGCAAGATGAGGATCCCAGGAGGAGAATGTACCAGGCCTAATACAGGAAGAGAAGTCACCATCTTTTAGTTATTCACCCAAATTGAATCAACTGCCTGTTGTGTGTCCCGCAGGAGTAGAACTCACCTTTTCAAAGAAGAATTTATCAAATGTAACGAGGAATTCGAACTCATCATCTCCTGGTTATTGGATCGAAGTGACTCACCAAGGAACATGAGGATCCCAGGAGGAGAACGTACCAGGCCTAATGCAGGAAGAGAAGTCACCGTCTTTTAGTTCTTCGCCCAAAGTAGATCATCATCAACTGCCTGTTGTGTGTCCCGCAGGAGTAGAACTCACCTTTTCGGAGCAGAATTTATGAAATGTATCGTGGAATTCGAACTCACAATCTCCCGGTTATTAGATTGAAGTGACTCAGCCAGGTAAGATGAGGATCCCAGGAGGAGAACGTACCAGGCCTAATGCAGGAAGAGAAGTCACCATCTTTTAGTTATTCACCCAAATTAAAACAACTGCCTGTTGTGTGTCCCGCAGGAGTAGAACTCACCTTTTCGGAGAGGAACTTATCAAATGTATCGTGGAATTCAAACTCACCATCTCCCGGTTATTCGATCCAAGTGACTCAGCCAGGTAAGATGAGGGTCCCAGGAGGAGAAGGTACCAGGCCTAATACAGGAAGAGAAGTCACCATCTTTTAGTTATTCACCCAAATTAAAACAACTGCCTGTTCTGTGTCCCGCAGGAGTAGAACTCACCTTTTCGGAGAAGAATTTATCAAATGTATCGTAGAATTCGAACTCACCATCTCCCATTTTTTGGATTGAAGTGACTCAGCCACGTAAGATGAGGATCCCAGGAGGAGAAGGTACCAGGCCTAATGCAGGAAGAAAAGCCACAATCTTTTAGTTCTTCGCCCAAAGTAAATCAACTGCCTGTTGTGTGTCCCGCAGGAGTAGAACTCACCTTTTCAAAGAAGAATTTATGATATGTAACGATGAATTCGAACTAACCGTCTCCCGGTTATTGGATCGATCTGACTCAGCCACGCAAGATGAGGATCCCAGGAGGAGAACGTACCAGGCCTAATGCAGGAAGAGAAGTCACCATCGTTTAGTTATTCATCCAAAGTAAATCAACTGCCTGTTGTGTGTCCCGCAGGAGTAGAACTCACCTTTTCGAGGAAGAATTTATGAAATCTATCGCAGAATTCGAACTCACCATCTCCTGGTTATTGGATCGAACTGACTCAGCCACGCAAGATGAGGATCCCAGGAGGAGAATGTACCAGGCCTAATACAGGAAGAGAAGTCACCATCTTTTAGTTATTCACCCAAATTGAATCAACTGCCTGTTGTGTGTCCCGCAGGAGTAGAACTCACCTTTTCAAAGAAGAATTTATCAAATGTAACGAGGAATTCGAACTCACCATCTCTCGGTTATTGGATCGAAGTGACTCACCCACGAAAGATGAAGATCCCAGGAGGAGAACGTACCAGGCCTAATACAGGAAGAAAAGCCACAATCTTTTAGTTCTTCGCCCAAAGTAAATCAACTGCCTGTTGTGTGTCCCGCAGGAGTAGAACTCACCTTTTCGGAGCCGAATTTATGAAATATAACGAGGAATTCGAACTCATCATCTCCTGGTTATTGGATCGAAGTGACTCACCAAGGAACATGAGGATCCCAGGAGGAGAAGGTACCAGGCCTAATGCAGGAAGAGAAGTCACAGTCTTTTAGTTCTTTGCCCAAAGTAAATCAACTGCCTGTTGTGTGTCCCGCAGGAGTAGAACTCACCTTTTAAAGGAAGAATTTATCAAATCTAACGTGGATATCGAACTCACCATCTCCTGGTTATTGGATCGAAGTGACTCAGCCACGTAACATGAGGATCCCAGGAGGAGAACGTACCAGGCCTAATGCAGGAAGAGAAGTCACCATCTTTTAGTTATTCACCCAAAGTAAATCAACTGCCTGTTGTGTGTCCCGCAGGAGTAAAACTCACCTTTTCGAAGAAGAATTTATCAAATCTATTGCAGAATTCGAACTCACCATCTCCTGCTTATTGGATCGATGTGACTCAGCCACGCAAGATGAGGATCCCAGGAGAAGAAAGTACAAGGCCTAATGCAGGAAGAGAAGTCACCATCTTTTAGTTATTCACCCAAAGTAAATCAACTGCCTGTTCTGTGTCCCGCAGGAGTAGAACTCACCTTTTAGAAGAAGAATTTATAAAATCTATCGCAGAATTCGAACTCACCATCTCCTGGTTATTGGATCGAAGTGACTCAGCCACACAAGATGAGGATTCCAGGAGGAGAACGTACCAGGCCTAATGCAGGAAGAGAAGCCACCATCATTTAGTTCTTCACGAAAATTGAATCAACTGCCTGTTGTGTCTCCCGCAGGAGTAGAACTCACCTTTTCGAAGAAGAATTTATGAAATGTAACGAGGAATTCGAACTCACCATCTCCTGGTTATTGGATCGATGTGACTCAGCCAAGTAACAAGAGGATCCCAGGAGGAGAACGTACCAGGCCTAATACAGGAAGAGAAGTCACCATCATTTAGTTATTCACCCAAAGTAAACCAACTGCCTGTTGTGTGTCCCGCAGGAGTAAAACTCACCTTTTCGAAGAAGAATTTATCAAATCTATCGCGGAATTCAAACTCACCATCTCCTGGTTATTGGATCGAAGTGACTCAGCCACGCAAATGAGGATCCCAGGAGGAGAAGGTACCAGGCCTAATGCAGGAAGAGATGTCACTATCTTTTAGTTCTGCACCCAAATTAAATCAACTGCCTGTTGTATGCCCCACAGGAGTAGAACTCACCTTTTCGAAGAAGAATTTCTCAAATATAACGTGGAATTCGAACTCACCATCTCCCGGTTATTGGATCGAAGTGACTCACCCACGAAAGATGGGGATCCCAGGAGGAGAACGTACCAGGCCTAATGCAGGAAGAGAAGTCACCATCTTTTAGTTATTCTCCCAAAGTAAATCAACTGCCTGTTGTGTGTCCCGCAGGAGTAGAACTCACCTTTTAGAAGAATAATTTATGAAATCTATCTCAGAATTCGAACTCACCATCTCCTGGTTATTGGATCGAACTGACTCAGCCACGCAAGATGAGGATCCCAGGAGGAAAACGTACCAGGCCTAATACAGGAAGAGAAGTCACCATCTTTTAGTTATTCACCCAAATTGAATCAACTGCCTGTTGTATGCCCCACAGGAGTAGAACTCACCTTTTCGGAGACGAATTTGTCAAATATATCGTGGAATTCGAACTCACCATCTCCTGGTTATTGGATCGAAGTGACTCATCCAGGTAAGATGAGGATCCCAGGAGGAGAACGTACAAGGCCTAATACAGGAAGAGAAGTCACCATCTTTTAGTTATTCACCCAAATTAAATCAACTGCCTGTTCTGTGTCCCGCAGGAGTAGAACTCACCTTTTCGGAGAAGAATTTACCAAATGTATCGTGGAATTCAAACTCACCATCTCCCGGTTATTCGATCCAAGTGACTCAGCCAGGTAAGATGAGGGTCCCAGGAGGAGAAGGTACCAGGCCTAATACAGGAAGAGAAGTCACCATCTTTTAGTTATTCACCCAAATTAAAACAACTGCCTGTTCTGTGTCCCGCAGGAGTAGAACTCACCTTTTCGGAGAGGAACTTATCAAATGTATCGTGGAATTCAAACTCACCATCTCCCGGTTATTCGATCCAAGTGACTCAGCCAGGTAAGATGAGGGTCCCAGGAGGAGAAGGTACCAGGCCTAATACAGGAAGAGAAGTCACCATCTTTTAGTTATTCACCCAAATTAAAACAACTGCCTGTTCTGTGTCCCGCAGGAGTAGAACTCACCTTTTCGGAGAAGAATTTATCAAATGTATCGTAGAATTCGAACTCACCATCTCCCATTTTTTGGATTGAAGTGACTCAGCCACGTAAGATGAGGATCCCAGGAGGAGAACGTACCAAGCCTAATGCAGGAAGAGAAGTCACCATCTTTTAGTTATTCATCCAAATTAAAACAACTGCCTGTTCTGTGTCCCACAGGAGTAGAACTCACCTTTTCGGAGAAGAATTTATCAAATGTATCATGGAATTCGAACTCACCATCTCCCATTTTTTGGATTGAAGTGACTCAGCTTGTAAGATGAGGATCCCAGGAGGAGAAGGTACCAGGCCTAATACAGGAAGAGAAGTCACCATCTTTTAGTTATTCACCCAAATTAAATCAACTGCCTGTTGTATGCCCCACAGGAGTAGAACTCACCTTTTCGAAGAAGAATTTATGAAATCTATCGCAGAATTCGAACTCACCATCTCCTGGTTATTGGATCGAACTGACTCAGCCAGCAAGATGAGGATCCCAGGAGGAAAACGTACCAGGCCTAATACAGGAAGAGAAGTCACCATCTTTTAGTTATTCACCCAAATTGAATCAACTGCCTGTTGTGTGTCCCGCAGGAGTAGAACTCCCTTTTTCGGAGACGAATTTGTCAAATATATCGTGGAATTCGAACTCACCATCTCCCGTTTATAGGATCGAAGTGAGTCAGCCAGGTAAGATGAGGATCCCAGGAGGTTAACGTACCAGGCCTAATACAGGAAGAAAAGTCACCATCTTTTAGTTATTCACCCAAATTAAACCAACTCCCTGTTGTGTGTCCCGCAGGAGTAGAACTCCCTTTTTCGGAGACGAATTTGTCAAATATATCGTGGAATTCGAACTCACCATCTCCCGTTTATTGGATCGAAGTGACTCATCCAGGTAAGATGAGGATCCCAGGAGGAGAACGTACCAGGCCTAAAACAGGAAGAGAAGTCACCATCTTTTAGTTATTCACCCAAATTAAATCAACTGCCTGTTCTGTGTCCCGCAGGAGTAGAACTCACCTTTTCGGAGAAGAATTTACCAAATGTATCGTGGAATTCGAACTCACCATCTCCCGGTTATTAGATTGAAGTGACTCAGCCAGGTAAGATGAGGATCCCAGAAGGAGAACGTACCAGGCCTAATGCAGGAAGAGAAGTCACCATCTTTTAGTTATTCACCCAAATTAAAACAACTGCCTGTTGTGTGTCCCGCAGGAGTAGAACTCACCTTTTCGGAGAGGAACTTATCAAATGTATCGTGGAATTCAAACTCACCATCTCCCGGTTATTCGATCCAAGTGACTCAGCCAGGTAAGATGAGGGTCCCAGGAGGAGAAGGTACCAGGCCTAATACAGGAAGAGAAGTCACCATCTTTTAGTTATTCACCCAAATTAAAACAACTGCCTGTTCTGTGTCCCGCAGGAGTAGAACTCACCTTTTCGGAGAAGAATTTATCAAATGTATCATGGAATTCGAACTCACCATCTCCCATTTTTTGGATTGAAGTGACTCAGCCACGTAAGATGAGGATCCCAGGAGGAGAACGTACCAAGCCTAATGCAGGAAGAGAAGTCACCATCTTTTAGTTATTCATCCAAATTAAAACAACTGCCTGTTCTGTGTCCCGCAGGAGTAGAACTCACCTTTTCGGAGAAGAATTTATCAAATGTATCATGGAATTCGAACTCACCATCTCCCATTTTTTGGATTGAAGTGACTCAGCTTGTAAGATGAGGATCCCAGGAGGAGAACGTACCAAGCCTAATGCATGAAGAGAAGTCACCATCTTTTAGTTATTCACCCAAATTAAATCAACTGCCTGTTCTGTGTCCCGCAGGAGTAGAACTCACCTTTTCGGAGAAGAATTTACCAAATGTATCGTGGAATTCGAACTCACCATCTCCCGGTTATTAGATTGAAGTGACTCAGCCAGGTAAGATGAGGATCCCAGGAGGAGAACGTACCAGGCCTAATGCAGGAAGAGAAGTCACCATCTTTTAGTTATTCACCCAAATTAAAACAACTGCCTGTTGTGTGTCCCGCAGGAGTAGAACTCACCTTTTCGGAGAAGAACTTATCAAATGTATCGTGGAATTCAAACTCACCATCTCCCGGTTATTGGATCGAAGTGACTCACCCACGAAAGATGGGGATCCCAGGAGGAGAAGGTACCAGGCCTAATGCAGGAAGAGAAGTCACCATCTTTTAGTTATTCGCCCAAAGTAAATCAACTGCCTGTTGTGTGTCCCGCAGGAGTAGAACTCACCTTTTAGAAGAAGAATTTATGAAATCTATCGCAGAATTCGAACTCACCATCTCCTGGTTATTGGATCGAAGTGACTCACCCACGAAAGATGGGGATCCCAGGAGGAGAACGTACCAGGCCTAATGCAGGAAGAGAAGTCACCATCTTTTAGTTATTCGCCCAAAGTAAATCAACTGCCTGTTGTGTGTCCCGCAGGAGTAGAACTCACCTTTTAGAAGAAAATTTATGAAATCTATCGCAGAATTCGAACTCACCATCTCCTGGTTATTGGATCGAAGTGACTCACCCACGAAAGATGGGGATCCCAGGAGGAGAACATACCAGGCCTAATGCAGGAAGAGAAGTCACCATCTTTTAGTTATTCGCCCAAAGTAAATCAACTGCCTGTTGTGTGTCCCGCGGGAGTAGAACTCACCTTTTCGAAGAAGAATTTATGAAATCTATCGCAGAATTCGAACTCACCATCTCCTGGTTATTGGATCGAAGTGACTCACCCACGAAAGATGGGGATCCCAGGAGGAGAACATACCAGGCCTAATGCAGGAAGAGAAGTCACCATCTTTTAGTTATTCGCCCAAAGTGAATCAACTGCCTGTTGTGTGTCCCGCAGGAGTAGAACTCACCTTTTAGAAGAAGAATTTATGAAATCTATCGCAGAATTCGAACTCACCATCTCCTGGTTATTGGATCGAACTGACTCAGCCACGCATGATGAGGATCCCAGGAGGAAAACGTACCAGGCCTAATACAGGAAGAGAAGTCACCATCTTTTAGTTATTCACCCAAATTGAATCAACTGCCTGTTGTGTGTCCCGCAGGAGTAGAACTCACCTTTTCAAAGAAGAATTTATCAAATGTAACGAGGAATTCGAACTCACCATCTCCCGGTTATTGGATTGAAGTGACTCAGCCAGGTAAGATGAGGATCCCAGGAGGAAAACGTACCAGGCCTAATACAGGAAGAGAAGTCACCATCTTTTAGTTATTCAACCAAAGTAAATCAACTGCCTGTTGTGTGTCCCGCAGGAGTAGAACTCACCTTTTAGAAGAAGAATTTATGAAATCTATCGCAGAATTCGAACTCACCCTCTCCCGGTTATTGGATTGAAGTGACTCAGCCACGCATGATGAGGATCCCAGGAGGAAAACGTACCAGGCCTAATACAGGAAGAGAAGTCACCATCTTTTAGTTATTCACCCAAATTGAATCAACTGCCTGTTGTGTGTCCCGCAGGAGTAGAACTCACCTTTTCGGAGAAGAATTTATCAAATGTATCGTAGAATTCGAACACACCATCTCCCATTTTTTGGATTGAAGTGACTCAGCCACGTAAGATGAGGATCCCAGGAGGAGAACGTACCAAGCCTAATGCAGGAAGAGAAGTCACCATCTTTTAGTTATTCACCCAAATTGAATCAACTGCCTGTTGTGTGTCCCGCAGGAGTAGAACTCACCTTTTCAAAGAAGAATTTATCAAATGTAACGAGGAATTCGAACTCACCATCTCCCGGTTATTGGATTGAAGTGACTCAGCCAGGTAAGATGAGGATCCCAGGAGGAAAACGTACCAGGCCTAATACAGGAAGAGAAGTCACCATCTTTTAGTTATTCATCCAAATTGAATCAACTGCCTGTTGTGTGTCCCGCAGGAGTAGAACTCACCTTTTCAAAGAAGAATTTATCAAATGTAACGAGGAATTCGAACTCACCATCTCCTGGTTATTGGATCGAACTGACTCAGCCACGCAAGATGAGGATCCCAGGAGGAAAACGTACGAGGCCTAATACAGGAAGAGAAGTCACCATCTTTTAGTTATTCACCCAAATTAAATCAACTGCCTGTTGTGTGTCCCGCAGGAGTAGAACTCACCTTTTAGAAGAAGAATTTATGAAATCTATCGCAGAATTCGAACTCACCCTCTCCCGGTTATTGGATCGAACTGACTCAGCCAGGTAAGATGAGGATCCCAGGAGGAAAACGTACCAGGCCTAATACAGGAAGAGAAGTCAACTGCCTGTTGTGTGTACCGCAGGAGTAGAACTCACCTTTTCAAAGAAGAATTTATCAAATGTAACGAGGAATTCGAACTCACCATCTCCCGGTTATTGGATCGATGTGACTCAGCCAGGTAACAAGAGGATCCCAGGAGGAGAACGTACCAGGCCTAAAGCAGGAAGAGAAGTCACCATCTTTTAGTTATTCACCCAAAGTAAATCAACTGCCTGTTGTGTGTCCCACAGGAGTAGAACTCACCTTTTCGAAGAAGAATTTATCAAATGTAACGATGAATTCGAAATCACCGTCTCCTGGTTATTGGATCGAAGTGACTCAGCCACGCAAGATGAGGATCCCAGGAGGAGAATGTACCAGGCCTAATACAGGAAGAGAAGTCACCGTCTTTTAGTTATAGAACAAAAGTAAATCAACTGCCTGTTGTGTGTCCCGCAGGAGTAGAACTCACCTTTTCGAAGAAGAATTTATGAAATCTATCGCAGAATTCGAACTCACCATCTCCTGGTTATTGGATCGAAGTGACTCACCCACGAAAGATGGAGATCCCAGGAGGAGAACGTACCATGCCTAATGCACGAAAAGAAGTCACCATCGTTTAGTTATTCAACCAAAGTAAATCAACTGCCTATTGTGTGTCCCGCAGGAGTAGAACTCACCTTTTCGAAGAAGAATTTATGAAATCTATCTCAGAATTCGAACTCACCATCTCCTGGTTATTGGATTGAAGTGACTCAGCCAGGTAAGATGAGGATCCCAGGAGGAGAACGTACCAGGCCTAATACAGGAAGAGAAGTCACCATCTTTTAGTTATTCACCCAAATTAAATCAACTGCCGGTTCTGTGTCCCGCAGGAGTAGAACTCACCTTTTCGGAGAAGAATTTACCAAATGTATCGTGGAATTCGAACTCACCATCTCCCGGTTATTCGATCCAAGTGACTCAGCCAGGTAAGATGAGGGTCCCAGGAGGAGAAGGTACCAGGCCTAATACAGGAAGAGAAGTCACCATCTTTTAGTAATTCACCCAAATTAAACCAACTGCCTGTTCTGTGTCCCGCAGGAGTAGAACTCACCTTTTCGGAGAAGAATTTATCAAATGTATCATGGAATTCGAACTCACCATCTCCCATTTTTTGGATTGAAGTGACTCAGCTTGTAAGATGAGGATCCCAGGAGGAGAAGGTACCAGGCCTAATGCAGGAAGAGAAGTCTCCGTCTTTTAGTTATTCACCCAAATTAAAACAACTGCCTGTTGTGTGTCCCGCAGGAGTAGAACTCACCTTTTCGGAGAAGAATTTATCAAATGTATCGTAGAATTCGAACTCACCATCTCCCATTTTTTGGATTGAAGTGACTCAGCCACGTAAGATGAGGATCCCAGGAGGAGAACGTACCAAGCCTAATGCAGGAAGAGAAGTCACCATCTTTTAGTTATTCATCCAAATTAAAACAACTGCCTGTTCTGTGTCCCGCAGGAGTAGAACTCACCTTTTAGAAGAAGAATTTATGAAATCTATCGCAGAATTCGAACTCACCATCTCCTGGTTATTGGATCGAAGTGACTCACCCACGAAAGATGAGGATCCCAGGAGGAAAACGTACCAGGCCTAATACAGGAAGAGAAGTCACCATCTTTTAGTTATTCACCCAAATTGAATCAACTGCCTGTTGTGTGTCCCGCAGGAGTAGAACTCACCTTTTCAAAGAAGAATTTATCAAATGTAACGAGGAATTCGAACTCACCATCTCCCGGTTATTGGATCGATGTGACTCAGCCAGGTAACAAGAGGATCCCAGGTGGAGAACGTACCAGGCCTAAAGCAGAAAGAGAAGTCACCATCTTTTAGTTATTCACCCAAAGTAAATCAACTGCCTGTTATGTGTCCCACAGGAGTAGAACTCACCTTTTCGAAGAAGAATTTATCAAATGTAACGATGAATTCGAACTCACCGTCTCCTGGTTATTGGATCGAAGTGACTCAGCCACGCAAGATGAGGATCCCAGGAGGAGAATGTACCAGGCCTAATACAGGAAGAGAAGTCACCGTCTTTTAGTTATAGAACAAAAGTAAATCAACTGCCTGTTGTGTGTCCCGCAGGAGTAGAACTCACCTTTTCGAAGAAGAATTTATGAAATCTATCGCAGAATTCGAACTCACCATCTCCTGGTTATTGGATCGAAGTGACTCACCCACGAAAGATGGGGATCCCAGGAGGAGAACGTACCATGCCTAATGCACGAAGAGAAGTCACCATCGTTTAGTTATTCAACCAAAGTAAATCAACTGCCTATTGTGTGTCCCGCAGGAGTAGAACTCACCTTTTCGAAGAAGAATTTATGAAATCTATCTCAGAATTCGAACTCACCATCTCCTGGTTATTGGATTGAAGTGACTCAGCCAGGTAAGATGAGGATCCCAGGAGGAGAACGTACCAGGCCTAATACCGGAAGAGAAGTCACCATCTTTTAGTTATTCACCCAAATTAAACCAACTCCCTGTTGTGTGTCCCGCAGGAGTAGAACTCCCTTTTTCGGAGACGAATTTGTCAAATATATCGTGGAATTCGAACTCACCATCTCCCGTTTATTGGATCGAAGTGACTCACCCACGAAAGATGAGGATCCCAGGAGGAGAACGTATCAGGCCTAATGCAGGAAGAGAAGTCACCATCTTTTAGTTATTCACCCAAATTAAACCAACTGCCTGTTCTGTGTCCCGCAGGAGTAGAACTCACCTTTTCGGAGAAGAATTTATCAAATGTATCATGGAATTCGAACTCACCATCTCCCATTTTTTGGATTGAAGTGACTCAGCTTGTAAGATGAGGATCCCAGGAGGAGAAGGTACCAGGCCTAATGCAGGAAGAGAAGTCTCCGTCTTTTAGTTATTCACCCAAATTAAAACAACTGCCTGTTGTGTGTCCCGCAGGAGTAGAACTCACCTTTTCGGAGAAGAATTTATCAAATGTATCGTAGAATTCGAACTCACCATCTCCCATTTTTTGGATTGAAGTGACTCAGCCACGTAAGATGAGGATCCCAGGAGGAGAACGTACCAAGCCTAATGCAGGAAGAGAAGTCACCATCTTTTAGTTATTCATCCAAATTAAAACAACTGCCTGTTCTGTGTCCCGCAGGAGTAGAACTCACCTTTTAGAAGAAGAATTTATGAAATCTATCGCAGAATTCGAACTCACCATCTCCTGGTTATTGGATCGAAGTGACTCACCCACGAAAGATGAGGATCCCAGGAGGAAAACGTACCAGGCCTAATACAGGAAGAGAAGTCACCATCTTTTAGTTATTCACCCAAATTGAATCAACTGCCTGTTGTGTGTCCCGCAGGAGTAGAACTCACCTTTTCAAAGAAGAATTTATCAAATGTAACGAGGAATTCGAACTCACCATCTCCCGGTTATTGGATCGATGTGACTCAGCCAGGTAACAAGAGGATCCCAGGAGGAGAACGTACCAGGCCTAAAGCAGGAAGAGAAGTCACCATCTTTTAGTTATTCACCCAAAGTAAATCAACTGCCTGTTATGTGTCCCACAGGAGTAGAACTCACCTTTTCGAAGAAGAATTTATCAAATGTAACGATGAATTCGAACTCACCGTCTCCTGGTTATTGGATCGAAGTGACTCAGCCACGCAAGATGAGGATCCCAGGAGGAGAATGTACCAGGCCTAATACAGGAAGAGAAGTCACCGTCTTTTAGTTATAGAACAAAAGTAAATCAACTGCCTGTTGTGTGTCCCGCAGGAGTAGAACTCACCTTTTCGAAGAAGAATTTATGAAATCTATCGCAGAATTCGAACTCACCATCTCCTGGTTATTGGATCGAAGTGACTCACCCACGAAAGATGGGGATCCCAGGAGGAGAACGTACCATGCCTAATGCACGAAGAGAAGTCACCATCGTTTAGTTATTCAACCAAAGTAAATCAACTGCCTATTGTGTGTCCCGCAGGAGTAGAACTCACCTTTTCGAAGAAGAATTTATGAAATCTATCTCAGAATTCGAACTCACCATCTCCTGGTTATTGGATTGAAGTGACTCAGCCAGGTAAGATGAGGATCCCAGGAAGAGAACGTACCAGGCCTAATACCGGAAGAGAAGTCACCATCTTTTAGTTATTCACCCAAATTAAACCAACTCCCTGTTGTGTGTCCCGCAGGAGTAGAACTCCCTTTTTCGGAGACGAATTTGTCAAATATATCGTGGAATTCGAACTCACCATCTCCCGTTTATTGGATCGAAGTGACTCACCCACGAAAGATGAGGATCCCAGGAGGAGAACGTATCAGGCCTAATGCAGGAAGAGAAGTCACCATCTTTTAGTTATTCACCCAAATTAAAACAACTGCCTGTTGTGTGTCCCGCAGGAGTAGAACTCACCTTTTAGAAGAAGAATTTATGAAATCTATCGCAGAATTCGAACTCACCATCTCCTGGTTATTGGATCGAACTGACTAAGCCACGCAAGATGAGGATCCCAGGAGGAAAACGTACCAGGCCTAATACAGGAAGAGAAGTCACCATCTTTTAGTTATTCACCCAAATTGAATCAACTGCCTGTTGTGTGTCCCGCAGGAGTAGAACTCCCTTTTTCGGAGACGAATTTGTCAAATATATCGTGGAATTCGAACTCACCATCTCCCGTTTATTGGATCGAAGTGACTCATCCAGGTAAGATGAGGATCCCAGGAGGAGAACGTACCAGGCCTAATACAGGAAGAGAAGTCACCATCTTTTAGTTATTCACCCAAATTAAAACAACTGCCTGTTCTGTGTCCCGCAGGAGTAGAACTCACCTTTTCGGAGAAGAACTTATCAAATGTATCGTGGAATTCAAACTCACCATCTCCCGGTTATTGGATCGAAGTGACTCACCCACGAAAGTTGGGGATCCCAGGAGGAGAAGGTACCAGGCCTAATGCAGGAAGAGAAGTCACCATCTTTTAGTTATTCGCCCACAGTAAATCAACTGCCTGTTGTGTGTCCCGCGGGAGTAGAACTCACCTTTTCGAAGAAGAATTTATGAAATCTATCGCAGAATTCGAACTCACCATCTCATGGTTATTGGATCGAAGTGACTCACCCACGAAAGATGGGGATCCAAGTAGGAGAACGTACCAGGCCTAATGCAGGAAGAGAAGTCACCATCTTTTAGTTATTCGCCCAAAGTAAATCAACTGCCTGTTGTGTGTCCCGCAGGAGTAGAACTCACCTTTTAGAAGAAGAATTTATGAAATCTATCGCAGAATTCGAACTCACCATCTCCTGGTTATTGGATCGAAGTGACTCACCCACGAAAGATGGGGATCCCAGGAGGAAAACGTACTAGGCCTAATACAGGAAGAGAAGTCACCATCTTTTAGTTATTCACCCAAATTGAATCAACTGCCTGTTGTGTGTCCCGCAGGAGTAGAACTCACCTTTTCAAAGAAGAATTTCTCAAATATAACGTGGAATTCGAACTCACCATCTCCCGGTTATTGGATCGAAGTGACTCACCCACGAAAGTTGGGGATCCCAGGAGGAGAAGGTACCAGGCATAAAGCAGGAAGAGAAGTCACCATCTTTTAGTTATTCACCCAAAGTAAATCAACTGCCTGTTGTGTGTCCCACAGGAGTAGAACTCACCTTTTCGAAGAAGAATTTATCAAATGTAACGATGAATTCGAACTCACCGTCTCCTGGTTATTGGATCGAAGTGACTCAGCCACGCAAGATGAGGATCCCAGGAGGAGAATATACCAGGCCTAATACAGGAAGAGAAGTCACCGTCTTTTAGTTATTCGCCCAAAGTAAATCAACTGCCTGTTGTGTGTCCCGCAGGAGTAGAACTCACCTTTTAGAAGAAGAATTTATGAAATCTATCGCAGAATTCGAACTCACCATCTCCTGGTTATTGGATCGAAGTGACTCACCCACGAAAGATGGGGATCCCAGGAGGAAAACGTACTAGGCCTAATACAGGAAGAGAAGTCACCATCTTTTAGTTATTCACCCAAATTGAATCAACTGCCTGTTGTGTGTCCCGCAGGAGTAGAACTCACCTTTTCAAAGAAGAATTTCTCAAATATAACGTGGAATTCGAACTCACCATCTCCCGGTTATTGGATCGAAGTGACTCACCCACGAAAGTTGGGGATCCCAGGAGGAGAAGGTACCAGGCATAAAGCAGGAAGAGAAGTCACCATCTTTTAGTTATTCACCCAAAGTAAATCAACTGCCTGTTGTGTGTCCCACAGGAGTAGAACTCACCTTTTCGAAGAAGAATTTATCAAATGTAACGATGAATTCGAACTCACCGTCTCCTGGTTATTGGATCGAAGTGACTCAGCCACGCAAGATGAGGATCCCAGGAGGAGAATGTACCAGGCCTAATACAGGAAGAGAAGTCACCGTCTTTTAGTTATAGAACAAAAGTAAATCAACTGCCTGTTGTGTGTCCCGCAGGAGTAGAACTCACCTTTTCGAAGAAGAATTTATGAAATCTATCGCAGAATTCGAACTCACCATCTCCTGGTTATTGGATCGAAGTGACTCACCCACGAAAGATGGGGATCCCAGGAGGAGAACGTACCATGCCTAATGCACGAAGAGAAGTCACCATCGTTTAGTTATTCAACCAAAGTAAATCAACTGCCTATTGTGTGTCCCGCAGGAGTAGAACTCACCTTTTCGAAGAAGAATTTATGAAATCTATCTCAGAATTCGAACTCACCATCTCCTGGTTATTGGATTGAAGTGACTCAGCCAGGTAAGATGAGGATCCCAGGAGGAGAACGTACCAGGCCTAATACAGGAAGAGAAGTCACCATCTTTTAGTTATTCAACCAAAGTAAATCAACTGCCTGTTGTGTGTCCCGCAGGAGTAGAACTCACCTTTTCGAAGAAGAATTTATGGAATCTAACGAGGAATTCGAACTCACCATCTCCCGTTTATTGGATCGAAGTGAGTCAGCCAGGTAAGATGAGGATCCCAGGAGGTGAACGTACCAGGCCTAATACAGGAAGAGAAGTCACCATCTTTTAGTTATTCACCCAAATTAAACCAACTCCCTGTTGTGTGTCCCGCAGGAGTAGAACTCCCTTTTTCGGAGACGAATTTGTAAAATATATCGTGGAATTCGAACTCACCATCTCCCGTTTATTGGATCGAAGTGACTCATCCAGGTAAGATGAGGATCCCAGGAGGAGAACCTACCAGGCCTAATACAGGAAGAGAAGTCACCATCTTTTAGTTATTCACCCAAATTGAATCAACTGCCTGTTGTGTGTCCCGCAGGAGTAGAACTCACCTTTTCAAAGAAGAATTTCTCAAATATAACGTGGAATTCGAACTCACCATCTCCCGGTTATTGGATCGAAGTGACTCACCCACGAAAGTTGGGGATCCCAGGAGGAGAAGGTACCAGGGATAAAGCAGGAAGAGAAGTCACCATCTTTTAGTTATTCACCCAAAGTAAATCAACTGCCTGTTGTGTGTCCCACAGGAGTAGAACTCACCTTTTCGAAGAAGAATTTATCAAATGTAACGATGAATTCGAACTCACCGTCTCCTGGTTATTGGATCGAAGTGACTCAGCCACGCAAGATGAGGATCCCAGGAGGAGAATGTACCAGGCCTAATACAGGAAGAGAAGTCACCGTCTTTTAGTTATAGAACAAAAGTAAATCAACTGCCTGTTGTGTGTCCCGCAGGAGTAGAACTCACCTTTTCGAAGAAGAATTTATGAAATCTATCGCAGAATTCGAACTCACCATCTCCTGGTTATTGGATCGAAGTGACTCACCCACGAAAGATGGGGATCCCAGGAGGAGAACGTACCATGCCTAATGCACGAAGAGAAGTCACCATCGTTTAGTTATTCAACCAAAGTAAATCAACTGCCTATTGTGTGTCCCGCAGGAGTAGAACTCACCTTTTCGAAGAAGAATTTATGAAATCTATCTCAGAATTCGAACTCACCATCTCCTGGTTATTGGATTGAAGTGACTCAGCCAGGTAAGATGAGGATCCCAGGAAGAGAACGTACCAGGCCTAATACAGGAAGAGAAGTCACCATCTTTTAGTTATTCAACCAAATTAAACCAACTCCCTGTTGTGTGTCCCGCAGGAGTAGAACTCCCTTTTTCGGAGACGAATTTGTAAAATATATCGTGGAATTCGAACTCACCATCTCCCGTTTATTGGATCGAAGTGACTCATCCAGGTAAGATGAGGATCCCAGGAGGAGAACGTACCAGGCCTAATACAGGAAGAGAAGTCACCATCTTTTAGTTATTCGCCCAAAGTAAATCAACTGCCTGTTGTGTGTCCCGCAGGAGTAGAACTCACCTTTTAGAAGAAGAATTTATGAAATCTATCGCAGAATTCGAACTCACCATCTCCTGGTTATTGGATCGAACTGACTCAGCCACGCAAGATGAGGATCCCAGGAGGAAAACGTACTAGGCCTAATACAGGAAGAGAAGTCACCATCTTTTAGTTATTCACCCAAATTGAATCAACTGCCTGTTGTGTGTCCCGCAGGAGTAGAACTCACCTTTTCGAAGAAGAATTTATGGAATCTAACGAGGAATTCGAACTCACCATCTCCCGTTTATTGGATCGAAGTGACTCAGCCAGGTAACAAGAGGATCCCAGGAGGAGAACGTACCGGGCATAAAGCAGGAAGAGAAGTCACCATCTTTTAGTTATTCACCCAAAGTAAATCAACTGCCTGTTGTGTGTCCCACAGGAGTAGAACTCACCTTTTCGAAGAAGAATTTATCAAATGTAACGATGAATTCGAACTCACCGTCTCCTGGTTATTGGATCGAAGTGACTCAGCCACGCAAGATGAGGATCCCAGGAGGAGAATGTACCAGGCCTAATACAGGAAGAGAAGTCACCGTCTTTTAGTTATAGAACAAAAGTAAATCAACTGCCTGTTGTGTGTCCCGCAGGAGTAGAACTCACCTTTTCGAAGAAGAATTTATGAAATCTATCGCAGAATTCGAACTCACCATCTCCTGGTTATTGGATCGAAGTGACTCACCCACGAAAGATGAGGATCCCAGGAGGAGAACGTACCATGCCTAATGCACGAAGAGAAGTCACCATCGTTTAGTTATTCAACCAAAGTAAATCAACTGCCTATTGTGTGTCCCGCAGGAGTAGAACTCACCTTTTCGAAGAAGAATTTATGGAATCTAACGAGGAATTCGAACTCACCATCTCCCGTTTATTGGATCGAAGTGAGTCAGCCAGGTAAGATGAGGATCCCAGGAGGAGAACGTACCGGGCATAAAGCAGGAAGAGAAGTCACCATCTTTTAGTTATTCACCCAAATTAAACCAACTCCCTGTTGTGTGTCCCGCAGGAGTAGAACTCCCTTTTTCGGAGACGAATTTGTAAAATATATCGTGGAATTCGAACTCACTATCTCCTGGTTATTGGATCGAAGTGACTCACCCACGAAAGATGAGGATCCCAGGAGGTGAACGTACCAGGCCTAATACAGGAAGAGAAGTCACCATCTTTTAGTTATTCAACCAAAGTAAATCAACTGCCTGTTGTGTGTCCCGCAGGAGTAGAACTCACCTTTTCGAAGAAGAATTTATGGAATCTAACGAGGAATTCGAACTCACCATCTCCCGTTTATTGGATCGAAGTGAGTCAGCCAGGTAAGATGAGGATCCCAGGAGGTGAACGTACCAGGCCTAATACAGGAAGAGAAGTCACCATCTTTTAGTTATTCACCCAAATTAAACCAACTCCCTGTTGTGTGTCCCGCAGGAGTAGAACTCCCTTTTTCGGAGACGAATTTGTAAAATATATCGTGGAATTCGAACTCACCATCTCCTGGTTATTGGATCGAACTGACTCAGCCACGCAAGATGAGGATCCCAGGAGGAAAACGTACCAGGCCTAATGCAGGAAGAGAAGTCACCATCTTTTAGTTATTCATCCAAATTAAAACAACTGCCTGTTCTTTGTCCCGCAGGAGTAGAACTCACCTTTTCGGAGAAGAATTTACCAAATGTATCGTGGAATTCGAACTCACCATCTCCCGGTTATTGGATCGAAGTGACTCAGCCAGGTAAGATGAGGATCCCAGGAGGAGAACGTACCAGGCCTAATGCAGGAAGAGAAGTCACCATCTTTTAGTTATTCACCCAAATTAAAACAACTGCCTGTTGTGTGTCCCGCAGGAGTAGAACTCACCTTTTAGAAGAAGAATTTATGAAATCTATCGCAGAATTCGAACTCACCATCTCCTGGTTATTGGATCGAAGTGACTCAGCCACGCAAGATGAGGATCCCAGGAGGAAAACGTACCAGGCCTAATACAGGAAGAGAAGTCACCATCTTTTAGTTATTCACCCAAATTGAATCAACTGCCTGTTGTGTGTCCCGCAGGAGTAGAACTCACCTTTTCAAAGAAGAATTTATCAAATGTAACGAGGAATTCGAACTCACCATCTCCCGGTTATTGGATCGATGTGACTCAGCCAGGTAACAAGAGGATCCCAGAAGGAGAACGTACCAGGCCTAAAGCAGGAAGAGAAGTCACCATCTTTTAGTTATTCAACCAAAGTAAATCAACTGCCTGTTGTGTGTCCCACAGGAGTAGAACTCACCTTTTCGAAGAAGAATTTATCAAATGTAACGATGAATTCGAACTCACCGTCTCCTGGTTATTGGATTGAAGTGACTCAGCCACGCAAGATGAAGATCCCAGGAGGAGAATGTACCAGGCCTAATACAGGAAGAGAAGTCACCGTCTTTTAGTTATAGAACAAAAGTAAATCAACTGCCTGTTGTGTGTCCCGCAGGAGTAGAACTCACCTTTTCGAAGAAGAATTTATGAAATCTATCGCAGAATTCGAACTCACCATCTCCTGGTTATTGGATCGAAGTGACTCACCCACGAAAGATGGGGATCCCAGTAGGAGAACGTACCAGGCCTAATGCAGGAAGAGAAGTCACCATCTTTTAGTTATTCGCCCAAAGTAAATCAACTGCCTGTTGTGTGTCCCGCAGGAGTAGAACTCCCTTTTTCGGAGACGAATTTGTCAAATATATCGTGGAATTCGAACTCACCATCTCCCGTTTATTGGATCGAAGTGAGTCAGCCAGGTAAGATGAGGATCCCAGGAGGTGAACGTACCAGGCCTAATACAGGAAGAGAAGTCACCATCTTTTAGTTATTCACCCAAATTAAATCAACTGCCTGTTCTGTGTCCCGCAGGAGTAGAACTCACCTTTTCAAAGAAGAATTTATCAAATGTATCGTGGAATTCGAACTCACCATCTCCCGGTTATTAGATTGAAGTGACTCAGCCAGGTAAGATGAGGATCCCAGGAGGAGAACGTACCAGGCCTAATGCAGGAAGAGAAGTCACCATCTTTTAGTTATTCACCCAAATTAAAACAACTGCCTGTTGTGTGTCCCGCAGGAGTAGAACTCACCTTTTCGGAGAAGAATTTACCAAATGTATCGTGGAATTCAAACTCACCATCTCCCGGTTATTCGATCCAAGTGCCTCAGCCAGGTAAGATGAGGGTCCCAGGAGGAGAAGGTACCAGGCCTAATACAGGAAGAGAAGTCACCATCTTTTAGTAATTCACCCAAATTAAACCAACTGCCTGTTCTGTGTCCCGCAGGAGTAGAACTCACCTTTTCGGAGAAGAATTTATCAAATGTATCATGGAATTCGAACTCACCATCTCCCATTTTTTGGATTGAAGTGACTCAGCTTGTAAGATGAGGATCCCAGGAGGAGAAGGTACCAGGCCTAATGCAGGAAGAGAAGTCTCCGTCTTTTAGTTATTCACCCAAATTAAAACAACTGCCTGTTGTGTGTCCCGCAGGAGTAGAACTCACCTTTTCGGAGAAGAATTTATCAAATGTATCGTAGAATTCGAACTCACCCTCTCCCATTTTTTGGATTGAAGTGACTCAGCCACGTAAGATGCGGATCCCAGAAGGAGAACGTACCAAGCCTAATGCAGGAAGAGAAGTCACCATCTTTTAGTTATTCATCCAAATTAAAACAACTGCCTGTTCTGTGTCCCGCAGGAGTAGAACTCACCTTTTCGGAGAAGAACTTATCAAATGTATCGTGGAATTCAAACTCACCATCTCCCGGTTATTGGATCGAAGTGACTCACCCACGAAAGATGGGGATCCCAGGAGGAGAAGGTACCAGGCCTAATGCAGGAAGAGAAGTCACCATCTTTTAGTTCTGCACCCAAATTAAATCAACTGCCTGTTGTATGCCCCACAGGAGTAGAACTCACCTTTTCGAAGAAGAATTTCTCAAATATAACGTGGAATTCGAACTCACCATCTCCCGGTTATTGGATCGAAGTGACTCACCCACGAAAGATGGGGATCCCAGGAGGAGAACGTACCAGGCCTAATGCAGGAATAGAAGTCACCATCTTTTAGTTATTCGCCCAAAGTAAATCAACTGCCTGTTCTGTGTCCCGCAGGAGTAGAACTCACCTTTTCGGAGAAGAACTTATCAAATGTATCGTGGAATTCAAACTCACCATCTCCCGGTTATTCGATCCAAGTGACTCATCCAGGTAAGATGAGGATCCCAGGAGGAGAACGTACCAGGCCTAATACAGGAAGAGAAGTCACCATCTTTTAGTTATTCACCCAAATTAACCCAACTGTCTGTTGTGTGTCCCGCAGGAGTAGAACTTACCTTTTCGCAAAAGAATTTATGGAATCTTACGAGGAATTCGAACTCACTATCTCCTGGTTATTGGATCGAAGTGACTCAGCCACGTAAGATGAGGATCCCAGGAGGAGAACGTACTAGGCCTAATACAGGAAGAGAAGTCACAGTCTTTTAGTTATTCACCCAAATTAAACCAACAGCCTGTTGTGTGTCCCGCAGGAGTAGAACTCACCTTTTCAGAGAAGAATTTATCAAATCTCTCGCGGAATTCGAACTCACCGTCTCTCGGTTATTGTATCAAAGTGACTCAACCACGTAACATGAAGATTCCAGGAGGAGAACGTACCAGGCCTAATGCAGGAAGAGAAGTCACCATCTTTTAGTTCTTTGCCCAAAATAAATCAACTGCCTGTTTTGTGTCCCGCAGGAGTAGAACTCACCTTTTCGAAGAAGAATTTATCAAATCTAACGTGCAATTCGAACTCACCATCTCCTGGTTATTTTAATCGAAGTGACTCAGCCACGTAAGATGAGGATCCCAGGAGGAGAATCTACCAGACATAACGCAGGAGAGAAGCCACCATCTTTTAGTTCTTCGCCCAAATTAAAACAGCTGCCTGTTATGTGTCCCGCAGGAATAGAACTCACCTTTTGTTCTGTCTGGGTCACTCCGGAAGCCAATACCAACCCCAAAAGAGAAGCCAAACACACCGGTAAAAGGCAAAGGCAGTTTATAAAATTCAAGAAAAGCACAGGTAACAGAAAATGTCCTTACAAACAGGGAAACGCTGTATCTTCAGATATATCCACGAAGGCAAAAGTCCATGCAGCAATACACAATTTTTGCTGCCAAGACGAGGCTGTAGATAGCAGACCTACACCTCCCACGGGTCTTCCAAACTGCTGGGCCACAAGCCAGGAACAGAGACGCCGAGAACAAAGCAGGACACCGTAGCTCCAACTGATAACACTCCACATGGCTTCAAGGGCTTGCCTGCCTTTTAAACCTTGCTAAGGAGGACCACACCCAAGCCCAGCTTTTCCTAATTCAGTGCTGATAATACTTCTTTAATTGCTCCTTTCTCTTATCTGAACGTCTCTGTCGCATGTCAATGACAGCTTGTGCTTCATCACCTAATGACTCCAAGCTACTGGCTGGGGAGAGCCCCCCCCCCCCCCGGGACTCTCATGCTGTTCTCCTTCGTCCCATTCCTGAGTTTCCTCTCCCCCGTCCGACTGTTCAGCCCCCTCCTCTTTGCTGTCATCCTCCTCCGGGCATGGAGCCAGCAGAGACACAGCCGGTCCCTGAGCAGCCCCAGGCTGAACCACAACACCTTTTAGGAGAAGAATTTATCAAATATGTTAAATCAGAGGCTGGAGGCTCGGTAAAGGCTAACAGCTCTTTATTGGCATTCAGGAACAGTTGAAGTGACCAGCTGAAATGTATAAGTAAGTTGGGAAACAAGCGGCATAAACCGCACCTTATATACATTGTTGCTACCACAGGGAGTGGTGACAGTGTTTCAAGACTTCGCGCTGGAGCTTCCTATTGGCTGAGCCTGGAGTCTCCTCATTGGTCGTGCCCAGGCTTCCCATTGGTTGCGCTAGCAGGCTGCTTATTGGTCGCCCTGCTCCAATCAGCTATCACTTTTATTATACAGCTTGCAAACATAACGCTATTTTAAAAGAACAAACATATCACCCCTCCCCCCCCCATAGGTTGAACAAAATGTCAATCATTTAAATAAGTGACGTAGTCCTGTAATCTGGTTGGTGGTTTGCTGACTCGCCCAGACCTGCGCAGTTCAGTTTGCAGGGAGTTGTCCTCCTGGTCGGCTGGCTCCTGTGCCGCTCCGTCCTGGCAAAGGTTATCCTGGCCCATGATGTTGAAGTGGCCGTACCCCCGCCTGCCGCCAGGGCTCCAGCACAGCCGCCGCTGGAGGCCTGAAGAGGAAACGGTAAGTAATCTGGTTGATCTTGGTCGTTTCCATGCGTATGATCTGCGGGGAAAAATGTCATTGTTATTTTGTGGCTGTGGGTGAATTTGGAGGCACTAATCCTCCTCAGCCGTTGAATCGGCCGTTGTTTCGGTGGTGCCCTCTTCGGATGTAGGGTTGCTGTCGGCTACCTTGTTCACGGTCTGATTGGAGCGTTTGAGTTCGGCGGCAGATGCCTCGGAGACCTCGGCGGCTTTGGTTGCTGTTATTATGTCTTGTAAGGTGGCCTCTTTGTCGATGAGGAACTTCTTTTGCAGCGTTAGTTTGTTCATGCCGAAGATCAGACGGTCGACTAGTTGCTCTTCTGGGTCCTTATATTTGCATTTGGACAAGAGAGCTCTTAGACGAGTCACAAAGTCATTCATAGATTCCCCATCAGCCTGCTTCAATTGAGAGAATTGGTTCCGGCTGATACGGGCAGGAGTCGCTGGTTTGAAATGGCTCTCGAGTTTTGCTTGAAGCATTGACCATGCTACACTCTCGATCGTTTCTTGATCCACGAGTGTGGTTGCCAAATTGTAGATCGCTGGACCGCAGTAGTGTAAGAATATGGCTCTTTTTCTATCGTCCGACGCGTCGTTCAGGTTGCTTGCCTGGAGGAAGATGCGGAATTTGGACATGTAAGTCGTCCATGTCTCTTCGTCTGGGTTGAAGAATGGCAATGCATGCGGCATTGCTGAAGCCATTTCTGGGATGCAGAGGTTCGAAACCCCTCGTCGCCACTGTTGGGTCAAGGTTGAATGAAATTGGGGTGCCTTTGTACTTCCCTAATCCTGGTTTGAAAACATCAGGGAATTCTTTCAATATATCCCCGGGGGCTGAGGTTTGGGTGGCAATAGAATGGATTCCCGTGACCCCCATCCCTAGTGGTTGGAATCAATCTAAACCTAGCAAGGTATGTTTGGGCCCCTCTGCAACAACAACAAGCGGTAACGACCCATTAAACCCCTCACAATATACTGGTACATTTACAGAACCTAGTACAGGAATAACCATGGGGTCAATTGTTCCCTCTTTATGTGTGGCATGTAGAGAAGAAATTTGTGCCACGGCATTATGGTATGTCTGGATCCCGTGTCAATCTCCACCTTACAGGGTCGATTATTTATAAAAGTGATGTAAACAGTTTTCCCAGGGCTGGCGAAGAGTTATAATTAATATAGAATGGAGAGTTACCTTTGCGGAATCTTGGGCGGAAACCGGTTGTTTGTTTGTTTACGCGATTATAGGGAGTGTTGGCACTTGCGGCTTGTTGCGGGTAGCGTTGACAGGGTTGGGCAAAATCCCCAGGGAGCGATGCTCTGCAAACGTCCGCGATGTGGCCTTTTCTGTGGCAGCGTCGGCAGAGGGCGTCTCTGAAGGGGCATCGTGAGCGGGCTTGGGAGCCGTTGCAGCCAAAACACGGTGGAAAAGGCCAGTGTGAGTTGTTAAATTGTTACACCAAGGTCACCCAGGCATGGTAAAGATGAAGAGCCTGGCCAGGAGCCACCTTTGGTGGCCAGGGCTCAACCAAGACATAGAAACCTGGGTAGCCACATGTCACCCGTGTCAACAAACTCGCCCAAACCCACCAAAGACTAAATCAACGGAGTGGGAGACACCAAAAAGACCGTGCTCACGCATCCATATGGACTTTGCAGGACCTCTTGGGGGACAATCATTCCTTATTATAGTCCATGCATATTCCAAATGGCTGGAGGCTCGGGAAAGGCTAACAGCTCTTAATTGGCATTCAGGAACAGTTGAAGTGACCAGCTCAGGAATATAAGTAAGTTAGGAAACAAGCGGCATAAACCGCACCTTATATACATTATAGCTAGCACAGGGATTGGTGACAGTGTTTCAAGTCTTCGCGCGGGAGCTTCCTATTGACTGAGACCGGAGGCTCCTCATTGGTCGCGCCCAGGCTTCCCATTGGTTGTGCTAGCAGGCTGCTTATTGGTCGCCCTGCTCCAATCACCTATCACCTTTATTATACAGCTTGCAAACATAACACTATTTTAAAAGAACAAACATAAAAAAATATAACCTGGAATTCGAACTCACCATCTCCCGGTTATTGGATCGAAGTGACTCAACCAAGTAAGATGAGGATCCCAGGAGGAGAACGTACCAGGCCTAATGCAGGAAGAGAAGTCACAGTCTTTTAGTTCTTTGCCCAAAGTAAATCAACTGCCTGTTGTGTGTCCCGCAGGAGTAGAACTCACCTTTTCAAAGAAGAATTCATCAAATCTATCGCAGAATTCGAACTCACCATCTCCCGGTTATTGGATCGAAGTGACTCAACCAAGTAAGATGAGGATCCCAGGAGGAGAACGTACCAGGCCTAATGCAGGAAGAGAAGTCACCATCTTTTAGTTCTTTGCCCAAAGTAAATCAACTGCCTGTTGTGTGTCCCGCAGGAGTAGAACTCAAGTTTTCGGAGAAGAATTTATGGAATCTTACGAGGAATTCGAACTCACCATCTCCCGTATATTGGATCGAAGTGAGTCAGCCAGGTACGATCAGGCTCCCAGGAGGAGAAGGTACCAGACCTAATGCAGGAAGAGAAGTCACCATCTTTTAGTTATTCATCCAAATTAAACCAACGGCCTGTTCTGTGTCCCGCAGGAGTAGAACTCACCTTTTCGGAGAAGAATTTATCAAATGTATCATGGAATTCGAACTCACCATTACCTGGTTATTGGATCGAAGTGACTCAGCCACGTAACATGAGGATCCCAGAAGAAGAAGGTACCAAGCCTAATGCAGGAAGAGAAGTCACCACCTTTTAGTTCTTCACCCAAAGTGAATCAACTGCCTGTTGTGTGTCCCGCAGGAGTAGAACTCACCTTTTCGAAGAAGAATTTATGAAATTTAATGTAGAATTCGAACTCACCAACTCCTGGTTATGGGATCGAAGTGACTCAGCCACGTAAGATGAGGATCCCAGGAGGAGAAGGTACCGGGCCTAATGCAGAAAGACAAGTCAAAATCTTTTAGTTCTTTGCCCAAAGTAAATCAACTGCCTGTTGTGTGTCCCGCAGGAGTAGAACTCACCTTTTCAAAGAAGAATTTATCAAATATAACGAGGAATTCAAACTCACCATCTGCCAATTATTGGATCAAAGTGACTCAGCCACGTAACATGAGGATCCCAGGAGGAGAACGTACCGGGCCTAATGCAGAAAGACAAGTCAAAATATTTTAGTTCTTCGCCCAAATTAAACAAATTGCCTGTTGTGTGTCCCGCAGGAGTAGAATTCACCTTTTTGGAGAAGAATTTATGGAATCTAACGAAGAATTCGAACTCACCAACTCCTGGTTATTGGATCGAAGTGACTCAGCCACGTAAGATGAGGATCCCATGAGGAGAAGGTACCAGGCCTAATGCAGGAAGAGAAGTCACAGTCTTTTAGTTCTTAGCCGAAAGTAAATCAACTGCCTGTTGTGTGTCCCGCAGGAGTAGAAATCACCTTTTCGAAGAAGAATTTGTGAAATCTAATGTAGAATTCGAACTCACCCTCTCCTGGTTATTGGATCGAAGTGACTCAGCCATGTAACATGAGGATCCCAGAAGGAAAAGGTACCAAGCCTAATGCAGGAAGAGAAGTCACCACCTTTTAGTTCTTCGCCCAAACTGAATCAATTGCCTGTTGTGTGTCCCGCAGGAGTAGAACTCACCTTTTCAAAGAAGAATTTATCAAATGTATCGTAGAATTCGAACTCACCATCTCCCATTTTTTGGATTGAAGTGACTCAGCCACGTAAGATGAGGATCCCAGGAGGAGAACGTACCAAGCCTAATGCAGGAAGAGAAGTCACCATCTTTTAGTTATTCATCCAAATTAAAACAACTGCCTGTTCTGTGTCCCGCAGGAGTAGAACTCACCTTTTCGGAGAAGAATTTCTCAAATATAACGTGGAATTCGAACTCACCATCTCCCGGTTATTGGATCGAAGTGACTCACCCACGAAAGATGGGGATCCCAGGAGGAGAAGGTACCAGGCCTAATGCAGGAAGAGAAGTCACCATCTTTTAGTTATTCGCCCAAAGTAAATCAACTGCCTGTTGTGTGTCCCGCGGAGTAGAACTCACCTTTTCGAAGAAGAATTTATGAAATCTATCGCAGAATTCGAACTCACCATCTCCTGGTTATTGGATCGAAGTGACTCACCCACGAAAGATGGGGATCCCAGGAGGAGAACGTACCAGGCCTAATGCAGGAAGAGAAGTCACCATCTTTTAGTTATTCGCCCAAAGTAAATCAACTGCCTGTTGTGTGTCCCGCAGGAGTAGAACTCACCTTTTAGAAGAAGAATTTATGAAATCTATCGCAGAATTCGAACTCACCATCTCCTGGTTATTGGATCGAACTGACTCAGCCACGCAAGATGAGGATCCCAGGAGGAAAACGTACCAGGCCTAATACAGGAAGAGAAGTCACCATCTTTTAGTTATTCACCCAAATTGAATCTACTGCCTGTTGTGTGTCCCGCAGGAGTAGAACTCACCTTTTCAAAGAAGAATTTATCAAATGTAACGATGAATTCGAACTCACCGTCTCCTGGTTATTGGATCGAAGTGACTCAGCCACGCAAGATGAGGATCCCAGGAGGAGAATGTACCAGGCCTAATACAGGAAGAGAAGTCACCATCTTTTAGTTATTCATCCAAATTAAAACAACTGCCTGTTCTGTGTCCCGCAGGAGTAGAACTCACCTTTTCGGAGAAGAATTTCTCAAATATAACGTGGAATTCGAACTCACCATCTCCCGGTTATTGGATCGAAGTGACTCACCCACGAAAGATGGGGATCCCAGGAGGAGAAGGTACCAGGCCTAATGCAGGAAGAGAAGTCACCATCTTTTAGTTATTCGCCCAAAGTAAATCAACTGCCTGTTGTGTGTCCCGCGGAGTAGAACTCACCTTTTCGAAGAAGAATTTATGAAATCTATCGCAGAATTCGAACTCACCATCTCCTGGTTATTGGATCGAAGTGACTCACCCACGAAAGATGGGGATCCCAGGAGGAGAACGTACCAGGCCTAATGCAGGAAGAGAAGTCACCATCTTTTAGTTATTCGCCCAAAGTAAATCAACTGCCTGTTGTGTGTCCCGCAGGAGTAGAACTCACCTTTTCGAAGAAGAATTTATGAAATCTATCGCAGAATTCGAACTCACCATCTCCTGGTTATTGGATCGAACTGACTCAGCCACGCAAGATGAGGATCCCAGGAGGAAAACGTACCAGGCCTAATACAGGAAGAGAAGTCACCATCTTTTAGTTATTCACCCAAATTGAATCTACTGCCTGTTGTGTGTCCCGCAGGAGTAGAACTCACCTTTTCGAAGAAGAATTTATCAAATGTAACGATGAATTCGAACTCACCGTCTCCTGGTTATTGGATCGAAGTGACTCAGCCACGCAAGATGAGGATCCCAGGAGGAGAATGTACCAGGCCTAATACAGGAAGAGAAGTCACCATCTTTTAGTTATTCATCCAAATTAAAACAACTGCCTGTTCTGTGTCCCGCAGGAGTAGAACTCACCTTTTCGAAGAAGAATTTATCAAATGTAACGATGAATTCGAACTCACCGTCTCCTGGTTATTGGATCGAAGTGACTCAGCCACGCAAGATGAGGATCCCAGGAGGAGAATGTACCAGGCCTAATACAGGAAGAGAAGTCACCGTCTTTTAGTTATAGAACAAAAGTAAATCAACTGCCTGTTGTGTGTCCCGCAGGAGTAGAACTCACCTTTTCGAAGAATAATTTATGAAATCTATCTCAGAATTCGAACTCACCATCTCCTGGTTATTGGATTGAAGTGACTCAGCCAGGTAAGATGAGGATCCCAGGAGGAGAACATACCAGGCCTAATACAGGAAGAGAAGTCACCATCTTTTAGTTATTCAACCAAAGTAAATCAACTGCCTGTTGTGTGTCCCGCAGGAGTAGAACTCACCTTTTCGAAGAAGAATTTATGGAATCTAACGAGGAATTTGAACTCACCATCTCCCGTTTATTGGATCGAAGTGAGTCAGCCAGGTAAGATGAGGATCCCAGGAGGTGAACGTACCAGGCCTAATACAGGAAGAGAAGTCACCATCTTTTAGTTATTCACCCAAATTAAACCAACTCCCTGTTGTGTGTCCCGCAGGAGTAGAACTCCCTTTTTCGGAGACGAATTTGTCAAATATATCGTGGGATTCGAACTCACCATTTCCCGTTTATTGGATCGAAGTGACTCATCCAGGTAAGATGAGGATCCCAGGAGGAGAACGTACCAGGACTAATACAGGAAGAGAAGTCACCATCTTTTAGTTATTCACCCAAATTAAATCAACTGCCTGTTCTGTGTCCCGCAGGAGTAGAACTCACCTTTTCGGAGAAGAATTTACCAAATGTATCGTGGAATTCGAACTCACCATCTCCCGGTTATTAGATTGAAGTGACTCAGCCAGGTAAGATGAGGATCCCAGGAGGAGAACGTACCAGGCCTAATGCAGGAAGAGAAGTCACCATCTTTTAGTTATTCACCCAAATTAAAACAACTGCCTGTTCTGTGTCCCGCAGGAGTAGAACTCACCTTTTCGGAGAAGAATTTATCAAATGTATCATGGAATTCGAACTCACCATCTCCCATTTTTTGGATTGAAGTGACTCAGCTTGTAAGATGAGGATCCCAGGAGGAGAAGGTACCAGGCCTAATGCAGGAAGAGAAGTCTCCGTCTTTTATTTATTCACCCAAATTAAAACAACTGCCTGTTCTGTGTCCCGCAGGAGTAGAACTCACCTTTTCGGAGAAGAACTTATCAAATGTATCGTGGAATTCAAACTCACCATCTCCCGGTTATTGGATCGAAGTGACTCACCCACGAAAGATGGGGATCCCAGGAGGAGAAGGTACCAGGCCTAATGCAGGAAGAGATGTCACCATCTTTTAGTTATTCGCCCAAATTAAATCAACTGCCTGTTGTATGCCCCACAGGAGTAGAACTCACCTTTTCGAAGAAGAATTTCTCAAATATAACGTGGAATTCGAACTCACCATCTCCCGGTTATTGGATCGAAGTGACTCACCCACGAAAGAAGGGGATCCCAGGAGGAGAAGGTACCAGGCCTAATGCAGGAAGAGATGTCACCATCTTTTAGTTATTCGCCCAAAGTAAATCAACTGCCTGTTGTGTGTCCCGCAGGAGTAGAACTCACCTTTTTGGAGAAGAATTTATCAAATGTATCATGGAATTCGAACTCACCATTACCTGGTTATTGGATCGAAGTGACTCAGCCACGTAACATGAGGATCCCAGAAGAAGAAGGTACCAAGCCTAATGCAGGAAGAGAAGTCACCACCTTTTAGTTCTTCACCCAAAGTGAATCAACTGCCTGTTGTGTGTCCCGCAGGAGTAGAACTCACCTTTTCGAAGAAGAATTTGTGAAATTTAATGTAGAATTCGAACTCACCAACTCCTGGTTATGGGATCGAAGTGACTCAGCCACGTAAGATGAGGATCCCAGGAGGAGAAGGTACCGGGCCTAATGCAGAAAGACAAGTCAAAATCTTTTAGTTCTTTGCCCAAAGTAAATCAACTGCCTGTTGTGTGTCCCGCAGGAGTAGAACTCACCTTTTCAAAGAAGAATTTATCAAATATAACGAGGAATTCGAACTCACCATCTGCCAATTATTGGATCAAAGTGACTCAGCCACGTAACATGAGGATCCCAGGAGGAGAACGTACTGGGCCTAATGCAGAAAGACAAGTCAAAATATTTTAGTTCTTCGCCCAAATTAAACAAATTGCCTGTTGTGTGTCCCGCAGGAGTAGAACTCACCTTTTTGGAGAAGAATTTATGGAATCTAACGAAGAATTCGAACTCACCAACTCCTGGTTATTGGATCGAAGTGACTCAGCCACGTAAGATGAGGATCCCATGAGGAGAAGGTACCAGGCCTAATGCAGGAAGAGAAGTCACAGTCTTTTAGTTCTTAGCCGAAAGTAAATCAACTGCCTGTTGTGTGTCCCGCAGGAGTAGAAATCACCTTTTCGAAGAAGAATTTGTGAAATCTAATGTAGAATTCGAACTCACCCTCTCCTGGTTATTGGATCGAAGTGACTCAGCCATGTAACATGAGGATCCCAGAAGGAAAAGGTACCAAGCCTAATGCAGGAAGAGAAGTCACCACCTTTTAGTTCTTCGCCCAAACTGAATCAATTGCCTGTTGTGTGTCCCGCAGGAGTAGAACTCACCTTTTCAAAGAAGAATTTATCAAATGTATCGTAGAATTCGAACTCACCATCTCCCATTTTTTGGATTGAAGTGACTCAGCCACGTAAGATGAGGATCCCAGGAGGAGAACGTACCAAGCCTAATGCAGGAAGAGAAGTCACCATCTTTTAGTTATTCATCCAAATTAAAACAACTGCCTGTTCTGTGTCCCGCAGGAGTAGAACTCACCTTTTCGGAGAAGAATTTCTCAAATATAACGTGGAATTCGAACTCACCATCTCCCGGTTATTGGATCGAAGTGACTCACCCACGAAAGATGGGGATCCCAGGAGGAGAAGGTACCAGGCCTAATGCAGGAAGAGAAGTCACCATCTTTTAGTTATTCGCCCAAAGTAAATCAACTGCCTGTTGTGTGTCCCGCAGGAGTAGAACTCACCTTTTCGAAGAAGAATTTATGAAATCTATCGCAGAATTCGAACTCACCATCTCCTGGTTATTGGATCGAAGTGACTGACCCACGAAAGATGGGGATCCCAGGAGGAGAACGTACCAGGCCTAATGCAGGAAGAGAAGTCACCGTCTTTTAGTTATAGAACAAAAGTAAATCAACTGCCTGTTTTGTGTCCCGCAGGAATAGAACTCACCTTTTCGAAGAATAATTTATGAAATCTATCGCAGAATTCGAACTCACCATCTCCTGGTTATTGGATCGAAGTGACTCACCCACGAAAGATGGGGATCCCAGGAGGAGAACGTACCATGCCTAATGCACGAAGAGAAGTCACCATCGTTTAGTTATTCAACCAAAGTAAATCAACTGCCTGTTGTGTGTCCCGCAGGAGTAGAACTCACCTTTTCGAAGAAGAATTTATGGAATCTAACGAGGAATTCGAACTCACCATCTCCCGTTTATTGGATCGAAGTGAGTCAGCCAGGTAAGATGAGGATCCCAGGAGGTGAACGTACCAGGCCTAATACAGGAAGAGAAGTCACAGTCTTTTAGTTCTTTGCCCAAATTAAACCAACTCCCTGTTGTGTGTCCCGCAGGAGTAGAACTCCCTTTTTCGAAGACGAATTTGTCAAATATATCGTGGGATTCGAACTCACCATTTCCCGTTTATTGGATCGAAGTGACTCATCCAGGTAAGATGAGGATCCCAGGAGGAGAACGTACCAGGCCTAATACAGGAAGAGAAGTCACCATCTTTTAGTTATTCACCCAAATTAAATCAACTGCCTGTTGTGTGTCCCGCAGGAGTAGAACTCACCTTTTCGAAGAAGAATTTATGAAATTTAATGTAGAATTCGAACTCACCAACTCCTGGTTATGGGATCGAAGTGACTCAGCCACGTAAGATGAGGATCCCAGGAGGAGAAGGTACCGGGCCTAATGCAGAAAGACAAGTCAAAATCTTTTAGTTCTTTGCCCAAAGTAAATCAACTGCCTGTTCTGTGTCCCGCAGGAGTAGAACTCACCTTTTCGGAGAAGAACTTATCAAATGTATCGTGGAATTCAAACTCACCATCTCCCGGTTATTCGATCCAAGTGACTCATCCAGGTAAGATGAGGATCCCAGGAGGAGAACGTACCAGGCCTAATACAGGTAGAGAAGTCACCATCTTTTAGTTATTCACCCAAATTAACCCAACTGCCTGTTGTGTGTCCCGCAGGAGTAGAACTCACCTTTTCAAAGAAGAATTTATGGAATCTAACGAGGAATTCGAACTCACCATCTCCCGTTTATTGGATCGAACTGAGTCAGCCAGGTAAGATGAGGATCCCACGAGGAGAACGTACCAGGCCTAATGCAGGAAGAGAAGTCACCATTTTTTAGTTATTCACCCAAAGTAAACCAACTGCCTGTTGTGTGTCCCGCAGGAGTAGAACTTACCTTTTCGCAAAAGAATTTATGAAATCTTACGAGGAATTCGAACTCACTAACTCCTGGTTATTGGATCGAAGTGACTCAGCCACGTAAGATGAGGATCCCAGGAGGAGAACGTACGAGGCCTAATACAGGAAAAGAAGTCACCATCTTTTAGTTATTCACCCAAATTAAACCAACTGCCTGTTGTGTGTCCCGCAGGAGTAGAACTCACCTTTTCAGAGATGAATTTATCAAATGTATCGTGGAATTCGAACTCACCATCTCCCGTTTATTGGTTCCAAGTGACTCAGCCACGTAACATGAGGATCCCAGAAGGAGAAAGCACCAGGCCTAATGCAGGAAGAGAAGTCACCATCTTTTAGTTATTCACCCAAATTAAACTAACAGCCTGTTGTGTGTCCCGCAGGAGTAGAACTCACCTTTTCGGAGAAGAATTTATCAAATGTATCATGGAATTCGAACTCACCATCTCCCGGTTATTGGAATGAAGTGACTCAGCCACGTAACGTGAGGATCCCAGGAGAAGAAAGTACCAGGCCTAATACAGGAAGAGAAGTCACCATCTTTTAGTTATTCACCCAAATTAAATCAACTGCCTGTTCTGTGTCCCGCAGGAGTAGAACTCACCTTTTCGGAGAAGAATTTATCAAATGTATCATGGAATTCGAACTCACCATCTCCCGGTTATTGGAATGAAGTGACTCAGCCACGTAACATGAGGATCCCAGGAGGAGAAAGCACCAGGCCTAATGCAGGAAGAGAAGTCACCATCTTTTAGTTATTCACCCAAATTAAATCAACTGCCTGTTCTGTGTCCCGCAGGAGTAGAACTCACCTTTTCGGAGAAGAATTTATAAAATGTATCGTGGAATTCGAACTCACCATCTCCTGGTTATTGGATCGAAGTGACTCAGCCACGTAAGATGAGAATCCCAGGAGGAGAACGTACCAGGCCTAATGCAGGAAGAGAAGTCACCATCTTTTATTTATTCATCCAAAGTAAACCAACTGCCTGTTGTGTGTCCCGCAGGAGTAGAACTCACCTTTTCGGAGAAGAATTTATGGAATCTAACGAGGAATTCGAACTCACCATCTCCCGTTTATTGGATCGAAGTGAGTCAGCCAGGTAAGATGAGGATCCCACGAGGAGAACGTACCAGGCCTAATGCAGGAAGAGAAGTCACCATCTTTTAGTTATTCACCCAAAGTAAACCAACTGTCTGTTGTGTGTCCCGCAGGAGTAGAACTTACCTTTTCGCAAAAGAATTTATGGAATCTTACGAGGAATTCGAACTCACTATCTCCTGGTTATTGGATCGAAGTGACTCAGCCACGTAAGATGAGGATCCCAGGAGGAGAACGTACTAGGCCTAATACAGGAAGAGAAGTCACAGTCTTTTAGTTATTCACCCAAATTAAACCAACAGCCTGTTGTGTGTCCCTCAGGAGTAGAACTCACCTTTTCGGAGAAGAATTTATCAAATGTATCATGGAATTCGAACTCACCATCTCCCGGTTATTGGAATGAAGTGACTCAGCCACGTAACGTGAGGATCCCAGGAGAAGAAAGTACCAGGCCTAATACAGGAAGAGAAGTCATCATCTTTTAGTTATTCACCCAAATTAAATCAACTGCCTGTTCTGTGTCCCGCAGGAGTAGAACTCAAGTTTTCGGAGAAGAATTTAGCAAATGTATCGTGGAATTCGAACTCACCATCTCCCGGTTATTGGATCGAAGTGACTCAGTCAGGTAAGATGAGGATCCCAGGAGGAGAACGTACCAGGCCTAATACAGGAAGAGAAGTCACCATCTTTTAGTAATTCACCCAAATTAAACCAACTGCCTGTTGTGTGTCCCGCAGGAGTAGAACTCACCTTTTCGAAGAAGAATTTCTGGAATCTAACGAGGAATTCAAACTCACCATCTCCCGTTTATTGGATCGAATTGAGTCAGCCAGGTAAGATGAGGCTCCCAGGAGTAGAACGTACCAGGCCTAATGCAGGAAGAGAAGTCACCGTCTTTTAGTTATTCACCCAAATTAAACCAACTGCCTGTTGTGTGTCCCGCAGGAGTAGAACTCAAGTTTTCGGAGAAGAATTTATGGAATCTTACGAGGAATTCGAACTCACCAACTCCTGGTTATTGGATCGAAGTGACTCAGCCAGGAAGATGAGGATCCCAGGAGGAGAACGTACCAAACCTAATGCAGGAAGAGAAGTCACCATCTTTTAGTTATTCACCCAAATTAAACCAACTGCCTGTTGTGTGTCCCGCAGGAGTAGAACTCACCTTTTCGGAGAAGAATTTATCAAATCTCTCGCGGAATTCGAACTCACCGTCTCTCGGTTATTGTATCAAAGTGACTCCACCACGTAACATGAAGATTCCAGGAGGAGAACGTACCAGGCCTAATGCAGGAAGAGAAGTCACCATCTTTTAGTTCTTCGCCCAAAATAAATCAGCTGCCTGTTTTGGGTCCCGCAGGAGTATAACTCACCTTTTCGAAGAAGAATTTATCAAATCTAACGTGCAATTCGAACTCACCATCTCCTGGTTATTTTAATCGAAGTGACTCAGCCACGTAAGATGAGGATCCCAGGAGGAGAATCTACCAGACATAACGCAGGAGAGAAGCCACCATCTTTTAGTTCTTCGCCCAAATTAAAACAGCTGCCTGTTAAGTGTCCCGCAGGAATAGAACTCACCTTTTGTTCTGTCTGGGTCACTCCGGAAGCCAATACCAACCCCAAAAGAGAAGCCAAACACACCGGTAAAAGGCAAAGGCAGTTTATAAAATTCAAGAAAAGCACAGGTAACAGAAAATGTCCTTACAAACAGGGAAACGCTGTATCTTCAGATATATCCACGAAGGCAAAAGTCCATGCAGCAATACACAATTCTTGCTGCCAAGACGAGGCTGTAGATAGCAGAGCTACACCTCCCACGGGTCTTCCAAACTGCTGGGCCACAAGCCAGGAACAGAGACGCCGAGAACAAAGCAGGACACCGTAGCTCCAACTGATAACACTCCACATGGCTTCAAGGGCTTGCCTGCCTTTTAAACCTTGCTAAGGAGGACCACACCCAAGCCCAGCTTTTCCTAATTCAGTGCTGATAATACTTCTTTAATTGCTCCTTTCTCTGATCTGAACGTTTCTGTCGCATGTCAATGACAGCTTGTGCTTCATCACCTAATGACTCCAAGCTACTGGCTGGGGAGAGCCCCCCCCGGGGGGGGGGCTCTCATGCTGTTCTCCTTCATCCCATTCCTGAGTTTCCTCTCCCCCGTCCGACTGTTCAGCCCCCTCCTCTTTGCTGTCATCCTCCTCCGGGCATGGAGCCAGCAGAGACACAGCCGGTCCCTGAGCAGCCCCAGGCTGAACCACAACACCTTTTAGGAGAAGAATTTATCAAATATGTTAAATCAGAGGCTGGAGGCTCGGTAAAGGCTAACAGCTCTTTATTGGCATTCAGGAACAGTTGAAGTGACCAGCTGAAATGTATAAGTAAGTTGGGAAACAAGCGGCATAAACCGCACCTTATATACATTGTTGCTACCACAGGGAGTGGTGACAGTGTTTCAAGACTTCGCGCTGGAGCTTCCTATTGGCTGAGCCTGGAGTCTCCTCATTGGTCGTGCCCAGGCTTCCCATTGGTTGTGCTAGCAGGCTGCTTATTGGTCGCCCTGCTCCAATCAGCTATCACTTTTATTATACAGCTTGCAAACATAACGCTATTTTAAAAGAACAAACATATCACCCCTCCCCCCCCCCATAGGTTGAACAAAATGTCAATCATTTAAATAAGTGACGTAGTCCTGTAATCTGGTTGGTGGTTTGCTGACTCGCCCAGACCTGCGCAGTTCAGTTTGCAGGGAGTTGTCCTCCTGGTCGGCTGGCTCCTGTGCCGCTCCGTCCTGGCAAAGGTTATCCTGGCCCATGCATGTTGAAGGGGCCGTACCCCCGCCTGCCGCCAGGGCTCCAGCACAGCCGCCGCTGGAGGCCTGAAGAGGAAACGGTAAGTAGTCTGGTCGATCTTGGTCGTTTCCATGCGTATGATCTGCGGGAAAAATGTCATTGTTATTTTGTGGCTGTGGGTGAATTTGGAGGCACTAATCCTCCTCAGCCCTTGAATCGGCCGTTGTTTCGGTGGTGCCCTCTTCGGATGTAGGGTTGCTGTCGGCTACCTTGTTCACGGTCTGATTGGAGCGTTTGAGTTCGGCGGCAGATGCCTCGGAGACCTCGGCGGCTTTGGTTGCTGTTATTATGTCTTGTAAGGTGGCCTCTTTGTCGATGAGGAACTTCTTTTGCAGCGTTAGTTTGTTCATGCCGAAGATCAGACGGTCGACTAGTTGCTCTTCTGCGTCCTTATATTTGCATTTGGACAAGAGAGCTCTTAGACGAGTCACAAAGTCATTCATAGATTCTCCATCAGCCTGCTTCAATTGAGAGAATTGGTTCCGGCTGATACGGGCAGGAGTCGTTGGTTTGAAATGGCTCTCGAGTTTTGCTTGAAGCGTTGACCATGCTACACTCTCGATCGTTTCTTGATCCACGAGTGTGGTTGCCAAATTGTAGATCGCTGGACCGCAGTAGTGTAAGAATATGGCTCTTTTTCTATCGTCCGACGCGTCGTTCAGGTTGCTTGCCTGGAGGAAGATGCGGAATTTGGACATGTAAGTCGTCCATGTCTCTTCGTCTGGGTTGAAGAATGGCAATGCATGCGGCATTGCTGAAGCCATTTCTGGGATGCAGAGGTTCGAAACCCCTCGTCGCCACTGTTGGGTCAAGGTTGAATGAAATTGGGGTGCCTTTGTACTTCCCTAATCCTGGTTTGAAAACATCAGGGAATTCTTTCAATATATCCCCGGGGGCTGAGGTTTGGGTGGCAATAGAATGGATTCCCGTGACCCCCATCCCTAGTGGTTGGAACCAATCTAAACCTAGCAAGGTATGTTTGGGCCCCTCTACAACAACAACAAGCGGTAACGACCCATTAAACCCCTCACAATATACTGGTACATTTACAGAACCTAGTACAGGAATAACCATGGGGTCAATTGTTCCCTCTTTATGTGTGGCATGTAGAGAAGAAATTTGTGCCACGGCATTATGGTATGTCTGGATCCCGTGTCAATCTCCACCTTACAGGGTCGATTATTTATAAAAGTGATGTAAACAGTTTTCCCAGGGCTGGCGAAGAGTTATAATTAATATAGAATGGAGAGTTACCTTTGCGGAATCTTGGGCGGAAACCGGTTGTTTGTTTGTTTACGCGATTATAGGGAGCGTTGGCACTTGCGGCTTGTTGCGGGTAGCGTTGACAGGGTTGGGCAAAATCCCCAGGGAGCGATGCTCTGCAAACGTCCGCGATGTGGCCTTTTCTGTGGCAGCGTCGGCAGAGGGCGTCTCTGAAGGGGCATCGTGAGCGGGCTTGGGAGCCGTTGCAGCCAAAACACGGTGGAAAAGGCCAGCGTGAGTTGTTAAATTGTTACACCAAGGTCACCCAGGCATGGTAAAGATGAAGAGCCTGGCCAGGAGCCACCTTTGGTGGCCAGGGCTCAACCAAGACATAGAAACCTGGGTAACCACATGTCACCCGTGTCAACAAACTCGCCCAAACCCACCAAAGACTAAATCAACGGAGTGGGAGACACCAAAAAGACCGTGCTCACGCATCCATATGGACTTTGCAGGACCTCTTGGGGGACAATCATTCCTTATTATAGTCGATGCATATTCCAAATGGCTGGAGGCTCGGGAAAGGCTAACAGCTCTTAATTGGCATTCAGGAACAGTTGAAGTGACCAGCTCAGGAATATAAGTAAGTTAGGAAACAAGCGGCATAAACCGCACCTTATATACATTATAGCTAGCACAGGGATTGGTGACAGTGTTTCAAGTCTTCGCGCGGGAGCTTCCTATTGACTGAGACCGGAGGCTCCTCATTGGTCGCGCCCAGGCTTCCCATTGGTTGTGCTAGCAGGCTGCTTATTGGTCGCCCTGCTCCAATCACCTATCACCTTTATTATACAGCTTGCAAACATAACACTATTTTAAAAGAACAAACATAAAAAAATATAACCTGGAATTCGAACTCACCATCTCCCGGTTATTGGATCGAAGTGACTCAACCAAGTAAGATGAGGATCCCAGGAGGAGAACGTACCAGGCCTAATGCAGGAAGAGAAGTCACCATCTTTTAGTTCTTTGCCCAAAGTAAATCAACTGCCTCTTGTGTGTCCCGCAGGAGTAGAACTCACCTTTTCAAAGAAGAATTTATCAAATCTATCGCAGAATTCAAACTCACCATCTCCTGGTTATTGGATCGAAGTGACTCAGCCACATAACATGAGGATTCCAGGAGGAGAACGTACCAGGCCTAATGCAGGAAGAGAAGTCACCATCTTTTAGTTCTTCACCCAAAGTAAATCAACTGCCTGTTGTGTGTCCCGCAGGAGTAGAACTCACCTTTTCAAAGAAGAATTTATCAAATGTAACGAGGAATTCGAACTCACCATCACCTGGTTATTGGATCGAAGTGACTCAGCCACGTAACATGAGGATCCCAGAAGGAGAAGGTACCAAGCCTAATGCAGGAAGTCCCCAGATTTTAGTTCTTCGCCCAAACTGAATCAACTGCCTGTTGTGTGTCCCGCAGGAGTAGAACTCACCTTTTCAAAGAAGAATTTATGAAATCTAACGCGGAATTCGAACTCACCAACTCCTGGTTATTGGATCGAAGTGACTCAGCCACGTAAGATGAGGATCCCATGAGTAGAAGGTACCAGGGCTAATACAGGAAGAGAAGTCACAGTCTTTTAGTTCTTAGCCGAAAGTAAATCAACTGCCTGTTGTGTGTCCCGCAGGAGTAGAACTCACCTTTTCAAAGAAGAATTTATGAAATCTAACGCGGAATTCGAACTCACCAACTCCTGGTTATTGGATCGAAGTGACTCAGCCACGTAAGATGAGGATCCCATGAGTAGAAGGTACCAGGCCTAATGCAGAAAGACAAGTCAAAATCTTTTAGTTCTTTGCCCAAAGTAAATCAACTGCCTGTTGTGTGTCCCGCAGGAGTAGAACTCACATTTTCAAAGAAGAATTTATCAAATATAACGAGGAATTCGAACTCACCATCTGCCAATTATTGGATCAAAGTGACTCAGCCACGTAACATGAGGATCCCAGGAGGAGAACGTACCGGGCCTAATGCAGAAAGACAAGTCAAAATATTTTAGTTCTTCGCCCAAATTAAACAAATTGCCTGTTGTGTGTCCCGCAGGAGTAGAATTCACCTTTTTGGAGAAGCATTTATGGAATCTAACGAAGAATTCGAACTCACCAACTCCTGGTTATTGGATCGAAGTGACTCAGCCACGTAAGATGAGGATCCCATGAGGAGAAGGTACCAGGCCTAATGCAGGAAGAGAAGTCACAGTCTTTTAGTTCTTAGCCGAAAGTAAATCAACTGCCTGTTGTGTGTCCCACAGGAGTAGAAATCACCTTTTCGAAGAAGAATTTGTGAAATCTAATGTAGAATTCGAACTCACCCTCTCCTGGTTATTGGATCGAAGTGACTCAGCCATGTAACATGAGGATCCCAGAAGGAAAAGGTACCAAGCCTAATGCAGGAAGAGAAGTCACCACCTTTTAGTTCTTCGCCCAAACTGAATCAATTGCCTGTTGTGTGTCCCGCAGGAGTAGAACTCACCTTTTCAAAGAAGAATTTATGAAATCTAACGCGGAATTCGAACTCACCAACTCCTGGTTATTGGATTGAAGTGACTCACCCACGAAAGATGGGGATCCCAGGAGGAGAAGGTACCAAGCGTAATGCAGGAAGACAAGTCACAGTCTTTTAGTTATTCATCCAAATTAAAACAACTGCCTGTTCTGTGTCTCGCAGGAGTAGAACTCACCTTTTCGGAGAAGAACTTATCAAATGTATCGTGGAATTCAAACTCACCATCTCCCGGTTATTGGATCGAAGTGACTCACCCACGAAAGATGGGGATCCCAGGAGGAGAAGGTACCAGGCCTAATGCAGGAAGAGATGTCACCATCTTTTAGTTCTGCACCCAAATTAAATCAACTGTCTGTTGTATGACCCACAGGAGTAGAACTCACCTTTTCGAAGAAGAATTTCTCAAATATAACGTGGAATTCGAACTCACCATCTCCCGGTTATTGGATCTAAGTGACTCACCCACGAAAGATGGGGATCCCAGGAGGAGAAGGTACCAGGCCTAATGCAGGAAGAGAAGTCACCATCTTTTAGTTATTCGCCCAAAGTAAATCAACTGCCTGTTGTGTGTCCCGCGGGAGTAGAACTCACCTTTTCGAAGAAGAATTTATGAAATCTATCGCAGAATTCGAACTCACCATCTCCTGGTTATTGGATCGAAGTGACTCACCCACGAAAGATGGGATCCCAGGAGGAGAACGTACCAGGCCTAATGCAGGAAGAGAAGTCACCATCTTTTAGTAATTCACCCAAATTAAACCAACTGCCTGTTGTGTGTCCCGCAGGAGTAGAACTCACCTTTTCAGAGAACAATTTATCAAATGTATCGTTGAATTCGAACTCACCATCTCCTGGTTATTGGATTGAAGTGACTCAGCCAGGTAAGATGAGGATCCCAGGAGGAGAACGTACCAGGCCTAATACAGGAAGAGGAGTCACCATCTTTTAGTTATTCAACCAAAGTAAATCAACTGCCTGTTCTGTGTCCCGCAGGAGTAGAACTCACCTTTTCGGAGAAGAACTTATCAAATGTATCGTGGAATTCAAACTCACCATCTCCCGGTTATTCGATCCAAGTGACTCAGCCAGGTAAGATGAGGATCCCAGGAGGAGAAGGTACCAGGCCTAATACAGGAAGAGAAGTCACCATCTTTTAGTAATTCACCCAAATTAAACCAACTGCCTGTTCTGTGTCCCGCAGGAGTAGAACTTACCTTTTCGGAGAAGAATTTATCAAATGTATCATGGAATTCGAACTCACCATCTCCCATTTTTTCGATTGAAGTGACTCAGCTTGTAAGATGAGGATCCCAGGAGGAGAAGGTACCAGGCCTAATGCAGGAAGAGAAGTCTCCGTCTTTTAGTTATTCACCCAAATTAAAACAACTGCCTGTTCTGTGTCCCGCAGGAATAGAACTCACCTTTTCGGAGAAGAATTTATCAAATGTATCGTAGAATTCGAACTCACTATCTCCCATTTTTTGGATTGAAGTGACTCAGCCACGTAAGATGAGGATCCCAGGAGGAGAACGTACCAAGCCTAATGCAGGAAGAGAAGTCACCATCTTTTAGTTATTCATCCAAATTAAAACAACTGCCTGTTCTGTGTCCCGCAGGAGTAGAACTCACCTTTTCGGAGAAGAACTTATCAAATGTATCGTGGAATTCAAACTCACCATCTCCCGGTTATTCGATCCAAGTGACTCAGCCAGGTAAGATGAGGGTCCCTGGAGGAGAACGTACCAGGCCTAATACAGGAAGAGAAGTCACCATCTTTTAGTACTTCACCCAAATTAAACCAACTGCCTGTTGTGTGTCCAGCAGGAGTAGAACTCACCTTTTCGAAGAAGAATTTATGGAATCTAACGAGGAATTCGAACTCACCATCTCCCGTTTATTGGATCGAAGTGAGTCAGCCAGATAAGATGAGGATCCCAGGAGGAGAACGTACCAGGCCTAATGCAGGAAGAAAAGTCACAGTCTTTTAGTTATTCACCCAAATTAAACCAACTCCCTGTTGTGTGTCCCGCAGGAGTAGAACTCCCTTTTTCGGAGACGAATTTGTCAAATATATCGTGGAATTCGAACTCACCATCTCCCGTTTATTGGATCGAAGTGACTCATCCAGGTAAGATGAGGATCCCAGGAGGAGAACGTACCAGGCCTAATACAGGAAGAGGAGTCACCATCGTTTAGTTATTCACCCAAATTAACCCAACTGCCTGTTGTGTGTCCCGCAGGAGTAGAACTCACCTTTTCGAAGAAGAATTTATGGAATCTAACGAGGAATTCGAACTCACCATCTCCCGTTTATTGGATCGAAGTGACTCATCCAGGTAAGATGAGGATCCCAGGAGGAGAACGTACCAGGCCTAGTGCAGGAAGAGAAGTCACCATCTTTTAGTTATTCACCCAAAGTAAACCAACTGCCTGTTGTGTGTCCCGCAGGAGTAGAACTTACCTTTTCGCAAAAGAATTTATGGAATCTTACGAGGAATTCGAACTCACTAACTCCTGGTTATTGGATCGAAGTGACTCAGCCTCGTAAGATGAGGATCCCAGGAGGAGAACGTACCAGGCCTAATGCAGGAAGAGAAGTCACCATCTTTTAGTTCTTTGCCCAAAGTAAATCAACTGCCTCTTGTGTGTCCCGCAGGAGTAGAACTCACCTTTTCAAAGAAGAATTTATCAAATCTATCGCAGAATTCAAACTCACCATCTCCTGGTTATTGGATCGAAGTGACTCAGCCACATAACATGAGGATTCCAGGAGGAGAACGTACCAGGCCTAATGCAGGAAGAGAAGTCACCATCTTTTAGTTCTTCACCCAAAGTAAATCAACTGCCTGTTGTGTGTCCCGCAGGAGTAGAACTCACCTTTTCAAAGAAGAATTTATCAAATGTAACGAGGAATTCGAACTCACCATCACCTGGTTATTGGATCGAAGTGACTCAGCCACGTAACATGAGGATCCCAGAAAGAGAAGGTACCAAGCCTAATGCAGGAAGTCACCAGATTTTAGTTCTTCGCCCAAACTGAATCAACTGCCTGTTGTGTGTCCCGCAGGAGTAGAACTCACCTTTTCAAAGAAGAATTTATGAAATCTAACGCGGAATTCGAACTCACCAACTCCTGGTTATTGGATCGAAGTGACTCAGCCACGTAAGATGAGGATCCCATGAGTAGAAGGTACCAGGGCTAATACAGGAAGAGAAGTCACAGTCTTTTAGTTCTTAGCCGAAAGTAAATCAACTGCCTGTTGTGTGTCCCGCAGGAGTAGAACTCACCTTTTCAAAGAAGAATTTATGAAATCTAACGCGGAATTCGAACTCACCAACTCCTGGTTATTGGATCGAAGTGACTCAGCCACGTAAGATGAGGATCCCATGAGTAGAAGGTACCAGGCCTAATGCAGAAAGACAAGTCAAAATCTTTTAGTTCTTTGCCCAAAGTAAATCAACTGCCTGTTGTGTGTCCCGCAGGAGTAGAACTCACATTTTCAAAGAAGAATTTATCAAATATAACGAGGAATTCGAACTCACCATCTGCCAATTATTGGATCAAAGTGACTCAGCCACGTAACATGAGGATCCCAGGAGGAGAACGTACCGGGCCTAATGCAGAAAGACAAGTCAAAATATTTTAGTTCTTCGCCCAAATTAAACAAATTGCCTGTTGTGTGTCCCGCAGGAGTAGAATTCACCTTTTTGGAGAAGCATTTATGGAATCTAACGAAGAATTCGAACTCACCAACTCCTGGTTATTGGATCGAAGTGACTCAGCCACGTAAGATGAGGATCCCATGAGGAGAAGGTACCAGGCCTAATGCAGGAAGAGAAGTCACAGTCTTTTAGTTCTTAGCCGAAAGTAAATCAACTGCCTGTTGTGTGTCCCACAGGAGTAGAAATCACCTTTTCGAAGAAGAATTTGTGAAATCTCATGTAGAATTCGAACTCACCCTCTCCTGGTTATTGGATCGAAGTGACTCAGCCATGTAACATGAGGATCCCAGAAGGAAAAGGTACCAAGCCTAATGCAGGAAGAGAAGTCACCACCTTTTAGTTCTTCGCCCAAACTGAATCAATTGCCTGTTGTGTGTCCCGCAGGAGTAGAACTCACCTTTTCAAAGAAGAATTTATGAAATCTAACGCGGAATTCGAACTCACCAACTCCTGGTTATTGGATTGAAGTGACTCACCCACGAAAGATGGGGATCCCAGGAGGAGAAGGTACCAAGCGTAATGCAGGAAGACAAGTCACAGTCTTTTAGTTATTCATCCAAATTAAAACAACTGCCTGTTCTGTGTCTCGCAGGAGTAGAACTCACCTTTTCGGAGAAGAACTTATCAAATGTATCGTGGAATTCAAACTCACCATCTCCCGGTTATTGGATCGAAGTGACTCACCCACGAAAGATGGGGATCCCAGGAGGAGAAGGTACCAGGCCTAATGCAGGAAGAGATGTCACCATCTTTTAGTTCTGCACCCAAATTAAATCAACTGTCTGTTGTATGACCCACAGGAGTAGAACTCACCTTTTCGAAGAAGAATTTATGAAATCTATCGCAGAATTCGAACTCACCATCTCCTGGTTATTGGATCGAAGTGACTCACCCACGAAAGATGGGATCCCAGGAGGAGAACGTACCAGGCCTAATGCAGGAAGAGAAGTCACCATCTTTTAGTAATTCACCCAAATTAAACCAACTGCCTGTTGTGTGTCCCGCAGGAGTAGAACTCACCTTTTCAGAGAACAATTTATCAAATTTATCGTTGAATTCGAACTCACCATCTCCCGGTTATTGGATTGAAGTGACTCAGCCAGGTAAGATGAGGATCCCAGGAGGAGAACGTACCAGGCCTAATACAGGAAGAGGAGTCACCATCTTTTAGTTATTCAACCAAAGTAAATCAACTGCCTGTTCTGTGTCCCGCAGGAGTAGAACTCACCTTTTCGGAGAAGAATTTACCAAATGTATCGTGGAATTCGAACTCACCATCTCCCGGTTATTAGATTGAAGTGACTCAGCCAGGTAAGATGAGGATCCCAGGAGGAGAAGGTACCAGGCCTAATGCAGGAAGAGAAGTCTCCGTCTTTTAGTTATTCACCCAAATTAAACCAACTGCCTGTTCTGTGTCCCGCAGGAGTAGAACTCACCTTTTCGGAGAAGAATTTATCAAATGTATCATGGAATTCGAACTCACCATCTCCCATTTTTTGGATTGAAGTGACTCAGCTTGTAAGATGAGGATCCCAGGAGGAGAAGGTACCAGGCCTAATGCAGGAAGAGAAGTCTCCGTCTTTTAGTTATTCACCCAAATTAAACCAACTGCCTGTTGTGTGTCCCGCAGGAGTAGAACTCACCTTTTCGAAGAAGAATTTATGGAATCTAACGAGGAATTCGAACTCACCATCTCACGTTTATTGGATCGAAGTGACTCATCCAGGTAAGATGAGGATCCCAGGAGGAGAACGTACCAGGCCTAATACAGGAAGAGAAGTCACCATCTTTTAGTTATTCACCCAAATTAAATCAACTGCCTGTTCTGTGTCCCGCAGGAGTAGAACTCACCTTTTCAGAGAAGAATTTACCAAATGTATTGTGGAATTCGAACTCACCATCTCCCGGTTATTAGATTGAAGTGACTCAGCCAGGTAAGATGAGGATCCCAGGAGGAGAACGTACCAGGCCTAATGCAGGAAGAGAAGTCACCATCTTTTAGTTATTCACCCAAATTAAAACAACTGCCTGTTGTGTGTCCCGCAGGAGTAGAACTCACCTTTTCGGAGAAGAACTTATCAAATGTATCGTGGAATTCAAACTCACCATCTCCCGGTTATTCGATCCAAGTGACTCAGCCAGGTAAGATGAGGATCCCAGGAGGAGAAGGTACCAGGCCTAATACAGGAAGAGAAGTCACCATCTTTTAGTAATTCACCCAAATTAAACCAACTGCCTGTTCTGTGTCCCGCAGGAGTAGAACTTACCTTTTCGGAGAAGAATTTATCAAATGTATCATGGAATTCGAACTCACCATCTCCCATTTTTTGGATTGAAGTGACTCAGCTTGTAAGATGAGGATCCCAGGAGGAGAAGGTACCAGGCCTAATGCAGGAAGAGAAGTCTCCGTCTTTTAGTTATTCACCCAAATTAAAACAACTGCCTGTTCTGTGTCCCGCAGGAATAGAACTCACCTTTTCGGAGAAGAATTTATCAAATGTATCGTAGAATTCGAACTCACCATCTCCCATTTTTTGGATTGAAGTGACTCAGCCATGTAAGATGAGGATCCCAGGAGGAGAACGTACCAAGCCTAATGCAGGAAGAGAAGTCACCATCTTTTAGTTATTCATCCAAATTAAAACAACTGCCTGTTCTGTGTCCCGCAGGAGTAGAACTCACCTTTTCGGAGAAGAACTTATCAAATGTATCGTGGAATTCAAACTCACCATCTCCCGGTTATTCGATCCAAGTGACTCAGCCAGGTAAGATGAGGGTCCCTGGAGGAGAACGTACCAGGCCTAATACAGGAAGAGAAGTCACCATCTTTTAGTACTTCACCCAAATTAAACCAACTGCCTGTTGTGTGTCCAGCAGGAGTAGAACTCACCTTTTCGAAGAAGAATTTATGGAATCTAACGAGGAATTCGAACTCACCATCTCCCGTTTATTGGATCGAAGTGAGTCAGCCAGATAAGATGAGGATCCCAGGAGGAGAACGTACCAGGCCTAATGCAGGAAGAAAAGTCACAGTCTTTTAGTTATTCACCCAAATTAAACCAACTCCCTGTTGTGTGTCCCGCAGGAGTAGAACTCCCTTTTTCGGAGACGAATTTGTCAAATATATCGTGGAATTCGAACTCACCATCTCCCGTTTATTGGATCGAAGTGACTCATCCAGGTAAGATGAGGATCCCAGGAGGAGAACGTACCAGGCCTAATACAGGAAGAGGAGTCACCATCGTTTAGTTATTCACCCAAATTAACCCAACTGCCTGTTGTGTGTCCCGCAGGAGTAGAACTCACCTTTTCGAAGAAGAATTTATGGAATCTAACGAGGAATTCGAACTCACCATCTCCCGTTTATTGGATCGAAGTGACTCATCCAGGTAAGATGAGGATCCCAGGAGGAGAACGTACCAGGCCTAGTGCAGGAAGAGAAGTCACCAACTTTTAGTTATTCACCCAAAGTAAACCAACTGCCTGTTGTGTGTCCCGCAGGAGTAGAACTTACCTTTTCGCAAAAGAATTTATGGAATCTTACGAGGAATTCGAACTCACTAACTCCTGGTTATTGGATCGAAGTGACTCAGCCTCGTAAGATGAGGATCCCAGGAGGAGAATGTACTAGGCCTAATACAGGAAAAGAAGTCACCATCTTTTAGTTATTCACCCAAATTAAACCAACTGCCTGTTGTGTGTCCCGCAGGAGTAGAACTCACCTTTTCAGAGACGAATTTATCAAATGTATCGTGGAATTCGAACTCACCATCTCCCGTTTATTGGATCGAAGTGACTCACCCACGAAAGATGGGGATCCCAGGAGGAGAAGGTACCAGGCCTAATGCAGGAAGAGAAGTCACCATCTTTTAGTTATTCGCCCAAAGTAAATCAACTGCCTGTTGTGTGTCCCGCGGGAGTAGAACTCACCTTTTCGAAGAAGAATTTATGAAATCTATCGCAGAATTCGAACTCACCGTCTCCTAGTTATTGGATCGAAGTGACTCACCCACGAAAGATGGAGATCCCAGGAGGAGAACGTACCAGGCCTAATGCAGGAAGAGAAGTCACCATCATAGTTCCCTCTAAGCTGAGCAGTGAGCAATTGCTCACTTAAAAATCATCATCAACTCAGAGTTTTCCAAACCTGCCCAGAAGCCGAGAGGGAAAGAGTGAGAGGGAAGGAGAGAGAGAGGAAGAGAGGAAGAGAGAGAAACAGAAAAAAGAGAGGAAGGAAAAGAGAAAGAAAAAGAATGGGAGTAAGGAAGAGAGAAAGAAAATCAAAATCTAGCTTGAAACTAGCTCAACTATATAAGTGCCATTTTGATATTGATAGAGTTGCCCTATTATGAGCTCACTGTTATAGACACACAGTACAGTATTTTATTTTGAAATTCTCTGAGGCAAAACAGGGTGGGTTTTTTATTTGTTTGTTTATTTGTTTGTTTATTTATTTATTTATTTATTTATTATTTCTGTGCCGCCCAGTCCCGAAGGGACTGCCGCTCAGACACTATACTTTTCCGCCCACCGCCCCAAAAAATTAGAGGGAACACTGGTCACCATCTTTTAGTTATTCGCCCAAAGTAAATCAACTGCCTGTTGTGTGTCCCGCAGGAGTAGAACTCACCTTTTAGAAGAAGAATTTATGAAATCTATCGCAGAATTCGAACTCACCATCTCCTGGTTATTGCATCGAACTGACTCAGCCACGCAAGATGAGGATCCCAGGAGGAAAACGTACCAGGCCTAATACAGGAAGAGAAGTCACCATCTTTTAGTTATTCACCCAAATTGAATCAACTGCCTGTTGTGTGTCCCGCAGGAGTAGAACTCACCTTTTCAAAGAAGAATTAATCAAATGTAAGGAGGAATTCGAACTCACCATCTCCCGGTTATTGGATCGAAGTGACTCAGCCACGCAAGATGAGGATCCCAGGAGGAGAATGTACCAGGCCTAATACAGAAAGAGAAGTCACCGTCTTTTAGTTATAGAACAAAAGTAAATCAACTGCCTGTTGTGTGTCCCGCAGGAGTAGAACTCACCTTTTCGAAGAAGAATTTATGAAATCTATCTCAGAATTCGAACTCACCATCTCCTGGTTATTGGATCGAAGTGACTCACCCACGAAAGATGGGGATCCCAGGAGGAGAACATACCATGCCTAATGCACGAAGAGAAGTCACCATCATTTAGTTATTCAACCAAAGTAAATCAACTGCCTATTGTGTGTCCCGCAGGAGTAGAACTCACCTTTTCGAAGAAGAATTTATGTAATCTATCTCAGAATTCGAACTCACCATCTCCTGGTTATTGGATTGAAGTGACTCAGCCAGGTAAGATGGGGATCCCAGGAGGAGAACGTACCAAGCCTAATACAGGAAGAGAAGTCACCATCTTTTAGTTATTCAACCAAAGTAAATCAACTGCCTGTTGTGTGTCCCGCAGGAGTAGAACTCACCTTTTCGAAGAAGAATTTATCAAATATAATGTGGAATTCGAACTCACCATCTCCCGGTTATTGGATTGAAGTGACTCAGCCACGTAAGATGAGGATCCCAGGAGAACTAAGCACCAGGCCTAATGCAGGAAGAGAAGTCACCATCTTTTAGTTATTCACCCAAATTAAACCAACTGCCTGTTGTGTGTCCCGCAGGAGTAGAACTCCCTTTTTCGGAGACGAATTGATCAAATGTATCGTGGTATTCGAACTCACCAACTCCTGGTTATTGGATCGAAGTGACTCAGCCAGGAAGATGAGGATCCCAGGAGGAGAACGTACCAGGCCTAATGCAGGAAGAGGAGTCACCCTCTTTTAGTTATTCACCCAAATTAAACCAACTGCCTGTTCTGTGTCCCGCAGGAGTAGAACTCACCTTTTCAAAGAAGAATTTATCAAATGTAACGAGGAATTCGAACTCACCATCACCTGGTTATTGGATCGAAGTGACTCAGCCACGTAACATGAGGATCCCAGAAGGAGAAGGTACCAAGCCTAATGCAGGAAGTCACCAGATTTTAGTTCTTCGCCCAAACTGAATCAACTGCCTGTTGTGTGTCCCGCAGGAGTAGAACTCACCTTTTCAAAGAAGAATTTATGAAATCTAACGCGGAATTCGAACTCACCAACTCCTGGTTATTGGATCGAAGTGACTCAGCCACGTAAGATGAGGATCCCATGAGTAGAAGGTACCAGGGCTAATACAGGAAGAGAAGTCACAGTCTTTTAGTTCTTAGCCGAAAGTAAATCAACTGCCTGTTGTGTGTCCCGCAGGAGTAGAACTCACCTTTTCAAAGAAGAATTTATGAAATCTAACGCGGAATTCGAACTCACCAACTCCTGGTTATTGGATCGAAGTGACTCAGCCACGTAAGATGAGGATCCCATGAGTAGAAGGTACCAGGCCTAATGCAGAAAGACAAGTCAAAATCTTTTAGTTCTTTGCCCAAAGTAAATCAACTGCCTGTTGTGTGTCCCGCAGGAGTAGAACTCACATTTTCAAAGAAGAATTTATCAAATATAACGAGGAATTCGAACTCACCATCTGCCAATTATTGGATCAAAGTGACTCAGCCACGTAACATGAGGATCCCAGGAGGAGAACGTACCGGGCCTAATGCAGAAAGACAAGTCAAAATATTTTAGTTCTTCGCCCAAATTAAACAAATTGCCTGTTGTGTGTCCCGCAGGAGTAGAATTCACCTTTTTGGAGAAGCATTTATGGAATCTAACGAAGAATTCGAACTCACCAACTCCTGGTTATTGGATCGAAGTGACTCAGCCACGTAAGATGAGGATCCCATGAGGAGAAGGTACCAGGCCTAATGCAGGAAGAGAAGTCACAGTCTTTTAGTTCTTAGCCGAAAGTAAATCAACTGCCTGTTGTGTGTCCCACAGGAGTAGAAATCACCTTTTCGAAGAAGAATTTGTGAAATCTAATGTAGAATTCGAACTCACCCTCTCCTGGTTATTGGATCGAAGTGACTCAGCCATGTAACATGAGGATCCCAGAAGGAAAAGGTACCAAGCCTAATGCAGGAAGAGAAGTCACCACCTTTTAGTTCTTCGCCCAAACTGAATCAATTGCCTGTTGTGTGTCCCGCAGGAGTAGTACTCACCTTTTCAAAGAAGAATTTATGAAATCTAACGCGGAATTCGAACTCACCAACTCCTGGTTATTGGATTGAAGTGACTCACCCACGAAAGATGGGGATCCCAGGAGGAGAAGGTACCAAGCGTAATGCAGGAAGACAAGTCACAGTCTTTTAGTTATTCATCCAAATTAAAACAACTGCCTGTTCTGTGTCTCGCAGGAGTAGAACTCACCTTTTCGGAGAAGAACTTATCAAATGTATCGTGGAATTCAAACTCACCATCTCCCGGTTATTGGATCGAAGTGACTCACCCACGAAAGATGGGGATCCCAGGAGGAGAAGGTACCAGGCCTAATGCAGGAAGAGATGTCACCATCTTTTAGTTCTGCACCCAAATTAAATCAACTGTCTGTTGTATGACCCACAGGAGTAGAACTCACCTTTTCGAAGAAGAATTTCTCAAATATAACGTGGAATTCGAACTCACCATCTCCCGGTTATTGGATCTAAGTGACTCACCCACGAAAGATGGGGATCCCAGGAGGAGAAGGTACCAGGCCTAATGCAGGAAGAGAAGTCACCATCTTTTAGTTATTCGCCCAAAGTAAATCAACTGCCTGTTGTGTGTCCCGCGGGAGTAGAACTCACCTTTTCGAAGAAGAATTTATGAAATCTATCGCAGAATTCGAACTCACCATCTCCCGGTTATTGGATTGAAGTGACTCAGCCAGGTAAGATGAGGATCCCAGGAGGAGAACGTACCAGGCCTAATACAGGAAGAGGAGTCACCATCTTTTAGTTATTCAACCAAAGTAAATCAACTGCCTGTTCTGTGTCCCGCAGGAGTAGAACTCACCTTTTCGGAGAAGAATTTACCAAATGTATCGTGGAATTCGAACTCACCATCTCCCGGTTATTAGATTGAAGTGACTCAGCCAGGTAAGATGAGGATCCCAGGAGGAGAAGGTACCAGGCCTAATGCAGGAAGAGAAGTCTCCGTCTTTTAGTTATTCACCCAAATTAAACCAACTGCCTGTTCTGTGTCCCGCAGGAGTAGAACTCACCTTTTCGGAGAAGAATTTATCAAATGTATCATGGAATTCGAACTCACCATCTCCCATTTTTTGGATTGAAGTGACTCAGCTTTTAAGATGAGGATCCCAGGAGGAGAAGGTACCAGGCCTAATGCAGGAAGAGAAGTCTCCGTCTTTTAGTTATTCACCCAAATTAAACCAACTGCCTGTTGTGTGTCCCGCAGGAGTAGAACTCACCTTTTCGAAGAAGAATTTATGGAATCTAACGAGGAATTCGAACTCACCATCTCACGTTTATTGGATCGAAGTGACTCATCCAGGTAAGATGAGGATCCCAGGAGGAGAACGTACCAGGCCTAATACAGGAAGAGAAGTCACCATCTTTTAGTTATTCACCCAAATTAAATCAACTGCCTGTTCTGTGTCCCGCAGGAGTAGAACTCACCTTTTCAGAGAAGAATTTACCAAATGTATTGTGGAATTCGAACTCACCATCTCCCGGTTATTAGATTGAAGTGACTCAGCCAGGTAAGATGAGGATCCCAGGAGGAGAACGTACCAGGCCTAATGCAGGAAGAGAAGTCACCATCTTTTAGTTATTCACCCAAATTAAAACAACTGCCTGTTGTGTGTCCCGCAGGAGTAGAACTCACCTTTTCGGAGAAGAACTTATCAAATGTATCGTGGAATTCAAACTCACCATCTCCCGGTTATTCGATCCAAGTGACTCAGCCAGGTAAGATGAGGATCCCAGGAGGAGAAGGTACCAGGCCTAATACAGGAAGAGAAGTCACCATCTTTTAGTAATTCACCCAAATTAAACCAACTGCCTGTTCTGTGTCCCGCAGGAGTAGAACTTACCTTTTCGGAGAAGAATTTATCAAATGTATCATGGAATTCGAACTCACCATCTCCCATTTTTTGGATTGAAGTGACTCAGCTTGTAAGATGAGGATCCCAGGAGGAGAAGGTACCAGGCCTAATGCAGGAAGAGAAGTCTCCGTCTTTTAGTTATTCACCCAAATTAAAACAACTGCCTGTTCTGTGTCCCGCAGGAATAGAACTCACCTTTTCGGAGAAGAATTTATCAAATGTATCGTAGAATTCGAACTCACCATCTCCCATTTTTTGGATTGAAGTGACTCAGCCATGTAAGATGAGGATCCCAGGAGGAGAACGTACCAAGCCTAATGCAGGAAGAGAAGTCACCATCTTTTAGTTATTCATCCAAATTAAAACAACTGCCTGTTCTGTGTCCCGCAGGAGTAGAACTCACCTTTTCGGAGAAGAACTTATCAAATGTATCGTGGAATTCAAACTCACCATCTCCCGGTTATTCGATCCAAGTGACTCAGCCAGGTAAGATGAGGGTCCCTGGAGGAGAACGTACCAGGCCTAATACAGGAAGAGAAGTCACCATCTTTTAGTACTTCACCCAAATTAAACCAACTGCCTGTTGTGTGTCCAGCAGGAGTAGAACTCACCTTTTCGAAGAAGAATTTATGGAATCTAACGAGGAATTCGAACTCACCATCTCCCGTTTATTGGATCGAAGTGAGTCAGCCAGATAAGATGAGGATCCCAGGAGGAGAACGTACCAGGCCTAATGCAGGAAGAAAAGTCACAGTCTTTTAGTTATTCACCCAAATTAAACCAACTCCCTGTTGTGTGTCCCGCAGGAGTAGAACTCCCTTTTTCGGAGACGAATTTGTCAAATATATCGTGGAATTCGAACTCACCATCTCCCGTTTATTGGATCGAAGTGACTCATCCAGGTAAGATGAGGATCCCAGGAGGAGAACGTACCAGGCCTAATACAGGAAGAGGAGTCACCATCGTTTAGTTATTCACCCAAATTAACCCAACTGCCTGTTGTGTGTCCCGCAGGAGTAGAACTCACCTTTTCGAAGAAGAATTTATGGAATCTAACGAGGAATTCGAACTCACCATCTCCCGTTTATTGGATCGAAGTGACTCATCCAGGTAAGATGAGGATCCCAGGAGGAGAACGTACCAGGCCTAGTGCAGGAAGAGAAGTCACCAACTTTTAGTTATTCACCCAAATTAAACCAACTGCCTGTTGTGTGTCCCGCAGGAGTAGAACTCACCTTTTCGAAGAAGAATTTATGGAATCTAACGAGGAATTCGAACTCACCATCTCACGTTTATTGGATCGAAGTGACTCATCCAGGTAAGATGAGGATCCCAGGAGGAGAACGTACCAGGCCTAATACAGGAAGAGAAGTCACCATCTTTTAGTTATTCACCCAAATTAAATCAACTGCCTGTTCTGTGTCCCGCAGGAGTAGAACTCACCTTTTCAGAGAAGAATTTACCAAATGTATTGTGGAATTCGAACTCACCATCTCCCGGTTATTAGATTGAAGTGACTCAGCCAGGTAAGATGAGGATCCCAGGAGGAGAACGTACCAGGCCTAATGCAGGAAGAGAAGTCACCATCTTTTAGTTATTCACCCAAATTAAAACAACTGCCTGTTGTGTGTCCCGCAGGAGTAGAACTCACCTTTTCGGAGAAGAACTTATCAAATGTATCGTGGAATTCAAACTCACCATCTCCCGGTTATTCGATCCAAGTGACTCAGCCAGGTAAGATGAGGATCCCAGGAGGAGAAGGTACCAGGCCTAATACAGGAAGAGAAGTCACCATCTTTTAGTAATTCACCCAAATTAAACCAACTGCCTGTTCTGTGTCCCGCAGGAGTAGAACTTACCTTTTCGGAGAAGAATTTATCAAATGTATCATGGAATTCGAACTCACCATCTCCCATTTTTTGGATTGAAGTGACTCAGCTTGTAAGATGAGGATCCCAGGAGGAGAAGGTACCAGGCCTAATGCAGGAAGAGAAGTCTCCGTCTTTTAGTTATTCACCCAAATTAAAACAACTGCCTGTTCTGTGTCCCGCAGGAATAGAACTCACCTTTTCGGAGAAGAATTTATCAAATGTATCGTAGAATTCGAACTCACCATCTCCCATTTTTTGGATTGAAGTGACTCAGCCATGTAAGATGAGGATCCCAGGAGGAGAACGTACCAAGCCTAATGCAGGAAGAGAAGTCACCATCTTTTAGTTATTCATCCAAATTAAAACAACTGCCTGTTCTGTGTCCCGCAGGAGTAGAACTCACCTTTTCGGAGAAGAACTTATCAAATGTATCGTGGAATTCAAACTCACCATCTCCCGGTTATTCGATCCAAGTGACTCAGCCAGGTAAGATGAGGGTCCCTGGAGGAGAACGTACCAGGCCTAATACAGGAAGAGAAGTCACCATCTTTTAGTACTTCACCCAAATTAAACCAACTGCCTGTTGTGTGTCCAGCAGGAGTAGAACTCACCTTTTCGAAGAAGAATTTATGGAATCTAACGAGGAATTCGAACTCACCATCTCCCGTTTATTGGATCGAAGTGAGTCAGCCAGATAAGATGAGGATCCCAGGAGGAGAACGTACCAGGCCTAATGCAGGAAGAAAAGTCACAGTCTTTTAGTTATTCACCCAAATTAAACCAACTCCCTGTTGTGTGTCCCGCAGGAGTAGAACTCCCTTTTTCGGAGACGAATTTGTCAAATATATCGTGGAATTCGAACTCACCATCTCCCGTTTATTGGATCGAAGTGACTCATCCAGGTAAGATGAGGATCCCAGGAGGAGAACGTACCAGGCCTAATACAGGAAGAGGAGTCACCATCGTTTAGTTATTCACCCAAATTAACCCAACTGCCTGTTGTGTGTCCCGCAGGAGTAGAACTCACCTTTTCGAAGAAGAATTTATGGAATCTAACGAGGAATTCGAACTCACCATCTCCCGTTTATTGGATCGAAGTGACTCATCCAGGTAAGATGAGGATCCCAGGAGGAGAACGTACCAGGCCTAGTGCAGGAAGAGAAGTCACCAACTTTTAGTTATTCACCCAAAGTAAACCAACTGCCTGTTGTGTGTCCCGCAGGAGTAGAACTTACCTTTTCGCAAAAGAATTTATGGAATCTTACGAGGAATTCGAACTCACTAACTCCTGGTTATTGGATCGAAGTGACTCAGCCTCGTAAGATGAGGATCCCAGGAGGAGAATGTACTAGGCCTAATACAGGAAAAGAAGTCACCATCTTTTAGTTATTCACCCAAATTAAACCAACTGCCTGTTGTGTGTCCCGCAGGAGTAGAACTCACCTTTTCAGAGACGAATTTATCAAATGTATCGTGGAATTCGAACTCACCATCTCCCGTTTATTGGATCGAAGTGACTCACCCACGAAAGATGGGGATCCCAGGAGGAGAAGGTACCAGGCCTAATGCAGGAAGAGAAGTCACCATCTTTTAGTTATTCGCCCAAAGTAAATCAACTGCCTGTTGTGTGTCCCGCGGGAGTAGAACTCACCTTTTCGAAGAAGAATTTATGAAATCTATCGCAGAATTCGAACTCACCGTCTCCTAGTTATTGGATCGAAGTGACTCACCCACGAAAGATGGAGATCCCAGGAGGAGAACGTACCAGGCCTAATGCAGGAAGAGAAGTCACCATCATAGTTCCCTCTAAGCTGAGCAGTGAGCAATTGCTCACTTAAAAATCATCATCAACTCAGAGTTTTCCAAACCTGCCCAGAAGCCGAGAGGGAAAGAGTGAGAGGGAAGGAGAGAGAGAGGAAGAGAGGAAGAGAGAGAAACAGAAAAAAGAGAGGAAGGAAAAGAGAAAGAAAAAGAATGGGAGTAAGGAAGAGAGAAAGAAAATCAAAATCTAGCTTGAAACTAGCTCAACTATATAAGTGCCATTTTGATATTGATAGAGTTGCCCTATTATGAGCTCACTGTTATAGACACACAGTACAGTATTTTATTTTGAAATTCTCTGAGGCAAAACAGGGTGGGTTTTTTATTTGTTTGTTTATTTGTTTGTTTATTTATTTATTTATTTATTTATTATTTCTGTGCCGCCCAGTCCCGAAGGGACTGCCGCTCAGACACTATACTTTTCCGCCCACCGCCCCAAAAAATTAGAGGGAACACTGGTCACCATCTTTTAGTTATTCGCCCAAAGTAAATCAACTGCCTGTTGTGTGTCCCGCAGGAGTAGAACTCACCTTTTAGAAGAAGAATTTATGAAATCTATCGCAGAATTCGAACTCACCATCTCCTGGTTATTGCATCGAACTGACTCAGCCACGCAAGATGAGGATCCCAGGAGGAAAACGTACCAGGCCTAATACAGGAAGAGAAGTCACCATCTTTTAGTTATTCACCCAAATTGAATCAACTGCCTGTTGTGTGTCCCGCAGGAGTAGAACTCACCTTTTCAAAGAAGAATTAATCAAATGTAAGGAGGAATTCGAACTCACCATCTCCCGGTTATTGGATCGAAGTGACTCAGCCACGCAAGATGAGGATCCCAGGAGGAGAATGTACCAGGCCTAATACAGGAAGAGAAGTCACCGTCTTTTAGTTATAGAACAAAAGTAAATCAACTGCCTGTTGTGTGTCCCGCAGGAGTAGAACTCACCTTTTCGAAGAATAATTTATGAAATCTATCTCAGAATTCGAACTCACCATCTCCCGGTTATTGGATCGAAGTGACTCAGCCACGCAAGATGAGGATCCCAGGAGGAGAACATACCATGCCTAATGCACGAAGAGAAGTCACCATCATTTAGTTATTCAACCAAAGTAAATCAACTGCCTATTGTGTGTCCCGCAGGAGTAGAACTCACCTTTTCGAAGAAGAATTTATGTAATCTATCTCAGAATTCGAACTCACCATCTCCTGGTTATTGGATTGAAGTGACTCAGCCAGGTAAGATGGGGATCCCAGGAGGAGAACGTACCAAGCCTAATACAGGAAGAGAAGTCACCATCTTTTAGTTATTCAACCAAAGTAAATCAACTGCCTGTTGTGTGTCCCGCAGGAGTAGAACTCACCTTTTCGAAGAAGAATTTATCAAATATAATGTGGAATTCGAACTCACCATCTCCCGGTTATTGGATTGAAGTGACTCAGCCACGTAAGATGAGGATCCCAGGAGAACTAAGCACCAGGCCTAATGCAGGAAGAGAAGTCACCATCTTTTAGTTATTCACCCAAATTAAACCAACTGCCTGTTGTGTGTCCCGCAGGAGTAGAACTCCCTTTTTCGGAGACGAATTGATCAAATGTATCGTGGTATTCGAACTCACCAACTCCTGGTTATTGGATCGAAGTGACTCAGCCAGGAAGATGAGGATCCCAGGAGGAGAACGTACCAGGCCTAATGCAGGAAGAGGAGTCACCCTCTTTTAGTTATTCACCCAAATTAAACCAACTGCCTGTTCTGTGTCCCGCAGGAGTAGAACTTACCTTTTCGGAGAAGAATTTATCAAATGTATCGTTGAATTCGAACTCACCATCTCCCGGTTATTGGATTGAAGTGACTCAGCCAGGTAAGATGAGGATCCCAGGAGGAGAACGTACCAGGCCTAATACAGGAAGAGGAGTCACCATCTTTTAGTTATTCACCCAAATTAAACCAACTGCCTGTTGTGTGTCCCGCAGGAGTAGAACTTACCTTTTCGGAGAAGAATTTATCAAATGTATCGTTGAATTCGAACTCACCATCTCCCGTTTATTGGATCGAAGTGAGTCAGCCAGGTAAGATGAGGATCCCAGGAGGTGAACGTACCAGGCCTAATACAGGAAGAGAAGTCACCATCTTTTAGTTATTCACCCAAATTAAACCAACTCCCTGTTGTGTGTCCCGCAGGAGTAGAACTCCCTTTTTCGGAGACGACTTTGTCAAATATATCGTGGAATTCGAACTCACCATCTCCCGTTTATTGGATCGAAGTGACTCATCCAGGTAAGATGAGGATCCCAGGAGGAGAACGTACCAGGCCTAATACAGGAAGAGAAGTCACCATCTTTTAGTTATTCACCCAAATTAAATCAACTGCCTGTTCTGTGTCCCGCAGGAGTAGAACTCACCTTTTCGGAGAAGAATTTACCAAATGTATCGTGGAATTCGAACTCACCATCTCCCGGTTATTAGATTGAAGTGACTCAGCTTGTAAGATGAGGATCCCAGGAGGAGAACGTACCAGGCCTAATGCAGGAAGAGAAGTCACCATCTTTTAGTTATTCACCCAAATTAAAACAACTGCCTGTTGTGTGTCCCGCAGGAGTAGAACTCACCTTTTCGGAGAAGAACTTATCAAATGTATCGTGGAATTCAAACTCACCATCTCCCGGTTATTCGATCCAAGTGACTCAGCCAGGTAAGATGAGGGTCCCAGGAGGAGAAGGTACCAGGCCTAATACAGGAAGAGAAGTCACCATCTTTTAGTAATTCACCCAAATTAAACCAACTGCCTGTTCTGTGTCCCGCAGGAGTAGAACTTACCTTTTCGGAGAAGAATTTATCAAATGTATCATGGAATTCGAACTCACCATCTCCCATTTTTTGGATTGAAGTGACTCAGCTTGTAAGATGAGGATCCCAGGAGGAGAAGGTACCAGGCCTAATGCAGGAAGAGAAGTCTCCGTCTTTTAGTTATTCACCCAAATTAAAACAACTGCCTGTTCTGTGTCCCGCAGGAGTAGAACTCACCTTTTCGGAGAAGAATTTATCAAATGTATCGTAGAATTCGAACTCACCATCTCCCATTTTTTGGATTGAAGTGACTCAGCCATGTAAGATGAGGATCCCAGGAGGAGAACGTACCAAGCCTAATGCAGTAAGAGAAGTCACCATCTTTTAGTTATTCATCCAAATTAAAACAACTGCCTGTTCTGTGTCCCGCAGGAGTAGAACTCACCTTTTCGGAGAAGAACTTATCAAATGTATCGTGGAATTCAAACTCACCATCTCCCGGTTATTCGATCCAAGTGACTCAGCCACGTAACATGAGGGTCCCTGGAGGAGAACGTACCAGGCCTAATACAGGAAGAGAAGTCACCATCTTTTAGTACTTCACCCAAATTAAACCAACTGCCTGTTGTGTGTCCAGCAGGAGTAGAACTCACCTTTTCGAAGAAGAATTTATGGAATCTAACGAGGAATTCGAACTCACCATCTCCCGTTTATTGGATCGAAGTGAGTCAGCCAGATAAGATGAGGATCCCAGGAGGAGAACGTACCAGGCCTAATGCAGGAAGAAAAGTCACAGTCTTTTAGTTATTCACCCAAATTAAACCAACTCCCTGTTGTGTGTCCCGCAGGAGTAGAACTCCCTTTTTCGGAGACGAATTTGTCAAATATATCGTGGAATTCGAACTCACCATCTCCCGTTTATTGGATCGAAGTGACTCATCCAGGTAAGATGAGGATCCCAGGAGGAGAACGTACCAGGCCTAATACAGGAAGAGGAGTCACCATCGTTTAGTTATTCACCCAAATTAAACCAACTGCCTGTTGTGTGTCCCGCAGGAGTAGAACTCACCTTTTCAAAGAAGAATTTATGGAATCTAACGAGGAATTCGAACTCACCATCTCCCGTTTATTGGATCGAAGTGAGTCAGCCAGGTAAGATGAGGATCCCACGAGGAGAACGTACCAGGCCTAGTGCAGGAAGAGAAGTCACCATCTTTTAGTTATTCACCCAAAGTAAACCAACTGCCTGTTGTGTCCCGCAGGAGTAGAACTTACCTTTTCGCAAAAGAATTTATGGAATCTTACGAGGAATTCGAACTCACTAACTCCTGGTTATTGGATCGAAGTGACTCAGCCTCGTAAGATGAGGATCCCAGGAGGAGAATGTACTAGGCCTAATACAGGAAAAGAAGTCACCATCTTTTAGTTATTCACCCAAATTAAACCAACTGCCTGTTGTGTGTCCCGCAGGAGTAGAACTCACCTTTTCAGAGACGAATTTATCAAATGTATCGTGGAATTCGAACTCACCATCTCCCGTTTATTGGATCGAAGTGACTCACCCACGAAAGATGGGGATCCCAGGAGGAGAAGGTACCAGGCCTAATGCAGGAAGAGAAGTCACCATCTTTTAGTTATTCGCCCAAAGTAAATCAACTGCCTGTTGTGTGTCCCGCGGGAGTAGAACTCACCTTTTCGAAGAAGAATTTATGAAATCTATCGCAGAATTCGAACTCACCGTCTCCTAGTTATTGGATCGAAGTGACTCACCCACGAAAGATGGAGATCCCAGGAGGAGAACGTACCAGGCCTAATGCAGGAAGAGAAGTCACCATCATAGTTCCCTCTAAGCTGAGCAGTGAGCAATTGCTCACTTAAAAATCATCATCAACTCAGAGTTTTCCAAACCTGCCCAGAAGCCGAGAGGGAAAGAGTGAGAGGGAAGGAGAGAGAGAGGAAGAGAGGAAGAGAGAGAAACAGAAAAAAGAGAGGAAGGAAAAGAGAAAGAAAAAGAATGGGAGTAAGGAAGAGAGAAAGAAAATCAAAATCTAGCTTGAAACTAGCTCAACTATATAAGTGCCATTTTGATATTGATAGAGTTGCCCTATTATGAGCTCACTGTTATAGACACACAGTACAGTATTTTATTTTGAAATTCTCTGAGGCAAAACAGGGTGGGTTTTTTATTTGTTTGTTTATTTGTTTATTTATTTGTTTATTTATTTGTTTATTTGTTTATTTGTTTATTTGTTTATTTGTTTATTTATTTATTTATTTATTTATTTATTTATTATTTCTGTGCCGCCCAGTCCCGAAGGGACTGCCGCTCAGACACTATACTTTTCCGCCCACCGCCCCAAAAAATTAGAGGGAACACTGGTCACCATCTTTTAGTTATTCGCCCAAAGTAAATCAACTGCCTGTTGTGTGTCCCGCAGGAGTAGAACTCACCTTTTAGAAGAAGAATTTATGAAATCTATTGCAGAATTCGAACTCACCATCTCCTGGTTATTGCATCGAACTGACTCAGCCACGCAAGATGAGGATCCCAGGAGGAAAACGTACCAGGCCTAATACAGGAAGAGAAGTCACCATCTTTTAGTTATTCACCCAAATTGAATCAACTGCCTGTTGTGTGTCCCGCAGGAGTAGAACTCACCTTTTCAAAGAAGAATTAATCAAATGTAAGGAGGAATTCGAACTCACCATCTCCCGGTTATTGGATCGAAGTGACTCAGCCACGCAAGATGAGGATCCCAGGAGGAGAATGTACCAGGCCTAATACAGGAAGAGAAGTCACCGTCTTTTAGTTATAGAACAAAAGTAAATCAACTGCCTGTTGTGTGTCCCGCAGGAGTAGAACTCACCTTTTCGAAGAAGAATTTATGAAATCTATCTCAGAATTCGAACTCACCATCTCCTGGTTATTGGATCGAAGTGACTCACCCACGAAAGATGAGGATCCCAGGAGGAGAATGTACCAGGCCTAATACAGGAAGAGAAGTCACCATCTTTTAGTTATTCAACCAAAGTAAATCAACTGCCTGTTGTGTGTCCCGCAGGAGTAGAACTCACCTTTTCGAAGAAGAATTTATCAAATATAATGTGGAATTCGAACTCACCATCTCCCGGTTATTGGATTGAAGTGACTCAGCCACGTAAGATGAGGATCCCAGGAGAACTAAGCACCAGGCCTAATGCAGGAAGAGAAGTCACCATCTTTTAGTTATTCACCCAAATTAAACCAACTGCCTGTTGTGTGTCCCGCAGGAGTAGAACTCCCTTTTTCGGAGACGAATTGATCAAATGTATCGTGGTATTCGAACTCACCAACTCCTGGTTATTGGATCGAAGTGACTCAGCCAGGAAGATGAGGATCCCAGGAGGAGAACGTACCAGGCCTAATGCAGGAAGAGGAGTCACCCTCTTTTAGTTATTCACCCAAATTAAACCAACTGCCTGTTCTGTGTCCCGCAGGAGTAGAACTTACCTTTTCGGAGAAGAATTTATCAAATGTATCGTTGAATTCGAACTCACCATCTCCCGGTTATTGGATTGAAGTGACTCAGCCAGGTAAGATGAGGATCCCAGGAGGAGAACGTACCAGGCCTAATACAGGAAGAGGAGTCACCATCTTTTAGTTATTCACCCAAATTAAACCAACTGCCTGTTGTGTGTCCCGCAGGAGTAGAACTTACCTTTTCGGAGAAGAATTTATCAAATGTATCGTTGAATTCGAACTCACCATCTCCCGTTTATTGGATCGAAGTGAGTCAGCCAGGTAAGATGAGGATCCCAGGAGGTGAACGTACCAGGCCTAATACAGGAAGAGAAGTCACCATCTTTTAGTTATTCACCCAAATTAAACCAACTCCCTGTTGTGTGTCCCGCAGGAGTAGAACTCCCTTTTTCGGAGAAGAATTTACCAAATGTATCGTGGAATTCGAACTCACCATCTCCCGTTTATTGGATCGAAGTGAGTCAGCCAGGTAAGATGAGGATCCCAGGAGGAGAACGTACCAGGCCTAATACAGGAAGAGAAGTCACCATCTTTTAGTTATTCACCCAAATTAAATCAACTGCCTGTTCTGTGTCCCGCAGGAGTAGAACTCACCTTTTCGGAGAAGAATTTACCAAATGTATCGTGGAATTCGAACTCACCATCTCCCGTTTATTGGATCGAAGTGACTCATCCAGGTAAGATGAGGATCCCAGGAGGAGAACGTACCAGGCCTAATGCAGGAAGAAAAGTCACAGTCTTTTAGTTATTCACCCAAATTAAACCAACTCCCTGTTGTGTGTCCCGCAGGAGTAGAACTCCCTTTTTCGGAGACGAATTTGTCAAATATATCGTGGAATTCGAACTCACCATCTCCCGTTTATTGGATCGAAGTGACTCATCCAGGTAAGATGAGGATCCCAGGAGGAGAACGTACCAGGCCTAATACAGGAAGAGGAGTCACCATCGTTTAGTTATTCACCCAAATTAAACCAACTGCCTGTTGTGTGTCCCGCGGGAGTAGAACTCACCTTTTCGAAGAAGAATTTATGAAATCTATCGCAGAATTCGAACTCACCGTCTCCTAGTTATTGGATCGAAGTGACTCACCCACGAAAGATGGAGATCCCAGGAGGAGAACGTACCAGGCCTAATGCAGGAAGAGAAGTCACCATCATAGTTCCCTCTAAGCTGAGCAGTGAGCAATTGCTCACTTAAAAATCATCATCAACTCAGAGTTTTCCAAACCTGCCCAGAAGCCGAGAGGGAAAGAGTGAGAGGGAAGGAGAGAGAGAGGAAGAGAGGAATAGAGAGAAACAGAAAAAAGAGAGGAAGGAAAAGAGAAAGAAAAAGAATGGGAGTAAGGAAGAGAGAAAGAAAATCAAAATCTAGCTTGAAACTAGCTCAACTATATAAGTGCCATTTTGATATTGATAGAGTTGCCCTATTATGAGCTCACTGTTATAGACACACAGTACAGTATTTTATTTTGAAATTCTCTGAGGCAAAACAGGGTGGGTTTTTTATTTGTTTGTTTATTTGTTTATTTATTTGTTTATTTATTTGTTTATTTGTTTATTTATTTATTTATTTATTTATTTATTTATTATTTCTGTGCCGCCCAGTCCCGAAGGGACTGCCGCTCAGACACTATACTTTTCCGCCCACCGCCCCAAAAAATTAGAGGGAACACTGGTCACCATCTTTTAGTTATTCGCCCAAAGTAAATCAACTGCCTGTTGTGTGTCCCGCAGGAGTAGAACTCACCTTTTAGAAGAAGAATTTATGAAATCTATCGCAGAATTCGAACTCACCATCTCCTGGTTATTGCATCGAACTGACTCAGCCACGCAAGATGAGGATCCCAGGAGGAGAACGTACCAGGCCTAACGAAGGAAGAGAAGTCACCATCTTTTAGTTCTTCCCCCAGAGTCAATCAACTGCCTGTTGCCTGTCCCGCAGCAGTAGAACTCACCTTTTCGAAGAAGAATTTATGAAATCTATCTCAGAATTCGAACTCACCATCTCCTGGTTATTGGATTGAAGTGACTCAGCCAGGTAAGATGAGGATCCCAGGAGGAGAACGTACCAAGCCTAATACAGGAAGAGAAGTCACCATCTTTTAGTTATTCAACCAAAGTAAATCAACTGCCTGTTGTGTGTCCCGCAGGAGTAGAACTCACCTTTTCGAAGAAGAATTTATCAAATATAATGTGGAATTCGAACTCACCATCTCCCGGTTATTGGATTGAAGTGACTCAGCCACGTAAGATGAGGATCCCAGGAGAACTAAGCACCAGGCCTAATGCAGGAAGAGAAGTCACCATCTTTTAGTTATTCACCCAAATTAAACCAACTGCCTGTTGTGTGTCCCGCAGGAGTAGAACTCCCTTTTTCGGAGACGAATTGATCAAATGTATCGTGGTATTCGAACTCACCAACTCCTGGTTATTGGATCGAAGTGACTCAGCCAGGAAGATGAGGATCCCAGGAGGAGAACGTACCAGGCCTAATGCAGGAAGAGGAGTCACCCTCTTTTAGTTATTCACCCAAATTAAACCAACTGCCTGTTCTGTGTCCCGCAGGAGTAGAACTTACCTTTTCGGAGAAGAATTTATCAAATGTATCGTTGAATTCGAACTCACCATCTCCCGGTTATTGGATTGAAGTGAATCAGCCAGGTAAGATGAGGATCCCAGGAGGAGAACGTACCAGGCCTAATACAGGAAGAGGAGTCACCATCTTTTAGTTATTCACCCAAATTAAACCAACTGCCTGTTGTGTGTCCCGCAGGAGTAGAACTTACCTTTTCGGAGACGACTTTGTCAAATATATCGTGGAATTCGAACTCACCATCTCCCGTTTATTGGATCGAAGTGACTCAGCCAGGTAAGATGAGGATCCCAGGAGGAGAACGTACCAGGCCTAATACAGGAAGAGAAGTCACCATCTTTTAGTTATTCACCCAAATTAAATCAACTGCCTGTTCTGTGTCCCGCAGGAGTAGAACTCACCTTTTCGGAGAAGAATTTACCAAATGTATCGTGGAATTCGAACTCACCATCTCCCGGTTATTAGATTGAAGTGACTCAGCTTGTAAGATGAGGATCCCAGGAGGAGAACGTACCAGGCCTAATGCAGGAAGAGAAGTCACCATCTTTTAGTTATTCACCCAAATTAAAACAACTGCCTGTTGTGTGTCCCGCAGGAGTAGAACTCACCTTTTCGGAGAAGAACTTATCAAATGTATCGTGGAATTCAAACTCACCATCTCCCGGTTATTCGATCCAAGTGACTCAGCCAGGTAAGATGAGGGTCCCAGGAGGAGAAGGTACCAGGCCTAATACAGGAAGAGAAGTCACCATCTTTTAGTAATTCACCCAAATTAAACCAACTGCCTGTTCTGTGTCCCGCAGGAGTAGAACTTACCTTTTCGGAGAAGAATTTATCAAATGTATCATGGAATTCGAACTCACCATCTCCCATTTTTTGGATTGAAGTGACTCAGCTTGTAAGATGAGGATCCCAGGAGGAGAAGGTACCAGGCCTAATGCAGGAAGAGAAGTCTCCGTCTTTTAGTTATTCACCCAAATTAAAACAACTGCCTGTTCTGTGTCCCGCAGGAGTAGAACTCACCTTTTCGGAGAAGAATTTATCAAATGTATCGTAGAATTCGAACTCACCATCTCCCATTTTTTGGATTGAAGTGACTCAGCCATGTAAGATGAGGATCCCAGGAGGAGAACGTACCAAGCCTAATGCAGGAAGAGAAGTCACCATCTTTTAGTTATTCATCCAAATTAAAACAACTGCCTGTTCTGTGTCCCGCAGGAGTAGAACTCACCTTTTCGGAGAAGAACTTATCAAATGTATCGTGGAATTCAAACTCACCATCTCCCGGTTATTCGATCCAAGTGACTCAGCCACGTAACATGAGGGTCCCTGGAGGAGAACGTACCAGGCCTAATACAGGAAGAGAAGTCACCATCTTTTAGTACTTCACCCAAATTAAACCAACTGCCTGTTGTGTGTCCAGCAGGAGTAGAACTCACCTTTTCGAAGAAGAATTTATGGAATCTAACGAGGAATTCGAACTCACCATCTCCCGTTTATTGGATCGAAGTGAGTCAGCCAGATAAGATGAGGATCCCAGGAGGAGAACGTACCAGGCCTAATGCAGGAAGAAAAGTCACAGTCTTTTAGTTATTCACCCAAATTAAACCAACTCCCTGTTGTGTGTCCCGCAGGAGTAGAACTCCCTTTTTCGGAGACGAATTTGTCAAATATATCGTGGAATTCGAACTCACCATCTCCCGTTTATTGGATCGAAGTGACTCATCCAGGTAAGATGAGGATCCCAGGAGGAGAACGTACCAGGCCTAATACAGGAAGAGGAGTCACCATCGTTTAGTTATTCACCCAAATTAAACCAACTGCCTGTTGTGTGTCCCGCAGGAGTAGAACTCACCTTTTCAAAGAAGAATTTATGGAATCTAACGAGGAATTCGAACTCACCATCTCCCGTTTATTGGATCGAAGTGAGTCAGCCAGGTAAGATGAGGATCCCACGAGGAGAACGTACCAGGCCTAGTGCAGGAAGAGAAGTCACCATCTTTTAGTTATTCACCCAAAGTAAACCAACTGCCTGTTGTGTGTCCCGCAGGAGTAGAACTTACCTTTTCGCAAAAGAATTTATGGAATCTTACGAGGAATTCGAACTCACTAACTCCTGGTTATTGGATCGAAGTGACTCAGCCTCGTAAGATGAGGATCCCAGGAGGAGAATGTACTAGGCCTAATACAGGAAAAGAAGTCACCATCTTTTAGTTATTCACCCAAATTAAACCAACTGCCTGTTGTGTGTCCCGCAGGAGTAGAACTCACCTTTTCAGAGACGAATTTATCAAATGTATCGTGGAATTCGAACTCACCATCTCCCGTTTATTGGATCGAAGTGACTCACCCACGAAAGATGGGGATCCCAGGAGGAGAAGGTACCAGGCCTAATGCAGGAAGAGAAGTCACCATCTTTTAGTTATTCGCCCAAAGTAAATCAACTGCCTGTTGTGTGTCCCGCGGGAGTAGAACTCACCTTTTCGAAGAAGAATTTATGAAATCTATCGCAGAATTCGAACTCACCGTCTCCTAGTTATTGGATCGAAGTGACTCACCCACGAAAGATGGAGATCCCAGGAGGAGAACGTACCAGGCCTAATGCAGGAAGAGAAGTCACCATCATAGTTCCCTCTAAGCTGAGCAGTGAGCAATTGCTCACTTAAAAATCATCATCAACTCAGAGTTTTCCAAACCTGCCCAGAAGCCGAGAGGGAAAGAGTGAGAGGGAAGGAGAGAGAGAGGAAGAGAGGAAGAGAGAGAAACAGAAAAAAGAGAGGAAGGAAAAGAGAAAGAAAAAGAATGGGAGTAAGGAAGAGAGAAAGAAAATCAAAATCTAGCTTGAAACTAGCTCAACTATATAAGTGCCATTTTGATATTGATAGAGTTGCCCTATTATGAGCTCACTGTTATAGACACACAGTACAGTATTTTATTTTGAAATTCTCTGAGGCAAAACAGGGTGGGTTTTTTATTTGTTTGTTTATTTGTTTATTTATTTGTTTATTTATTTGTTTATTTGTTTATTTATTTATTTATTTATTTATTATTTCTGTGCCGCCCAGTCCCGAAGGGACTGCCGCTCAGACACTATACTTTTCCGCCCACCGCCCCAAAAAATTAGAGGGAACACTGGTCACCATCTTTTAGTTATTCGCCCAAAGTAAATCAACTGCCTGTTGTGTGTCCCGCAGGAGTAGAACTCACCTTTTAGAAGAAGAATTTATGAAATCTATCGCAGAATTCGAACTCACCATCTCCTGGTTATTGCATCGAACTGACTCAGCCACGCAAGATGAGGATCCCAGGAGGAAAACGTACCAGGCCTAATACAGGAAGAGAAGTCACCATCTTTTAGTTATTCACCCAAATTGAATCAACTGCCTGTTGTGTGTCCCGCAGGAGTAGAACTCACCTTTTCAAAGAAGAATTAATCAAATGTAAGGAGGAATTCGAACTCACCATCTCCCGGTTATTGGATCGAAGTGACTCAGCCACGCAAGATGAGGATCCCAGGAGGAGAATGTACCAGGCCTAATACAGGAAGAGAAGTCACCGTCTTTTAGTTATAGAACAAAAGTAAATCAACTGCCTGTTGTGTGTCCCGCAGGAGTAGAACTCACCTTTTCGAAGAAGAATTTATGAAATCTATCTCAGAATTCGAACTCACCATCTCCTGGTTATTGGATCGAAGTGACTCACCCACGAAAGATGAGGATCCCAGGAGGAGAATGTACCAGGCCTAATACAGGAAGAGAAGTCACCATCTTTTAGTTATTCAACCAAAGTAAATCAACTGCCTGTTGTGTGTCCCGCAGGAGTAGAACTCACCTTTTCGAAGAAGAATTTATCAAATATAATGTGGAATTCGAACTCACCATCTCCCGGTTATTGGATTGAAGTGACTCAGCCACGTAAGATGAGGATCCCAGGAGAACTAAGCACCAGGCCTAATGCAGGAAGAGAAGTCACCATCTTTTAGTTATTCACCCAAATTAAACCAACTGCCTGTTGTGTGTCCCGCAGGAGTAGAACTCCCTTTTTCGGAGACGAATTGATCAAATGTATCGTGGTATTCGAACTCACCAACTCCTGGTTATTGGATCGAAGTGACTCAGCCAGGAAGATGAGGATCCCAGGAGGAGAACGTACCAGGCCTAATGCAGGAAGAGGAGTCACCCTCTTTTAGTTATTCACCCAAATTAAACCAACTGCCTGTTCTGTGTCCCGCAGGAGTAGAACTCACCTTTTCAAAGAAGAATTTATCAAATGTAACGAGGAATTCGAACTCACCATCACCTGGTTATTGGATCGAAGTGACTCAGCCACGTAACATGAGGATCCCAGAAGGAGAAGGTACCAAGCCTAATGCAGGAAGTCACCAGATTTTAGTTCTTCGCCCAAACTGAATCAACTGCCTGTTGTGTGTCCCGCAGGAGTAGAACTCACCTTTTCAAAGAAGAATTTATGAAATCTAACGCGGAATTCGAACTCACCAACTCCTGGTTATTGGATCGAAGTGACTCAGCCACGTAAGATGAGGATCCCATGAGTAGAAGGTACCAGGGCTAATACAGGAAGAGAAGTCACAGTCTTTTAGTTCTTAGCCGAAAGTAAATCAACTGCCTGTTGTGTGTCCCGCAGGAGTAGAACTCACCTTTTCAAAGAAGAATTTATGAAATCTAACGCGGAATTCGAACTCACCAACTCCTGGTTATTGGATCGAAGTGACTCAGCCACGTAAGATGAGGATCCCATGAGTAGAAGGTACCAGGCCTAATGCAGAAAGACAAGTCAAAATCTTTTAGTTCTTTGCCCAAAGTAAATCAACTGCCTGTTGTGTGTCCCGCAGGAGTAGAACTCACATTTTCAAAGAAGAATTTATCAAATATAACGAGGAATTCGAACTCACCATCTGCCAATTATTGGATCAAAGTGACTCAGCCACGTAACATGAGGATCCCAGGAGGAGAACGTACCGGGCCTAATGCAGAAAGACAAGTCAAAATATTTTAGTTCTTCGCCCAAATTAAACAAATTGCCTGTTGTGTGTCCCGCAGGAGTAGAATTCACCTTTTTGGAGAAGCATTTATGGAATCTAACGAAGAATTCGAACTCACCAACTCCTGGTTATTGGATCGAAGTGACTCAGCCACGTAAGATGAGGATCCCATGAGGAGAAGGTACCAGGCCTAATGCAGGAAGAGAAGTCACAGTCTTTTAGTTCTTAGCCGAAAGTAAATCAACTGCCTGTTGTGTGTCCCACAGGAGTAGAAATCACCTTTTCGAAGAAGAATTTGTGAAATCTAATGTAGAATTCGAACTCACCCTCTCCTGGTTATTGGATCGAAGTGACTCAGCCATGTAACATGAGGATCCCAGAAGGAAAAGGTACCAAGCCTAATGCAGGAAGAGAAGTCACCACCTTTTAGTTCTTCGCCCAAACTGAATCAATTGCCTGTTGTGTGTCCCGCAGGAGTAGAACTCACCTTTTCAAAGAAGAATTTATGAAATCTAACGCGGAATTCGAACTCACCAACTCCTGGTTATTGGATTGAAGTGACTCACCCACGAAAGATGGGGATCCCAGGAGGAGAAGGTACCAAGCGTAATGCAGGAAGACAAGTCACAGTCTTTTAGTTATTCATCCAAATTAAAACAACTGCCTGTTCTGTGTCTCGCAGGAGTAGAACTCACCTTTTCGGAGAAGAACTTATCAAATGTATCGTGGAATTCAAACTCACCATCTCCCGGTTATTGGATCGAAGTGACTCACCCACGAAAGATGGGGATCCCAGGAGGAGAAGGTACCAGGCCTAATGCAGGAAGAGATGTCACCATCTTTTAGTTCTGCACCCAAATTAAATCAACTGTCTGTTGTATGACCCACAGGAGTAGAACTCACCTTTTCGAAGAAGAATTTCTCAAATATAACGTGGAATTCGAACTCACCATCTCCCGGTTATTGGATCTAAGTGACTCACCCACGAAAGATGGGGATCCCAGGAGGAGAAGGTACCAGGCCTAATGCAGGAAGAGAAGTCACCATCTTTTAGTTATTCGCCCAAAGTAAATCAACTGCCTGTTGTGTGTCCCGCGGGAGTAGAACTCACCTTTTCGAAGAAGAATTTATGAAATCTATCGCAGAATTCGAACTCACCATCTCCCGGTTATTGGATTGAAGTGACTCAGCCAGGTAAGATGAGGATCCCAGGAGGAGAACGTACCAGGCCTAATACAGGAAGAGGAGTCACCATCTTTTAGTTATTCAACCAAAGTAAATCAACTGCCTGTTCTGTGTCCCGCAGGAGTAGAACTCACCTTTTCGGAGAAGAATTTACCAAATGTATCGTGGAATTCGAACTCACCATCTCCCGGTTATTAGATTGAAGTGACTCAGCCAGGTAAGATGAGGATCCCAGGAGGAGAAGGTACCAGGCCTAATGCAGGAAGAGAAGTCTCCGTCTTTTAGTTATTCACCCAAATTAAACCAACTGCCTGTTCTGTGTCCCGCAGGAGTAGAACTCACCTTTTCGGAGAAGAATTTATCAAATGTATCATGGAATTCGAACTCACCATCTCCCATTTTTTGGATTGAAGTGACTCAGCTTGTAAGATGAGGATCCCAGGAGGAGAAGGTACCAGGCCTAATGCAGGAAGAGAAGTCTCCGTCTTTTAGTTATTCACCCAAATTAAACCAACTGCCTGTTGTGTGTCCCGCAGGAGTAGAACTCACCTTTTCGAAGAAGAATTTATGGAATCTAACGAGGAATTCGAACTCACCATCTCACGTTTATTGGATCGAAGTGACTCATCCAGGTAAGATGAGGATCCCAGGAGGAGAACGTACCAGGCCTAATACAGGAAGAGAAGTCACCATCTTTTAGTTATTCACCCAAATTAAATCAACTGCCTGTTCTGTGTCCCGCAGGAGTAGAACTCACCTTTTCAGAGAAGAATTTACCAAATGTATTGTGGAATTCGAACTCACCATCTCCCGGTTATTAGATTGAAGTGACTCAGCCAGGTAAGATGAGGATCCCAGGAGGAGAACGTACCAGGCCTAATGCAGGAAGAGAAGTCACCATCTTTTAGTTATTCACCCAAATTAAAACAACTGCCTGTTGTGTGTCCCGCAGGAGTAGAACTCACCTTTTCGGAGAAGAACTTATCAAATGTATCGTGGAATTCAAACTCACCATCTCCCGGTTATTCGATCCAAGTGACTCAGCCAGGTAAGATGAGGATCCCAGGAGGAGAAGGTACCAGGCCTAATACAGGAAGAGAAGTCACCATCTTTTAGTAATTCACCCAAATTAAACCAACTGCCTGTTCTGTGTCCCGCAGGAGTAGAACTTACCTTTTCGGAGAAGAATTTATCAAATGTATCATGGAATTCGAACTCACCATCTCCCATTTTTTGGATTGAAGTGACTCAGCTTGTAAGATGAGGATCCCAGGAGGAGAAGGTACCAGGCCTAATGCAGGAAGAGAAGTCTCCGTCTTTTAGTTATTCACCCAAATTAAAACAACTGCCTGTTCTGTGTCCCGCAGGAATAGAACTCACCTTTTCGGAGAAGAATTTATCAAATGTATCGTAGAATTCGAACTCACCATCTCCCATTTTTTGGATTGAAGTGACTCAGCCATGTAAGATGAGGATCCCAGGAGGAGAACGTACCAAGCCTAATGCAGGAAGAGAAGTCACCATCTTTTAGTTATTCATCCAAATTAAAACAACTGCCTGTTCTGTGTCCCGCAGGAGTAGAACTCACCTTTTCGGAGAAGAACTTATCAAATGTATCGTGGAATTCAAACTCACCATCTCCCGGTTATTCGATCCAAGTGACTCAGCCAGGTAAGATGAGGGTCCCTGGAGGAGAACGTACCAGGCCTAATACAGGAAGAGAAGTCACCATCTTTTAGTACTTCACCCAAATTAAACCAACTGCCTGTTGTGTGTCCAGCAGGAGTAGAACTCACCTTTTCGAAGAAGAATTTATGGAATCTAACGAGGAATTCGAACTCACCATCTCCCGTTTATTGGATCGAAGTGAGTCAGCCAGATAAGATGAGGATCCCAGGAGGAGAACGTACCAGGCCTAATGCAGGAAGAAAAGTCACAGTCTTTTAGTTATTCACCCAAATTAAACCAACTCCCTGTTGTGTGTCCCGCAGGAGTAGAACTCCCTTTTTCGGAGACGAATTTGTCAAATATATCGTGGAATTCGAACTCACCATCTCCCGTTTATTGGATCGAAGTGACTCATCCAGGTAAGATGAGGATCCCAGGAGGAGAACGTACCAGGCCTAATACAGGAAGAGGAGTCACCATCGTTTAGTTATTCACCCAAATTAACCCAACTGCCTGTTGTGTGTCCCGCAGGAGTAGAACTCACCTTTTCGAAGAAGAATTTATGGAATCTAACGAGGAATTCGAACTCACCATCTCCCGTTTATTGGATCGAAGTGACTCATCCAGGTAAGATGAGGATCCCAGGAGGAGAACGTACCAGGCCTAGTGCAGGAAGAGAAGTCACCAACTTTTAGTTATTCACCCAAATTAAACCAACTGCCTGTTGTGTGTCCCGCAGGAGTAGAACTCACCTTTTCGAAGAAGAATTTATGGAATCTAACGAGGAATTCGAACTCACCATCTCACGTTTATTGGATCGAAGTGACTCATCCAGGTAAGATGAGGATCCCAGGAGGAGAACGTACCAGGCCTAATACAGGAAGAGAAGTCACCATCTTTTAGTTATTCACCCAAATTAAATCAACTGCCTGTTCTGTGTCCCGCAGGAGTAGAACTCACCTTTTCAGAGAAGAATTTACCAAATGTATTGTGGAATTCGAACTCACCATCTCCCGGTTATTAGATTGAAGTGACTCAGCCAGGTAAGATGAGGATCCCAGGAGGAGAACGTACCAGGCCTAATGCAGGAAGAGAAGTCACCATCTTTTAGTTATTCACCCAAATTAAAACAACTGCCTGTTGTGTGTCCCGCAGGAGTAGAACTCACCTTTTCGGAGAAGAACTTATCAAATGTATCGTGGAATTCAAACTCACCATCTCCCGGTTATTCGATCCAAGTGACTCAGCCAGGTAAGATGAGGATCCCAGGAGGAGAAGGTACCAGGCCTAATACAGGAAGAGAAGTCACCATCTTTTAGTAATTCACCCAAATTAAACCAACTGCCTGTTCTGTGTCCCGCAGGAGTAGAACTTACCTTTTCGGAGAAGAATTTATCAAATGTATCATGGAATTCGAACTCACCATCTCCCATTTTTTGGATTGAAGTGACTCAGCTTGTAAGATGAGGATCCCAGGAGGAGAAGGTACCAGGCCTAATGCAGGAAGAGAAGTCTCCGTCTTTTAGTTATTCACCCAAATTAAAACAACTGCCTGTTCTGTGTCCCGCAGGAATAGAACTCACCTTTTCGGAGAAGAATTTATCAAATGTATCGTAGAATTCGAACTCACCATCTCCCATTTTTTGGATTGAAGTGACTCAGCCATGTAAGATGAGGATCCCAGGAGGAGAACGTACCAAGCCTAATGCAGGAAGAGAAGTCACCATCTTTTAGTTATTCATCCAAATTAAAACAACTGCCTGTTCTGTGTCCCGCAGGAGTAGAACTCACCTTTTCGGAGAAGAACTTATCAAATGTATCGTGGAATTCAAACTCACCATCTCCCGGTTATTCGATCCAAGTGACTCAGCCAGGTAAGATGAGGGTCCCTGGAGGAGAACGTACCAGGCCTAATACAGGAAGAGAAGTCACCATCTTTTAGTACTTCACCCAAATTAAACCAACTGCCTGTTGTGTGTCCAGCAGGAGTAGAACTCACCTTTTCGAAGAAGAATTTATGGAATCTAACGAGGAATTCGAACTCACCATCTCCCGTTTATTGGATCGAAGTGAGTCAGCCAGATAAGATGAGGATCCCAGGAGGAGAACGTACCAGGCCTAATGCAGGAAGAAAAGTCACAGTCTTTTAGTTATTCACCCAAATTAAACCAACTCCCTGTTGTGTGTCCCGCAGGAGTAGAACTCCCTTTTTCGGAGACGAATTTGTCAAATATATCGTGGAATTCGAACTCACCATCTCCCGTTTATTGGATCGAAGTGACTCATCCAGGTAAGATGAGGATCCCAGGAGGAGAACGTACCAGGCCTAATACAGGAAGAGGAGTCACCATCGTTTAGTTATTCACCCAAATTAACCCAACTGCCTGTTGTGTGTCCCGCAGGAGTAGAACTCACCTTTTCGAAGAAGAATTTATGGAATCTAACGAGGAATTCGAACTCACCATCTCCCGTTTATTGGATCGAAGTGACTCATCCAGGTAAGATGAGGATCCCAGGAGGAGAACGTACCAGGCCTAGTGCAGGAAGAGAAGTCACCAACTTTTAGTTATTCACCCAAAGTAAACCAACTGCCTGTTGTGTGTCCCGCAGGAGTAGAACTTACCTTTTCGCAAAAGAATTTATGGAATCTTACGAGGAATTCGAACTCACTAACTCCTGGTTATTGGATCGAAGTGACTCAGCCTCGTAAGATGAGGATCCCAGGAGGAGAATGTACTAGGCCTAATACAGGAAAAGAAGTCACCATCTTTTAGTTATTCACCCAAATTAAACCAACTGCCTGTTGTGTGTCCCGCAGGAGTAGAACTCACCTTTTCAGAGACGAATTTATCAAATGTATCGTGGAATTCGAACTCACCATCTCCCGTTTATTGGATCGAAGTGACTCACCCACGAAAGATGGGGATCCCAGGAGGAGAAGGTACCAGGCCTAATGCAGGAAGAGAAGTCACCATCTTTTAGTTATTCGCCCAAAGTAAATCAACTGCCTGTTGTGTGTCCCGCGGGAGTAGAACTCACCTTTTCGAAGAAGAATTTATGAAATCTATCGCAGAATTCGAACTCACCGTCTCCTAGTTATTGGATCGAAGTGACTCACCCACGAAAGATGGAGATCCCAGGAGGAGAACGTACCAGGCCTAATGCAGGAAGAGAAGTCACCATCATAGTTCCCTCTAAGCTGAGCAGTGAGCAATTGCTCACTTAAAAATCATCATCAACTCAGAGTTTTCCAAACCTGCCCAGAAGCCGAGAGGGAAAGAGTGAGAGGGAAGGAGAGAGAGAGGAAGAGAGGAAGAGAGAGAAACAGAAAAAAGAGAGGAAGGAAAAGAGAAAGAAAAAGAATGGGAGTAAGGAAGAGAGAAAGAAAATCAAAATCTAGCTTGAAACTAGCTCAACTATATAAGTGCCATTTTGATATTGATAGAGTTGCCCTATTATGAGCTCACTGTTATAGACACACAGTACAGTATTTTATTTTGAAATTCTCTGAGGCAAAACAGGGTGGGTTTTTTATTTGTTTGTTTATTTGTTTGTTTATTTATTTATTTATTTATTTATTATTTCTGTGCCGCCCAGTCCCGAAGGGACTGCCGCTCAGACACTATACTTTTCCGCCCACCGCCCCAAAAAATTAGAGGGAACACTGGTCACCATCTTTTAGTTATTCGCCCAAAGTAAATCAACTGCCTGTTGTGTGTCCCGCAGGAGTAGAACTCACCTTTTAGAAGAAGAATTTATGAAATCTATCGCAGAATTCGAACTCACCATCTCCTGGTTATTGCATCGAACTGACTCAGCCACGCAAGATGAGGATCCCAGGAGGAAAACGTACCAGGCCTAATACAGGAAGAGAAGTCACCATCTTTTAGTTATTCACCCAAATTGAATCAACTGCCTGTTGTGTGTCCCGCAGGAGTAGAACTCACCTTTTCAAAGAAGAATTAATCAAATGTAAGGAGGAATTCGAACTCACCATCTCCCGGTTATTGGATCGAAGTGACTCAGCCACGCAAGATGAGGATCCCAGGAGGAGAATGTACCAGGCCTAATACAGGAAGAGAAGTCACCGTCTTTTAGTTATAGAACAAAAGTAAATCAACTGCCTGTTGTGTGTCCCGCAGGAGTAGAACTCACCTTTTCGAAGAATAATTTATGAAATCTATCTCAGAATTCGAACTCACCATCTCCCGGTTATTGGATCGAAGTGACTCAGCCACGCAAGATGAGGATCCCAGGAGGAGAACATACCATGCCTAATGCACGAAGAGAAGTCACCATCATTTAGTTATTCAACCAAAGTAAATCAACTGCCTATTGTGTGTCCCGCAGGAGTAGAACTCACCTTTTCGAAGAAGAATTTATGTAATCTATCTCAGAATTCGAACTCACCATCTCCTGGTTATTGGATTGAAGTGACTCAGCCAGGTAAGATGGGGATCCCAGGAGGAGAACGTACCAAGCCTAATACAGGAAGAGAAGTCACCATCTTTTAGTTATTCAACCAAAGTAAATCAACTGCCTGTTGTGTGTCCCGCAGGAGTAGAACTCACCTTTTCGAAGAAGAATTTATCAAATATAATGTGGAATTCGAACTCACCATCTCCCGGTTATTGGATTGAAGTGACTCAGCCACGTAAGATGAGGATCCCAGGAGAACTAAGCACCAGGCCTAATGCAGGAAGAGAAGTCACCATCTTTTAGTTATTCACCCAAATTAAACCAACTGCCTGTTGTGTGTCCCGCAGGAGTAGAACTCCCTTTTTCGGAGACGAATTGATCAAATGTATCGTGGTATTCGAACTCACCAACTCCTGGTTATTGGATCGAAGTGACTCAGCCAGGAAGATGAGGATCCCAGGAGGAGAACGTACCAGGCCTAATGCAGGAAGAGGAGTCACCCTCTTTTAGTTATTCACCCAAATTAAACCAACTGCCTGTTCTGTGTCCCGCAGGAGTAGAACTTACCTTTTCGGAGAAGAATTTATCAAATGTATCGTTGAATTCGAACTCACCATCTCCCGGTTATTGGATTGAAGTGACTCAGCCAGGTAAGATGAGGATCCCAGGAGGAGAACGTACCAGGCCTAATACAGGAAGAGGAGTCACCATCTTTTAGTTATTCACCCAAATTAAACCAACTGCCTGTTGTGTGTCCCGCAGGAGTAGAACTTACCTTTTCGGAGAAGAATTTATCAAATGTATCGTTGAATTCGAACTCACCATCTCCCGTTTATTGGATCGAAGTGAGTCAGCCAGGTAAGATGAGGATCCCAGGAGGTGAACGTACCAGGCCTAATACAGGAAGAGAAGTCACCATCTTTTAGTTATTCACCCAAATTAAACCAACTCCCTGTTGTGTGTCCCGCAGGAGTAGAACTCCCTTTTTCGGAGACGACTTTGTCAAATATATCGTGGAATTCGAACTCACCATCTCCCGTTTATTGGATCGAAGTGACTCATCCAGGTAAGATGAGGATCCCAGGAGGAGAACGTACCAGGCCTAATACAGGAAGAGAAGTCACCATCTTTTAGTTATTCACCCAAATTAAATCAACTGCCTGTTCTGTGTCCCGCAGGAGTAGAACTCACCTTTTCGGAGAAGAATTTACCAAATGTATCGTGGAATTCGAACTCACCATCTCCCGGTTATTAGATTGAAGTGACTCAGCTTGTAAGATGAGGATCCCAGGAGGAGAACGTACCAGGCCTAATGCAGGAAGAGAAGTCACCATCTTTTAGTTATTCACCCAAATTAAAACAACTGCCTGTTGTGTGTCCCGCAGGAGTAGAACTCACCTTTTCGGAGAAGAACTTATCAAATGTATCGTGGAATTCAAACTCACCATCTCCCGGTTATTCGATCCAAGTGACTCAGCCAGGTAAGATGAGGGTCCCAGGAGGAGAAGGTACCAGGCCTAATACAGGAAGAGAAGTCACCATCTTTTAGTAATTCACCCAAATTAAACCAACTGCCTGTTCTGTGTCCCGCAGGAGTAGAACTTACCTTTTCGGAGAAGAATTTATCAAATGTATCATGGAATTCGAACTCACCATCTCCCATTTTTTGGATTGAAGTGACTCAGCTTGTAAGATGAGGATCCCAGGAGGAGAAGGTACCAGGCCTAATGCAGGAAGAGAAGTCTCCGTCTTTTAGTTATTCACCCAAATTAAAACAACTGCCTGTTCTGTGTCCCGCAGGAGTAGAACTCACCTTTTCGGAGAAGAATTTATCAAATGTATCGTAGAATTCGAACTCACCATCTCCCATTTTTTGGATTGAAGTGACTCAGCCATGTAAGATGAGGATCCCAGGAGGAGAACGTACCAAGCCTAATGCAGTAAGAGAAGTCACCATCTTTTAGTTATTCATCCAAATTAAAACAACTGCCTGTTCTGTGTCCCGCAGGAGTAGAACTCACCTTTTCGGAGAAGAACTTATCAAATGTATCGTGGAATTCAAACTCACCATCTCCCGGTTATTCGATCCAAGTGACTCAGCCACGTAACATGAGGGTCCCTGGAGGAGAACGTACCAGGCCTAATACAGGAAGAGAAGTCACCATCTTTTAGTACTTCACCCAAATTAAACCAACTGCCTGTTGTGTGTCCAGCAGGAGTAGAACTCACCTTTTCGAAGAAGAATTTATGGAATCTAACGAGGAATTCGAACTCACCATCTCCCGTTTATTGGATCGAAGTGAGTCAGCCAGATAAGATGAGGATCCCAGGAGGAGAACGTACCAGGCCTAATGCAGGAAGAAAAGTCACAGTCTTTTAGTTATTCACCCAAATTAAACCAACTCCCTGTTGTGTGTCCCGCAGGAGTAGAACTCCCTTTTTCGGAGACGAATTTGTCAAATATATCGTGGAATTCGAACTCACCATCTCCCGTTTATTGGATCGAAGTGACTCATCCAGGTAAGATGAGGATCCCAGGAGGAGAACGTACCAGGCCTAATACAGGAAGAGGAGTCACCATCGTTTAGTTATTCACCCAAATTAAACCAACTGCCTGTTGTGTGTCCCGCAGGAGTAGAACTCACCTTTTCAAAGAAGAATTTATGGAATCTAACGAGGAATTCGAACTCACCATCTCCCGTTTATTGGATCGAAGTGAGTCAGCCAGGTAAGATGAGGATCCCACGAGGAGAACGTACCAGGCCTAGTGCAGGAAGAGAAGTCACCATCTTTTAGTTATTCACCCAAAGTAAACCAACTGCCTGTTGTGTCCCGCAGGAGTAGAACTTACCTTTTCGCAAAAGAATTTATGGAATCTTACGAGGAATTCGAACTCACTAACTCCTGGTTATTGGATCGAAGTGACTCAGCCTCGTAAGATGAGGATCCCAGGAGGAGAATGTACTAGGCCTAATACAGGAAAAGAAGTCACCATCTTTTAGTTATTCACCCAAATTAAACCAACTGCCTGTTGTGTGTCCCGCAGGAGTAGAACTCACCTTTTCAGAGACGAATTTATCAAATGTATCGTGGAATTCGAACTCACCATCTCCCGTTTATTGGATCGAAGTGACTCACCCACGAAAGATGGGGATCCCAGGAGGAGAAGGTACCAGGCCTAATGCAGGAAGAGAAGTCACCATCTTTTAGTTATTCGCCCAAAGTAAATCAACTGCCTGTTGTGTGTCCCGCGGGAGTAGAACTCACCTTTTCGAAGAAGAATTTATGAAATCTATCGCAGAATTCGAACTCACCGTCTCCTAGTTATTGGATCGAAGTGACTCACCCACGAAAGATGGAGATCCCAGGAGGAGAACGTACCAGGCCTAATGCAGGAAGAGAAGTCACCATCTTTTAGTTATTCACCCAAATTGAATCAACTGCCTGTTGTGTGTCCCGCAGGAGTAGAACTCACCTTTTCAAAGAAGAATTAATCAAATGTAAGGAGGAATTCGAACTCACCATCTCCCGGTTATTGGATCGAAGTGACTCAGCCACGCAAGATGAGGATCCCAGGAGGAGAATGTACCAGGCCTAATACAGGAAGAGAAGTCACCGTCTTTTAGTTATAGAACAAAAGTAAATCAACTGCCTGTTGTGTGTCCCGCAGGAGTAGAACTCACCTTTTCGAAGAAGAATTTATGAAATCTATCTCAGAATTCGAACTCACCATCTCCTGGTTATTGGATCGAAGTGACTCACCCACGAAAGATGAGGATCCCAGGAGGAGAATGTACCAGGCCTAATACAGGAAGAGAAGTCACCATCTTTTAGTTATTCAACCAAAGTAAATCAACTGCCTGTTGTGTGTCCCGCAGGAGTAGAACTCACCTTTTCGAAGAAGAATTTATCAAATATAATGTGGAATTCGAACTCACCATCTCCCGGTTATTGGATTGAAGTGACTCAGCCACGTAAGATGAGGATCCCAGGAGAACTAAGCACCAGGCCTAATGCAGGAAGAGAAGTCACCATCTTTTAGTTATTCACCCAAATTAAACCAACTGCCTGTTGTGTGTCCCGCAGGAGTAGAACTCCCTTTTTCGGAGACGAATTGATCAAATGTATCGTGGTATTCGAACTCACCAACTCCTGGTTATTGGATCGAAGTGACTCAGCCAGGAAGATGAGGATCCCAGGAGGAGAACGTACCAGGCCTAATGCAGGAAGAGGAGTCACCCTCTTTTAGTTATTCACCCAAATTAAACCAACTGCCTGTTCTGTGTCCCGCAGGAGTAGAACTTACCTTTTCGGAGAAGAATTTATCAAATGTATCGTTGAATTCGAACTCACCATCTCCCGGTTATTGGATTGAAGTGACTCAGCCAGGTAAGATGAGGATCCCAGGAGGAGAACGTACCAGGCCTAATACAGGAAGAGGAGTCACCATCTTTTAGTTATTCACCCAAATTAAACCAACTGCCTGTTGTGTGTCCCGCAGGAGTAGAACTTACCTTTTCGGAGAAGAATTTATCAAATGTATCGTTGAATTCGAACTCACCATCTCCCGTTTATTGGATCGAAGTGAGTCAGCCAGGTAAGATGAGGATCCCAGGAGGTGAACGTACCAGGCCTAATACAGGAAGAGAAGTCACCATCTTTTAGTTATTCACCCAAATTAAACCAACTCCCTGTTGTGTGTCCCGCAGGAGTAGAACTCCCTTTTTCGGAGAAGAATTTACCAAATGTATCGTGGAATTCGAACTCACCATCTCCCGTTTATTGGATCGAAGTGAGTCAGCCAGGTAAGATGAGGATCCCAGGAGGAGAACGTACCAGGCCTAATACAGGAAGAGAAGTCACCATCTTTTAGTTATTCACCCAAATTAAATCAACTGCCTGTTCTGTGTCCCGCAGGAGTAGAACTCACCTTTTCGGAGAAGAATTTACCAAATGTATCGTGGAATTCGAACTCACCATCTCCCGTTTATTGGATCGAAGTGACTCATCCAGGTAAGATGAGGATCCCAGGAGGAGAACGTACCAGGCCTAATGCAGGAAGAAAAGTCACAGTCTTTTAGTTATTCACCCAAATTAAACCAACTCCCTGTTGTGTGTCCCGCAGGAGTAGAACTCCCTTTTTCGGAGACGAATTTGTCAAATATATCGTGGAATTCGAACTCACCATCTCCCGTTTATTGGATCGAAGTGACTCATCCAGGTAAGATGAGGATCCCAGGAGGAGAACGTACCAGGCCTAATACAGGAAGAGGAGTCACCATCGTTTAGTTATTCACCCAAATTAAACCAACTGCCTGTTGTGTGTCCCGCGGGAGTAGAACTCACCTTTTCGAAGAAGAATTTATGAAATCTATCGCAGAATTCGAACTCACCGTCTCCTAGTTATTGGATCGAAGTGACTCACCCACGAAAGATGGAGATCCCAGGAGGAGAACGTACCAGGCCTAATGCAGGAAGAGAAGTCACCATCATAGTTCCCTCTAAGCTGAGCAGTGAGCAATTGCTCACTTAAAAATCATCATCAACTCAGAGTTTTCCAAACCTGCCCAGAAGCCGAGAGGGAAAGAGTGAGAGGGAAGGAGAGAGAGAGGAAGAGAGGAATAGAGAGAAACAGAAAAAAGAGAGGAAGGAAAAGAGAAAGAAAAAGAATGGGAGTAAGGAAGAGAGAAAGAAAATCAAAATCTAGCTTGAAACTAGCTCAACTATATAAGTGCCATTTTGATATTGATAGAGTTGCCCTATTATGAGCTCACTGTTATAGACACACAGTACAGTATTTTATTTTGAAATTCTCTGAGGCAAAACAGGGTGGGTTTTTTATTTGTTTGTTTATTTGTTTATTTATTTGTTTATTTATTTGTTTATTTGTTTATTTATTTATTTATTTATTTATTTATTATTTCTGTGCCGCCCAGTCCCGAAGGGACTGCCGCTCAGACACTATACTTTTCCGCCCACCGCCCCAAAAAATTAGAGGGAACACTGGTCACCATCTTTTAGTTATTCGCCCAAAGTAAATCAACTGCCTGTTGTGTGTCCCGCAGGAGTAGAACTCACCTTTTAGAAGAAGAATTTATGAAATCTATCGCAGAATTCGAACTCACCATCTCCTGGTTATTGCATCGAACTGACTCAGCCACGCAAGATGAGGATCCCAGGAGGAGAACGTACCAGGCCTAACGAAGGAAGAGAAGTCACCATCTTTTAGTTCTTCCCCCAGAGTCAATCAACTGCCTGTTGCCTGTCCCGCAGCAGTAGAACTCACCTTTTCGAAGAAGAATTTATGAAATCTATCTCAGAATTCGAACTCACCATCTCCTGGTTATTGGATTGAAGTGACTCAGCCAGGTAAGATGAGGATCCCAGGAGGAGAACGTACCAAGCCTAATACAGGAAGAGAAGTCACCATCTTTTAGTTATTCAACCAAAGTAAATCAACTGCCTGTTGTGTGTCCCGCAGGAGTAGAACTCACCTTTTCGAAGAAGAATTTATCAAATATAATGTGGAATTCGAACTCACCATCTCCCGGTTATTGGATTGAAGTGACTCAGCCACGTAAGATGAGGATCCCAGGAGAACTAAGCACCAGGCCTAATGCAGGAAGAGAAGTCACCATCTTTTAGTTATTCACCCAAATTAAACCAACTGCCTGTTGTGTGTCCCGCAGGAGTAGAACTCCCTTTTTCGGAGACGAATTGATCAAATGTATCGTGGTATTCGAACTCACCAACTCCTGGTTATTGGATCGAAGTGACTCAGCCAGGAAGATGAGGATCCCAGGAGGAGAACGTACCAGGCCTAATGCAGGAAGAGGAGTCACCCTCTTTTAGTTATTCACCCAAATTAAACCAACTGCCTGTTCTGTGTCCCGCAGGAGTAGAACTTACCTTTTCGGAGAAGAATTTATCAAATGTATCGTTGAATTCGAACTCACCATCTCCCGGTTATTGGATTGAAGTGAATCAGCCAGGTAAGATGAGGATCCCAGGAGGAGAACGTACCAGGCCTAATACAGGAAGAGGAGTCACCATCTTTTAGTTATTCACCCAAATTAAACCAACTGCCTGTTGTGTGTCCCGCAGGAGTAGAACTTACCTTTTCGGAGACGACTTTGTCAAATATATCGTGGAATTCGAACTCACCATCTCCCGTTTATTGGATCGAAGTGACTCATCCAGGTAAGATGAGGATCCCAGGAGGAGAACGTACCAGGCCTAATACAGGAAGAGAAGTCACCATCTTTTAGTTATTCACCCAAATTAAATCAACTGCCTGTTCTGTGTCCCGCAGGAGTAGAACTCACCTTTTCGGAGAAGAATTTACCAAATGTATCGTGGAATTCGAACTCACCATCTCCCGGTTATTAGATTGAAGTGACTCAGCTTGTAAGATGAGGATCCCAGGAGGAGAACGTACCAGGCCTAATGCAGGAAGAGAAGTCACCATCTTTTAGTTATTCACCCAAATTAAAACAACTGCCTGTTGTGTGTCCCGCAGGAGTAGAACTCACCTTTTCGGAGAAGAACTTATCAAATGTATCGTGGAATTCAAACTCACCATCTCCCGGTTATTCGATCCAAGTGACTCAGCCAGGTAAGATGAGGGTCCCAGGAGGAGAAGGTACCAGGCCTAATACAGGAAGAGAAGTCACCATCTTTTAGTAATTCACCCAAATTAAACCAACTGCCTGTTCTGTGTCCCGCAGGAGTAGAACTTACCTTTTCGGAGAAGAATTTATCAAATGTATCATGGAATTCGAACTCACCATCTCCCATTTTTTGGATTGAAGTGACTCAGCTTGTAAGATGAGGATCCCAGGAGGAGAAGGTACCAGGCCTAATGCAGGAAGAGAAGTCTCCGTCTTTTAGTTATTCACCCAAATTAAAACAACTGCCTGTTCTGTGTCCCGCAGGAGTAGAACTCACCTTTTCGGAGAAGAATTTATCAAATGTATCGTAGAATTCGAACTCACCATCTCCCATTTTTTGGATTGAAGTGACTCAGCCATGTAAGATGAGGATCCCAGGAGGAGAACGTACCAAGCCTAATGCAGGAAGAGAAGTCACCATCTTTTAGTTATTCATCCAAATTAAAACAACTGCCTGTTCTGTGTCCCGCAGGAGTAGAACTCACCTTTTCGGAGAAGAACTTATCAAATGTATCGTGGAATTCAAACTCACCATCTCCCGGTTATTCGATCCAAGTGACTCAGCCACGTAACATGAGGGTCCCTGGAGGAGAACGTACCAGGCCTAATACAGGAAGAGAAGTCACCATCTTTTAGTACTTCACCCAAATTAAACCAACTGCCTGTTGTGTGTCCAGCAGGAGTAGAACTCACCTTTTCGAAGAAGAATTTATGGAATCTAACGAGGAATTCGAACTCACCATCTCCCGTTTATTGGATCGAAGTGAGTCAGCCAGATAAGATGAGGATCCCAGGAGGAGAACGTACCAGGCCTAATGCAGGAAGAAAAGTCACAGTCTTTTAGTTATTCACCCAAATTAAACCAACTCCCTGTTGTGTGTCCCGCAGGAGTAGAACTCCCTTTTTCGGAGACGAATTTGTCAAATATATCGTGGAATTCGAACTCACCATCTCCCGTTTATTGGATCGAAGTGACTCATCCAGGTAAGATGAGGATCCCAGGAGGAGAACGTACCAGGCCTAATACAGGAAGAGGAGTCACCATCGTTTAGTTATTCACCCAAATTAAACCAACTGCCTGTTGTGTGTCCCGCAGGAGTAGAACTCACCTTTTCAAAGAAGAATTTATGGAATCTAACGAGGAATTCGAACTCACCATCTCCCGTTTATTGGATCGAAGTGAGTCAGCCAGGTAAGATGAGGATCCCACGAGGAGAACGTACCAGGCCTAGTGCAGGAAGAGAAGTCACCATCTTTTAGTTATTCACCCAAAGTAAACCAACTGCCTGTTGTGTGTCCCGCAGGAGTAGAACTTACCTTTTCGCAAAAGAATTTATGGAATCTTACGAGGAATTCGAACTCACTAACTCCTGGTTATTGGATCGAAGTGACTCAGCCTCGTAAGATGAGGATCCCAGGAGGAGAATGTACTAGGCCTAATACAGGAAAAGAAGTCACCATCTTTTAGTTATTCACCCAAATTAAACCAACTGCCTGTTGTGTGTCCCGCAGGAGTAGAACTCACCTTTTCAGAGACGAATTTATCAAATGTATCGTGGAATTCGAACTCACCATCTCCCGTTTATTGGATCGAAGTGACTCACCCACGAAAGATGGGGATCCCAGGAGGAGAAGGTACCAGGCCTAATGCAGGAAGAGAAGTCACCATCTTTTAGTTATTCGCCCAAAGTAAATCAACTGCCTGTTGTGTGTCCCGCGGGAGTAGAACTCACCTTTTCGAAGAAGAATTTATGAAATCTATCGCAGAATTCGAACTCACCGTCTCCTAGTTATTGGATCGAAGTGACTCACCCACGAAAGATGGAGATCCCAGGAGGAGAACGTACCAGGCCTAATGCAGGAAGAGAAGTCACCATCATAGTTCCCTCTAAGCTGAGCAGTGAGCAATTGCTCACTTAAAAATCATCATCAACTCAGAGTTTTCCAAACCTGCCCAGAAGCCGAGAGGGAAAGAGTGAGAGGGAAGGAGAGAGAGAGGAAGAGAGGAAGAGAGAGAAACAGAAAAAAGAGAGGAAGGAAAAGAGAAAGAAAAAGAATGGGAGTAAGGAAGAGAGAAAGAAAATCAAAATCTAGCTTGAAACTAGCTCAACTATATAAGTGCCATTTTGATATTGATAGAGTTGCCCTATTATGAGCTCACTGTTATAGACACACAGTACAGTATTTTATTTTGAAATTCTCTGAGGCAAAACAGGGTGGGTTTTTTATTTGTTTGTTTATTTGTTTATTTATTTGTTTATTTATTTGTTTATTTGTTTATTTATTTATTTATTTATTTATTATTTCTGTGCCGCCCAGTCCCGAAGGGACTGCCGCTCAGACACTATACTTTTCCGCCCACCGCCCCAAAAAATTAGAGGGAACACTGGTCACCATCTTTTAGTTATTCGCCCAAAGTAAATCAACTGCCTGTTGTGTGTCCCGCAGGAGTAGAACTCACCTTTTAGAAGAAGAATTTATGAAATCTATCGCAGAATTCGAACTCACCATCTCCTGGTTATTGCATCGAACTGACTCAGCCACGCAAGATGAGGATCCCAGGAGGAAAACGTACCAGGCCTAATACAGGAAGAGAAGTCACCATCTTTTAGTTATTCACCCAAATTGAATCAACTGCCTGTTGTGTGTCCCGCAGGAGTAGAACTCACCTTTTCAAAGAAGAATTAATCAAATGTAAGGAGGAATTCGAACTCACCATCTCCCGGTTATTGGATCGAAGTGACTCAGCCACGCAAGATGAGGATCCCAGGAGGAGAATGTACCAGGCCTAATACAGGAAGAGAAGTCACCGTCTTTTAGTTATAGAACAAAAGTAAATCAACTGCCTGTTGTGTGTCCCGCAGGAGTAGAACTCACCTTTTCGAAGAAGAATTTATGAAATCTATCTCAGAATTCGAACTCACCATCTCCTGGTTATTGGATCGAAGTGACTCACCCACGAAAGATGGGGATCCCAGGAGGAGAACGTACCAGGCCTAATACAGGAAGAGAAGTCACCATCTTTTAGTTATTCAACCAAAGTAAATCAACTGCCTGTTGTGTGTCCCGCAGGAGTAGAACTCACCTTTTCGAAGAAGAATTTATCAAATATAATGTGGAATTCGAACTCACCATCTCCCGGTTATTGGATTGAAGTGACTCAGCCACGTAAGATGAGGATCCCAGGAGAACTAAGCACCAGGCCTAATGCAGGAAGAGAAGTCACCATCTTTTAGTTATTCACCCAAATTAAACCAACTGCCTGTTGTGTGTCCCGCAGGAGTAGAACTCCCTTTTTCGGAGACGAATTGATCAAATGTATCGTGGTATTCGAACTCACCAACTCCTGGTTATTGGATCGAAGTGACTCAGCCAGGAAGATGAGGATCCCAGGAGGAGAACGTACCAGGCCTAATGCAGGAAGAGGAGTCACCCTCTTTTAGTTATTCACCCAAATTAAACCAACTGCCTGTTCTGTGTCCCGCAGGAGTAGAACTTACCTTTTCGGAGAAGAATTTATCAAATGTATCGTTGACATCGAACTCACCATCTCCCGGTTATTGGATTGAAGTGACTCAGCCAGGTAAGATGAGGATCCCAGGAGGAGAACGTACCAGGCCTAATACAGGAAGAGGAGTCACCATCTTTTAGTTATTCACCCAAATTAAACCAACTGCCTGTTGTGTGTCCCGCAGGAGTAGAACTTACCTTTTCGGAGAAGAATTTATCAAATGTATCGTTGAATTCGAACTCACCATCTCCCGTTTATTGGATCGAAGTGAGTCAGCCAGGTAAGATGAGGATCCCAGGAGGAGAACGTACCAGGCCTAATACAGGAAGAGAAGTCACCATCTTTTAGTTATTCACCCAAATTAAACCAACTCCCTGTTGTGTGTCCCGCAGGAGTAGAACTCCCTTTTTCGGAGAAGAATTTACCAAATGTATCGTGGAATTCGAACTCACCATCTCCCGTTTATTGGATCGAAGTGAGTCAGCCAGGTAAGATGAGGATCCCAGGAGGAGAACGTACCAGGCCTAATACAGGAAGAGAAGTCACCATCTTTTAGTTATTCACCCAAATTAAATCAACTGCCTGTTCTGTGTCCCGCAGGAGTAGAACTCACCTTTTCGGAGAAGAATTTACCAAATGTATCGTGGAATTCGAACTCACCATCTCCCGTTTATTGGATCGAAGTGACTCATCCAGGTAAGATGAGGATCCCAGGAGGAGAACGTACCAGGCCTAATGCAGGAAGAAAAGTCACAGTCTTTTAGTTATTCACCCAAATTAAACCAACTCCCTGTTGTGTGTCCCGCAGGAGTAGAATTCCCTTTTTCGGAGACGAATTTGTCAAATATATCGTGGAATTCGAACTCACCATCTCCCGTTTATTGGATCGAAGTGACTCATCCAGGTAAGATGAGGATCCCAGGAGGAGAACGTACCAGGCCTAATACAGGAAGAGGAGTCACCATCGTTTAGTTATTCACCCAAATTAACCCAACTGCCTGTTGTGTGTCCCGCAGGAGTAGAACTCACCTTTTCAAAGAAGAATTTATGGAATCTAACGAGGAATTCGAACTCACCATCTCCCGTTTATTGGATCGAAGTGAGTCAGCCAGGTAAGATGAGGATCCCAGGAGGAGAACGTACCAGGCCTAATGCAGGAAGAAAAGTCACAGTCTTTTAGTTATTCACCCAAATTAAACCAACTCCCTGTGGTGTGTCCCGCAGGAGTAGAACTCCCTTTTTCGGAGACGAATTTGTCAAATATATCGTGGAATTCGAACTCACCATCTCCCGTTTATTGGATCGAAGTTCCTCATCCAGGTAAGATGAGGATCCCAGGAGGAGAACGTACCAGGCCTAATACAGGAAGAGGAGTCACCATCGTTTAGTTATTCACCCAAATTAAACCAACTGCCTGTTGTGTGTCCCGCGGGAGTAGAACTCACCTTTTCGAAGAAGAATTTATGAAATCTATCGCAGAATTCGAACTCACCGTCTCCTAGTTATTGGATCGAAGTGACTCACCCACGAAAGATGGAGATCCCAGGAGGAGAACGTACCAGGCCTAATGCAGGAAGAGAAGTCACCATCATAGTTCCCTCTAAGCTGAGCAGTGAGCAATTGCTCACTTAAAAATCATCATCAACTCAGAGTTTTCCAAACCTGCCCAGAAGCCGAGAGGGAAAGAGTGAGAGGGAAGGAGAGAGAGAGGAAGAGAGGAATAGAGAGAAACAGAAAAAAGAGAGGAAGGAAAAGAGAAAGAAAAAGAATGGGAGTAAGGAAGAGAGAAAGAAAATCAAAATCTAGCTTGAAACTAGCTCAACTATATAAGTGCCATTTTGATATTGATAGAGTTGCCCTATTATGAGCTCACTGTTATAGACACACAGTACAGTATTTTATTTTGAAATTCTCTGAGGCAAAACAGGGTGGGTTTTTTATTTGTTTGTTTATTTGTTTATTTATTTGTTTATTTATTTGTTTATTTGTTTATTTATTTATTTATTTATTTATTTATTATTTCTGTGCCGCCCAGTCCCGAAGGGACTGCCGCTCAGACACTATACTTTTCCGCCCACCGCCCCAAAAAATTAGAGGGAACACTGGTCACCATCTTTTAGTTATTCGCCCAAAGTAAATCAACTGCCTGTTGTGTGTCCCGCAGGAGTAGAACTCACCTTTTAGAAGAAGAATTTATGAAATCTATCGCAGAATTCGAACTCACCATCTCCTGGTTATTGCATCGAACTGACTCAGCCACGCAAGATGAGGATCCCAGGAGGAAAACGTACCAGGCCTAATACAGGAAGAGAAGTCACCATCTTTTAGTTATTCACCCAAATTGAATCAACTGCCTGTTGTGTGTCCCGCAGGAGTAGAACTCACCTTTTCAAAGAAGAATTAATCAAATGTAACGAGGAATTCGAACTCACCATCTCCCGGTTATTGGATCGATGTGACTCAGCCAGGTAACAAGAGGATCCCAGGAGGAGAACGTACCAGGCCTAAAGCAGGAAGAGAAGTCACCATCTTTTAGTTATTCACCCAAAGTAAATCAACTGCCTGTTGTGTGTGCCACAGGAGTAGAACTCACCTTTTCGAAGAAGAATTTATCAAATGTAACGATGAATTCGAACTCACCGTCTCCTGGTTATTGGATCGAAGTGACTCAGCCACGCAAGATGAGGATCCCAGGAGGAGAATGTACCAGGCCTAATACAGGAAGAGAAGTCACCGTCTTTTAGTTATAGAACAAAAGTAAATCAACTGCCTGTTGTGTGTCCCGCAGGAGTAGAACTCACCTTTTCGAAGAAGAATTTATGTAATCTATCTCAGAATTCGAACTCACCATCTCCTGGTTATTGGATTGAAGTGACTCAGCCAGGTAAGATGAGGATCCCAGGAGGAGAACGTACCAGGCCTAATACAGGAAGAGAAGTCACCATCTTTTAGTTATTCACCCAAATTAAATCAACTGCCTGTTCTGTGTCCTGCAGGAGTAGAACTCACCTTTTCGGAGAAGAATTTACCAAATGTATCGTGGAATTCGAACTCACCATCTCCCGTTTATTGGATCGAAGTGACTCAGCCAGGAAGATGAGGATCCCAGGAGGAGAAAGCACCAGGCCTAATGCAGGAAGAGAAGTCACCATCTTTTAGTAATTCACCCAAATTAAACCAACTCCCTGTTGTGTGTCCCGCAAAAGTAGAACTCACCTTTTCGAAGAAGAATTTATGGAATCTAACGAGGAATTCGAACTCACCATCTCCCGTTTATTGGATCGAAGTGAGTCAGCCAGGTAAGATGAGGATCCCAGGAGGAGAACGTACCAGGCCTAATACAGGAAGAGGAGTCACCATCTTTTAGTTATTCACCCAAATTAAATCAACTGCCTGTTCTGTGTCCTGCAGGAGTAGAACTCACCTTTTCGGAGAAGAATTTACCAAATGTATCGTGGAATTCGAACTCACCATCTCCCGTTTATTGGATCGAAGTGACTCAGCCAGGAAGATGAGGATCCCAGGAGGAGAAAGCACCAGGCCTAATGCAGGAAGAGAAGTCACCATCTTTTAGTAATTCACCCAAATTAAACCAACTCCCTGTTGTGTGTCCCGCAAAAGTAGAACTCACCTTTTCGAAGAAGAATTTATGGAATCTAACGAGGAATTCGAACTCACCATCTCCCGTTTATTGGATCGAAGTGAGTCAGCCAGGTAAGATGAGGATCCCAGGAGGAGAACGTACCAGGCCTAATGCAGGAAGAGAAGTCACCATCTTTTAGTTATTCACCCAAATTAAACCAACTGCCTGTTGTGTGTCCCGCAGGAGTAGAACTCACCTTTTCGAAGAAGAATTTATGGAATCTAACGAGGAATTGGAACTCACCATCTCCCGTTTATTGGATCGAAGTGAGTCAGCCAGGTAAGATGAGGATCCCAGGAGGTGAACGTACCAGGCCTAATACAGGAAGAGAAGTCACCATCTTTTAGTTATTCACCCAAATTAAACCAACTCCCTGTTGTGTGTCCCGCAGGAGTAGAACTCCCTTTTTCGGAGACGACTTTGTCAAATATATCGTGGAATTCGAACTCACCATCTCCCGTTTATTGGATCGAAGTGACTCATCCAGGTAAGATGAGGATCCCAGGAGGAGAACGTACCAGGCCTAATACAGGAAGAGAAGTCACCATCTTTTAGTAATTCACCCAAATTAAACCAACTCCCTGTTCTGTGTCCTGCAGGAGTAGAACTCACCTTTTCGGAGAAGAATTTACCAAATGTATCGTGGAATTCGAACTCACCATCTCCCGTTTATTGGATCGAAGTGACTCAGCCAGGAAGATGAGGATCCCAGGAGGAGAACGTACCAGGCCTAATACAGGAAGAGAAGTCACCATCTTTTAGTAATTCACCCAAATTAAACCAACTGCCTGTTGTGTGTCCAGCAGGAGTAGAACTCACCTTTTCGAAGAAGAATTTATGGAATCTAACGAGGAATTCGAACTCACCATCTCCCGTTTATTGGATCGAAGTGAGTCAGCCAGATAAGATGATGATCCCACGAGGAGAACGTACCAGGCCTAATGCAGGAAGAAAAGTCACAGTCTTTTAGTTATTCACCCAAATTAAACCAACTCCCTGTTGTGTGTCCCGCAGGAGTAGAACTCCCTTTTTCGGAGACGAATTTGTCAAATATATCGTGGAATTCGAACTCACCATCTCCCGTTTATTGGATCGAAGTGACTCATCCAGGTAAGATGAGGATCCCAGGAGGAGAACGTACCAGGCCTAATACAGGAAGAGAAGTCACCATCTTTTAGTTATTCACCCAAATTAACCCAACTGCCTGTTGTGTGTCCCGCAGGAGTAGAACTCACCTTTTCAAAGAAGAATTTATGGAATCTAACGAGGAATTCGAACTCACCATCTCCCGTTTATTGGATCGAAGTGAGTCAGCCAGGTAAGATGAGGATCCCACGAGGAGAACGTACCAGGCCTAGTGCAGGAAGAGAAGTCACCATCTTTTAGTTATTCATCCAAAGTAAACCAACTGCCTGTTGTGTGTCCCGCAGGAATAGAACTTACTTTTCGCAAAAGAATTTATGGAATCTTACGAGGAATTCGAACTCACTAACTCCTGGTTATTGGATCGAAGTGACTCAGCCTCGTAAGATGAGGATCCCAGAAGGAGAACGTACTAGGCCTAATACAGGAAAAGAAGTCACCATCTTTTAGTTATTCACCCAAATTAAACCAACTGCCTGTTATGTGTCCCGCAGTAGAACTCACCTTTTCAGAGACGAATTTATCAAATGTATCGTGGAATTCGAACTCACCATCTCCCGTTTATTGGTTCCAAGTGACTCAGCCACGTAACATGAGGATCCCAGGAGGAGAAAGCACCAGGCCTAATGCAGGAAGAGAAGTCACCATCTTTTATTTATTCATCCAAAGTAAACCAACTGCCTGTTGTGTGTCCCGCAGGAGTAGAACTCAAGTTTTCGGAGAAGAATTTATGGAATCTTACGAGGAATTCGAACTCACCATCTCCCGTATATTGGATCGAAGTGAGTCAGCCAGGTAAGATGGGGATCCCAGGAGGAGAAGGTACCAGGCCTAATGCAGGAAGAGAAGTCACCATCTTTTAGTTATTCGCCCAAAGTAAATCAACTGCCTGTTGTGTGTCCCGCGGGAGTAGAACTCACCTTTTCGAAGAAGAATTTATGAAATCTATCGCAGAATTCGAACTCACCATCTCCTAGTTATTGGATCGAAGTGACTCACCCACGAAAGATGGAGATCCCAGGAGGAAAACGTACCAGGCCTAATGCAGGAAGAGAAGTCACCATCTTTTAGTTATTCGCCCAAAGTAAATCAACTGCCTGTTGTGTGTCCCGCAGGAGTAGAACTCACCTTTTCGAAGAAGAATTTATGAAATCTATCGCAGAATTCGAACTCACCATCTCCTGGTTATTGGATCGAAGTGACTCACCCACGAAAGATGGGGATCCCAGGAGGAGAACATACCATGCCTAATGCACGAAGAGAAGTCACCATCATTTAGTTATTCAACCAAAGTAAATCAACTGCCTATTGTGTGTCCCGCAGGAGTAGAACTCACCTTTTCGAAGAAGAATTTATGAAATCTATCTCAGAATTCGAACTCACCATCTCCTGGTTATTGGATTGAAGTGACTCAGCCAGGTAAGATGAGGATCCCAGGAGGAGAACGTACCAGGCCTAATACAGGAAGAGAAGTCACCATCTTTTAGTTATTCACCCAAAGTAAATCAACTGCCTGTTGTGTGTCCCGCAGGAGTAGAACTCACCTTTTCGAAGAAGAATTTATCAAATATAACGTGGAATTCGAACTCACCATCTCCCGGTTATTGGATTGAAGTGACTCAGCCACGTAAGATGAGGATCCCAGGAGAACTAAGCACCAGGCCTAATGCAGGAAGAGAAGTCACCATCTTTTAGTTATTCACCCAAATTAACCCAACTGCCTGTTGTGTGTACCGCAGGAGTAGAACTCACCTTTTCAAAGAAGAATTTATGGAATCTAACGAGGAATTCGAACTCACCATCTCCCGTTTATTGGATCGAAGTGAGTCAGCCAGGTAAGATGAGGATCCCAGGAGGAGAACGTACCAGGCCTAATGCAGGAAGAGAAGTCACCATTTTTTAGTTATTCACCCAAAGTAAATCAACTGCCTGTTGTGTGTCCCGCAGGAGTAGAACTTACCTTGTCGCAAAAGAATTTATGGAATCTTACGAGGAATTCGAACTCACTAACTCCTGGTTATTGGATCGAAGTGACTCAGCCACGTAAGATGAGGATCCCAGGAGGAGAACGTACCAGGCCTAATACAGGAAGAGAAGTCACCATCTTTTAGTTATTCACCCAAATTAACCCAACTGCCTGTTGTGTGTCCCGCAGGAGTAGAACTCACCTTTTCAAAGAAGAATTTATGGAATCTAACGAGGAATTCGAACTCACCATCTCCCGTTTATTGGATCGAAGTGAGTCAGCCAGGTAAGATGAGGATCCCACGAGGAGAACGTACCAGGCCTAGTGCAGGAAGAGAAGTCACCATCTTTTAGTTATTCATCCAAAGTAAACCAACTGCCTGTTGTGTGTCCCGCAGGAATAGAACTTACTTTTCGCAAAAGAATTTATGGAATCTTACGAGGAATTCGAACTCACTAACTCCTGGTTATTGGATCGAAGTGACTCAGCCTCGTAAGATGAGGATCCCAGAAGGAGAACGTACTAGGCCTAATACAGGAAAAGAAGTCACCATCTTTTAGTTATTCACCCAAATTAAACCAACTGCCTGTTATGTGTCCCGCAGTAGAACTCACCTTTTCAGAGACGAATTTATCAAATGTATCGTGGAATTCGAACTCACCATCTCCCGTTTATTGGTTCCAAGTGACTCAGCCACGTAACATGAGGATCCCAGGAGGAGAAAGCACCAGGCCTAATGCAGGAAGAGAAGTCACCATCTTTTATTTATTCATCCAAAGTAAACCAACTGCCTGTTGTGTGTCCCGCAGGAGTAGAACTCAAGTTTTCGGAGAAGAATTTATGGAATCTTACGAGGAATTCGAACTCACCATCTCCCGTATATTGGATCGAAGTGAGTCAGCCAGGTAAGATGGGGATCCCAGGAGGAGAAGGTACCAGGCCTAATGCAGGAAGAGAAGTCACCATCTTTTAGTTATTCGCCCAAAGTAAATCAACTGCCTGTTGTGTGTCCCGCGGGAGTAGAACTCACCTTTTCGAAGAAGAATTTATGAAATCTATCGCAGAATTCGAACTCACCATCTCCTAGTTATTGGATCGAAGTGACTCACCCACGAAAGATGGAGATCCCAGGAGGAAAACGTACCAGGCCTAATGCAGGAAGAGAAGTCACCATCTTTTAGTTATTCGCCCAAAGTAAATCAACTGCCTGTTGTGTGTCCCGCAGGAGTAGAACTCACCTTTTCGAAGAAGAATTTATGAAATCTATCGCAGAATTCGAACTCACCATCTCCTGGTTATTGGATCGAAGTGACTCACCCACGAAAGATGGGGATCCCAGGAGGAGAACATACCATGCCTAATGCACGAAGAGAAGTCACCATCATTTAGTTATTCAACCAAAGTAAATCAACTGCCTATTGTGTGTCCCGCAGGAGTAGAACTCACCTTTTCGAAGAAGAATTTATGAAATCTATCTCAGAATTCGAACTCACCATCTCCTGGTTATTGGATTGAAGTGACTCAGCCAGGTAAGATGAGGATCCCAGGAGGAGAACGTACCAGGCCTAATACAGGAAGAGAAGTCACCATCTTTTAGTTATTCACCCAAAGTAAATCAACTGCCTGTTGTGTGTCCCGCAGGAGTAGAACTCACCTTTTCGAAGAAGAATTTATCAAATATAACGTGGAATTCGAACTCACCATCTCCCGGTTATTGGATTGAAGTGACTCAGCCACGTAAGATGAGGATCCCAGGAGAACTAAGCACCAGGCCTAATGCAGGAAGAGAAGTCACCATCTTTTAGTTATTCACCCAAATTAACCCAACTGCCTGTTGTGTGTACCGCAGGAGTAGAACTCACCTTTTCAAAGAAGAATTTATGGAATCTAACGAGGAATTCGAACTCACCATCTCCCGTTTATTGGATCGAAGTGAGTCAGCCAGGTAAGATGAGGATCCCAGGAGGAGAACGTACCAGGCCTAATGCAGGAAGAGAAGTCACCATTTTTTAGTTATTCACCCAAAGTAAATCAACTGCCTGTTGTGTGTCCCGCAGGAGTAGAACTTACCTTGTCGCAAAAGAATTTATGGAATCTTACGAGGAATTCGAACTCACTAACTCCTGGTTATTGGATCGAAGTGACTCAGCCACGTAAGATGAGGATCCCAGGAGGAGAACGTACTAGGCCTAATACAGGAAAAGAAGTCACCATCTTTTAGTTATTCACCCAAATTAAACCAACTGCCTGTTGTGTGTCCCGCAGGAGTAGAACTCACCTTTTCAGAGACAAATTTATCAAATGTATCATGGAATTCGAACTCACCATCTCCCGTTTATTGGTTCCAAGTGACTCAGCCACGTAACATGAGGATCCCAGGAGGAGAAAGCACCAGGCCTAATGCAGGAAGAGAAGTCACCATCTTTTAGTTATTCACCCAAATTAAACCAACAGCCTGTTGTGTGTCCCGCAGGAGTAGAACTCACCTTTTCGGAGAAGAATTTATCAAATGTATCATGGAATTCGAACTCACCATCTCCCGGTTATTGGAATGAAGTATCTCAGCCACGTAACGTGAGGATCCCAGGAGAAGAAAGTTCCAGGCCTAATACAGGAAGAGAAGTCATCATCTTTTAGTTATTCACCCAAATTAAATCAACTGCCTGTTCTGTGTCCCGCAGGAGTAGAACTCACCTTTTCAAAGAAGAATTTATCAAATGTAACGAGGAATTCGAACTCACCAACTCCTGGTTATTGGATCGAAGTGACTCAGCCACGTAAGATGAGGATCCCAGGAGGAGAAGGTACCAAGCCTAATTCAGGAAGACAAGTCACAGTCTTTTAGTTCTTCGCCCAAACTGAATCAACTGCCTGTTGTGTGTCCCGCAGGAGTAGAACTCACCTTTTCAAAGAAGAATTTATGAAATCTAACGCGGAATTTGAACTCACCAACTCCTGGTTATTGGATCGAAGTGACTCAGCCACGTAAGATGAGGATCCCAGGAGGAGAAGGTACCAAGCCTATTGCAGGAAGACAAGTCACAGTCTTTTAGTTTTTCGCCCAAACTGAATCAACTGCCTGTTGTGTGTCCCGCAGGAGTAGAACTCACCTTTTTAAAGAAGAATTTATCAAATGTAACGAGGAATTCGAACTCAACATCACCTGGTTATTGGATCGAAGTGACTCAACCATGTAACATGAGGATCCCAGAAGGAGAAGGTACCAAGCCTAATGCAGGAAGAGAAGTCACCACCTTTTAGTTTTTCGCCCAAAGTGAATCAACTGCCTGTTGTGTGTCCCGCAGGAGTAGAACTCACCTTTTCGGAGAACAATTTATCAAATGTATCGTTGAATTCGAACTCACCATCTCCCGGTTATTGGATTGAAGTGACTCAGCCAGGTAAGATGAGGATCCCAGGAGGAGAACGTACCAGGCCTAATACAGGAAGAGGAGTCACCATCTTTTAGTTATTCACCCAAATTAAACCAACTGCCTGTTGTGTGTCCCGCAGGAGTAGAACTCACCTTTTCGAAGAAGAATTTATGGAATCTAACGAGGAATTCGAACTCACCATCTCCCGTTTATTGGATCGAAGTGAGTCAGCCAGGTAAGATGAGGATCCCAGGAGGTGAACGTACCAGGCCTAATACAGGAAGAGAAGTCACCATCTTTTAGTTATTCACCCAAATTAAACCAACTCCCTGTTGTGTGTCCCGCAGGAGTAGAACTCCCTTTTTCGGAGACGACTTTGTCAAATATATCGTGGAATTCGAACTCACCATCTCCCGTTTATTGGATCGAAGTGACTCATCCAGGTAAGATGAGGATCCCAGGAGGAGAACGTACCAGGCCTAATACAGGAAGAGAAGTCACCATCTTTTAGTTATTCACCCAAATTAAATCAACTGCCTGTTCTGTGTCCTGCAGGAGTAGAACTCACCTTTTCGGAGAAGAATTTACCAAATGTATCGTGGAATTCGAACTCACCATCTCCCGTTTATTGGATCGAAGTGACTCAGCCAGGAAGATGAGGATCCCAGGAGGAGAAAGCACCAGGCCTAATGCAGGAAGAGAAGTCACCATCTTTTAGTAATTCACCCAAATTAAACCAACTCCCTGTTGTGTGTCCCGCAAAAGTAGAAATCACCTTTTCGAAGAAGAATTTATGGAATCTAACGAGGAATTCGAACTCACCATCTCCCGTTTATTGGATCGAAGTGAGTCAGCCAGGTAAGATGAGGATCCCAGGAGGAGAACGTACCAGGCCTAATACAGGAAGAGGAGTCACCATCTTTTAGTTATTCACCCAAATTAAATCAACTGCCTGTTCTGTGTCCTGCAGGAGTAGAACTCACCTTTTCGGAGAAGAATTTACCAAATGTATCGTGGAATTCGAACTCACCATCTCCCGTTTATTGGATCGAAGTGACTCAGCCAGGAAGATGAGGATCCCAGGAGGAGAAAGCACCAGGCCTAATGCAGGAAGAGAAGTCACCATCTTTTAGTAATTCAACCAAACTGCCTGTTGTGTGTCCCGCAAAAGTAGAACTCACCTTTTCGAAGAAGAATTTATGGAATCTAACGAGGAATTCGAACTCACCATCTCCCGTTTATTGGATCGAAGTGAGTCAGCCAGGTAAGATGAGGATCCCAGGAGGAGAACGTACCAGGCCTAATACAGGAAGAGGAGTCACCATCTTTTAGTTATTCACCCAAATTAAACCAACTGCCTGTTGTGGGTCCCGCAGGAGTAGAACTCACCTTTTCGAAGAAGAATTTATGGAATCTAACGAGGAATTGGAACTCACCATCTCCCGTTTATTGGATCGAAGTGAGTCAGCCAGGTAAGATGAGGATCCCAGGAGGTGAACGTACCAGGCCTAATACAGGAAGAGAAGTCACCATCTTTTAGTTATTCACCCAAATTAAACCAACTCCCTGTTGTGTGTCCCGCAGGAGTAGAACTCCCTTTTTCGGAGACGACTTTGTCAAATATATCGTGGAATTCGAACTCACCATCTCCCGTTTATTGGATCGAAGTGACTCATCCAGGTAAGATGAGGATCCCAGGAGGAGAACGTACCAGGCCTAATACAGGAAGAGAAGTCACCATCTTTTAGTAATTCACCCAAATTAAACCAACTCCCTGTTCTGTGTCCTGCAGGAGTAGAACTCACCTTTTCGGAGAAGAATTTACCAAATGTATCGTGGAATTCGAACTCACCATCTCCCGTTTATTGGATCGAAGTGACTCAGCCAGGAAGATGAGGATCCCAGGAGGAGAACGTACCAGGCCTAATACAGGAAGAGAAGTCACCATCTTTTAGTAATTCACCCAAATTAAACCAACTGCCTGTTGTGTGTCCAGCAGGAGTAGAACTCACCTTTTCGAAGAAGAATTTATGGAATCTAACGAGGAATTCGAACTCACCATCTCCCGTTTATTGGATCGAAGTGAGTCAGCCAGATAAGATGATGATCCCACGAGGAGAACGTACCAGGCCTAATGCAGGAAGAAAAGTCACAGTCTTTTAGTTATTCACCCAAATTAAATCAACTGCCTGTTCTGTGTCCCGCAGGAGTAGAACTCCCTTTTTCGGAGACGAATTTGTCAAATATATCGTGGAATTCGAACTCACCATCTCCCGTTTATTGGATCGAAGTGACTCATCCAGGTAAGATGAGGATCCCAGGAGGAGAACGTACCAGGCCTAATACAGGAAGAGAAGTCACCATCTTTTAGTTATTCACCCAAATTAACCCAACTGCCTGTTGTGTGTCCCGCAGGAGTAGAACTCACCTTTTCAAAGAAGAATTTATGGAATCTAACGAGGAATTCGAACTCACCATCTCCCGTTTATTGGATCGAAGTGAGTCAGCCAGGTAAGATGAGGATCCCAGGAGGAGAAGGTACCAGGCCTAGTGCAGGAAGAGAAGTCACCATCTTTTAGTTATTCATCCAAAGTAAACCAACTGCCTGTTGTGTGTCCCGCAGGAATAGAACTTACTTTTCGCAAAAGAATTTATGGAATCTTACGAGGAATTCGAACTCACTAACTCCTGGTTATTGGATCGAAGTGACTCAGCCTCGTAAGATGAGGATCCCAGAAGGAGAACGTACTAGGCCTAATACAGGAAAAGAAGTCACCATCTTTTAGTTATTCACCCAAATTAAACCAACTGCCTGTTATGTGTCCCGCAGTAGAACTCACCTTTTCAGAGACGAATTTATCAAATGTATCGTGGAATTCGAACTCACCATCTCCCGTTTATTGGTTCCAAGTGACTCAGCCACGTAACATGAGGATCCCAGGAGGAGAAAGCACCAGGCCTAATGCAGGAAGAGAAGTCACCATCTTTTATTTATTCATCCAAAGTAAACCAACTGCCTGTTGTGTGTCCCGCAGGAGTAGAACTCAAGTTTTCGGAGAAGAATTTATGGAATCTTACGAGGAATTCGAACTCACCATCTCCCGTATATTGGATCGAAGTGAGTCAGCCAGGTAAGATGGGGATCCCAGGAGGAGAAGGTACCAGGCCTAATGCAGGAAGAGAAGTCACCATCTTTTAGTTATTCGCCCAAAGTAAATCAACTGCCTGTTGTGTGTCCCGCGGGAGTAGAACTCACCTTTTCAAAGAAGAATTTATCAAATGTAACGAGGAATTCGAACTCACCATCTCCCGGTTATTGGAATGAAGTATCTCAGCCACGTAACGTGAGGATCCCAGGAGAAGAAAGTTCCAGGCCTAATACAGGAAGAGAAGTCATCATCTTTTAGTTATTCACCCAAATTAAATCAACTGCCTGTTCTGTGTCCCGCAGGAGTAGAACTCACCTTTTCAAAGAAGAATTTATCAAATGTAACGAGGAATTCGAACTCACCATCACCTGGTTATTGGATCGAAGTGACTCAGCCATGTAACATGATGATCCCAGAAGGAGAAGGTACCAGGCCTAATGCAGGAAGAGAAGTCACCACCTTTTAGTTCTTCGCCCAAACTGAATCAACTGCCTGTTGTGTGTCCCGCAGGAGTAGAACTCACCTTTTCAAAGAAGAATTTATGAAATCTAACGCGGAATTCGAACTCACCAACTCCTGGTTATTGGATCGAAGTGACTCAGCCACGTAAGATGAGGATCCCAGGAGGAGAAGGTACCAAGCCTAATTCAGGAAGACAAGTCACAGTCTTTTAGTTCTTCGCCCAAACTGAATCAACTGCCTGTTGTGTGTCCCGCAGGAGTAGAACTCACCTTTTCAAAGAAGAATTTATGAAATCTAACGCGGAATTTGAACTCACCAACTCCTGGTTATTGGATCGAAGTGACTCAGCCACGTAAGATGAGGATCCCAGGAGGAGAAGGTACCAAGCCTAATGCAGGAAGACAAGTCACAGTCTTTTAGTTTTTCGCCCAAACTGAATCAACTGCCTGTTGTGTGTCCCGCAGGAGTAGAACTCACCTTTTTAAAGAAGAATTTATCAAATGTAACGAGGAATTCGAACTCACCCTCTCCTGGTTATTGGATCGAAGTGACTCAGCCACGTAACATGAGGATCCCAAGAGGAGAAGGTACCATGCCTAATGTAGGAAGACAAGTCACAGTCTTTTAGTTCTTCGCCCAAACTGAATCAACTGCCTGTTGTGTGTCCCGCAGGAGTAGAACTCACCTTTTCAAAGAAGAATTTATGGAATCTAACGCGGAATTCGAACTCACCATCGCCTGGTTATTGGATCGAAGTGACTCAGCCACGTAAGATGAGGATCCCAGGAGGAGAAGGTACCAGGCCTAATGCAGGAAGAGAAGTCACAGTCTTTTAGTTCTTTGCCCAAAGTAAATCAACTGCCTGTTGTGTGTCCCGCAGGAGTAGAACTCACCTTTTCGAAGAAGAATTTATCAAATATAACGAGGAATTCGAACTCACCATCTGCCAATTATTGGATCAAATTGACTCAGCCACGTAACATGAGGATCCCAGGAGGAGAACGTACCGGGCCTAATGCAGAAAGACAAGTCAAAATCTTTTAGTTCTTCGCCCAAATTAAAGAAATTGCCTGTTGTGTGTCCCGCAGGAGTAGAACTCACCTTTTTGGAGAAGAATTTATGGAATCTAACGAAGAATTCGAACTCACCAACTCCTGGTTATTTGATCGAAGTGACTCAGCCACGTGACATGAGGATCCCAGAAGGAGAAGGTACCAAGCCTAATGCAGGAAGAGAAGTCACCACATTTTAGTTCTTCGCCCAAACTGAATCAACTGCCTGTTGTGTGTCCCGCAGGAGTAGAACTCACCTTTTCAAAGAAGAATTTATGAAATCTAACGCGGAATTCGAACTCACCAACTCCTGGTTATTGGATCGAAGTGACTCAGCCATGTAACATGAGGATCCCAGAAGGAGAAGGTACCAGGCCTAATGCAGGAAGAGAAGTCACCACCTTTTAGTTCTTCGCCCAAACTGAATCAACTGCCTGTTGTGTGTCCCGCAGGAGTAGAACTCACCTTTTCAAAGAAGAATTTATGAAATCTAACGCGGAATTCGAACTCACCAACTCCTGGTTATTGGATCGAAGTGACTCAGCCACGTAAGATGAGGATCCCAGGAGGAGAAGGTACCAAGCCTAATTCAGGAAGACAAGTCACAGTCTTTTAGTTCTTCGCCCAAACTGAATCAACTGCCTGTTGTGTGTCCCGCAGGAGTAGAACTCACCTTTTTAAAGAAGAATTTATCAAATGTAACGAGGAATTCGAACTCAACATCACCTGGTTATTGGATCGAAGTGACTCAGCCATGTAACATGAGGATCCCAGAAGGAGAAGGTACCAAGCCTAATGCAGGAAGAGAAGTCACCACCTTTTAGTTCTTCGCCCAAAGTGAATCAACTGCCTGTTGTGTGTCCCGCAGCAGTAGAACTCACCTTTTCAAAGAAGAATTTATGAAATCTAACGCGGAAGTCGAACTCACCAACTCCTGGTTATGGGATCGAAGTGACTCAGCCACGTAACATGAGGATCCCAGGAGGAGAAGGTACCAGGCCTAATGCAGGAAGAGAAGTCACAGTCTTTTAGTTCTTAGCCGAAAGTAAATCAACTGCCTGTTGTGTGTCCGCAGGAGTAGAACTCACCTTTTCAAAGAAGAATTTGTGAAATCTAATGTAGAATTCGAACTCACCCTCTCCTGGTTATTGGATCAAAGTGACTCAGCCATGTAACATGAGGATCCCAGAAGGAGAAGGTACCAAGCCTAATGCAGGAAGAGAAGTCACCACCTTTTAGTTCTTCGCCCAAACTGAATCAACTGCCTGTTGTGTGTCCCGCAGGAGTAGAACTCACCTTTTCAAAGAAGAATTTATGAAAGCTAACGCGGAATTTGAACTCACCAACTCCTGGTTATTGGATCGAAGTGACTCAGCCACGTAAGATGAGGATCCCAGGAGGAGAAGGTACCAAGCCTAATGCAGGAAGACAAGTCAAAATCTTTTAGTTCTTCGTCCAAACTGAATCAACTGCCTGTTGTGTGTCCCGCAGGAGTAGAACTCACCTTTTTGGAGAAGAATTTATGGAATCTAACGAAGAATTCGAACTCACCATCACCTGGTTATTGGATCGAAGTGACTCAGCCACGTAACATGAGGATCCCAGAAGGAGAAGGTACCATGCCTAATGTAGGAAGACAAGTCACAGTCTTTTAGTTCTTCACCCAAAGTGAATCAACTGCCTGTTGTGTGTCCCGCTGGAGTAGAACTCACCTTTTCAAAGAAGAATTTATGAAATCTAACGCGGAATTCGAACTCACCATCTCCTGGTTATTGGATCGAAGTGACTCAGCCAGGTAAGATGAGGATCCCAGGAGGAGAAGGTACCAGGCCTAATGCAGGAAGACAAATCACAGTCTTTTAGTTCTTTGCCCAAAGTAAATCAACTGCCTGTTGTGTGTCCCGCAGGAGTAGAACTCACCTTTTCGAAGAAGAATTTGTGAAATCTAATGTAGAATTCGAACTCACCATCACCTGGTTATTGGATCGAAGTGACTCAGCCACGTAACATGAGGATCCCAGGAGGAGAAGGTACCATGCCTAATGTAGGAAGAGAAGTCACAGTCTTTTAGTTCTTTGCCCAAAGTAAATCAACTGCCTGTTGTGTGTCCCGCAGGAGTAGAACTCACCTTTTCGAAGAAGAATTTATGAAATCTAATTTAGAATTCGAACTCACCAACTCCTGGTTATGGGATCGAAGTGACTCAGCCACGTAAGATGAGGATCCCAGGAGGAGAAAGTACCGGGCCTAATGCAGAAAGACAAGTCAAAATCTTTTAGTTCTTTGCCCAAAGTAAATCAACTGCCTGTTGTGTGTCCCGCAGGAGTAGAACTCACCTTTTCGCAGAAGAATTTATCAAATATAACGAGGAATTCGAACTCACCATCTGCCAATTATTGGATCAAAGTGACTCAGCCACGTAACATGAGGATCCCAGGAGGAGAACGTACCGGGCCTAATGCAGAAAGACAAGTCAAAATATTTTAGTTCTTAGCCCAAATTAAACAAATTGCCTGTTGTGTGTCCCGCAGGAGTAGAATTCACCTTTTTGGAGAAGAATTTATGGAATCTAACGAAGAATTCGAACTCACCAACTCCTGGTTATTGGATCGAAGTGACTCAGCCACGTAAGATGAGGATCCCATGAGGAGAAGGTACCAGGCCTAATGCAGGAAGAGAAGTCACAGTCTTTTAGTTCTTAGCCGAAAGTAAATCAACTGCCTGTTGTGTGTCCCGCAGGAGTAGAAATCACCTTTTCGAAGAAGAATTTGTGAAATCTAATGTAGAATTCGAACTCACCCTCTCCTGGTTATTGGATCGAAGTGACTCAGCCATGTAACATGAGGATCCCAGAAGGAAAAGGTACCAAGCCTAATGCAGGAAGAGAAGTCACCACCTTTTAGTTCTTCGCCCAAACTGAATCAACTGCCTGTTGTGTGTCCCGCAGGAGTAGAACTCACCTTTTCAAAGAAGAATTTATCAAATGTATCGTAGAATTCGAACTCATCATCTCCCATTTTTTGGATTGAAGTGACTCAGCCACGTAAGATGAGGATCCCAGGAGGAGAACGTACCAAGCCTAATGCAGGAAGAGAAGTCACCATCTTTTAGTTATTCATCCAAATTAAAACAACTGCCTGTTGTGTGTCCAGCAGAAGTAGAACTCACCTTTTCGGAGAAGAACTTATCAAATGTATCGTGGAATTCAAACTCACCATCTCCCGGTTATTGGATCGAAGTGACTCACCCACGAAAGATGGGGATCCCAGGAGGAGAAGGTACCAGGCCTAATGCAGGAAGAGAAGTCACCATCTTTTAGTTATTCGCCCAAATTAAATCAACTGCCTGTTGTGTGTCCAGCAGAAGTAGAACTCACCTTTTCGGAGAAGAACTTATCAAATGTATCGTGGAATTCAAACTCACCATCTCCCGGTTATTGGATCGAAGTGACTCACCCACGAAAGATGGGGATCCCAGGAGGAGAACGTACCAAGCCTAATGCAGGAAGAGAAGTCACCATCTTTTAGTTATTCATCCAAATTAAAACAACTGCCTGTTCTGTGTCCCGCAGGAGTAGAACTCACCTTTTCGAAGAAGAATTTCTCAAATATAACGTGGAATTCGAACTCACCATCTCCCGGTTATTGGATCGAAGTGACTCACCCACGAAAGATGGGGATCCCAGGAGGAGAAGGTACCAGGCCTAATGCAGGAAGAGAAGTCACCATATTTTAGTTATTCGCCCAAAGTAAATCAACTGCCTGTTGTGTGTCCCGCAGGAGTAGAACTCACCTTTTTGGAGAAGAATTTATGGAATCTAACGAAGAATTCGAACTCACCATCACCTGGTTATTGGATCGAAGTGACTCAGCCACGTAACATGAGGATCCCAGAAGGAGAAGGTACCATGCCTAATGTAGGAAGACAAGTCACAGTCTTTTAGTTCTTCACCCAAAGTGAATCAACTGCCTGTTGTGTGTCCCGCAGGAGTAGAACTCACCTTTTCAAAGAAGAATTTATGAAATCTAACGCGGAATTCGAACTCACCATCTCCTGGTTATTGGATCGAAGTGACTCAGCCACCTAAGATGAGGATCCCAGGAGGAGAAGGTACCAGGCCTAATGCAGGAAGACAAATCACAGTCTTTTAGTTCTTTGCCCAAAGTAAATCAACTGCCTGTTGTGTGTCCCGCAGGAGTAGAACTCACCTTTTCGAAGAAGAATTTGTGAAATCTAATGTAGAATTCGAACTCACCATCACCTGGTTATTGGATCGAAGTGACTCAGCCACGTAACATGAGGATCCCAGGAGGAGAAGGTACCATGCCTAATGTAGGAAGAGAAGTCACAGTCTTTTAGTTCTTTGCCCAAAGTAAATCAACTGCCTGTTGTGTGTCCCGCAGGAGTAGAACTCACCTTTTCGAAGAAGAATTTATGAAATCTAATTTAGAATTCGAACTCACCAACTCCTGGTTATGGGATCGAAGTGACTCAGCCACGTAAGATGAGGATCCCAGGAGGAGAAAGTACCGGGCCTAATGCAGAAAAACAAGTCAAAATCTTTTAGTTCTTTGCCCAAAGTAAATCAACTGCCTGTTGTGTGTCCCGCAGGAGTAGAACTCACCTTTTCGCAGAAGAATTTATCAAATATAACGAGGAATTCGAAATCACCATCTGCCAATTATTGGATCAAAGTGACTCAGCCACGTAACATGAGGATCCCAGGAGGAGAACGTACCGGGCCTAATGCAGAAAGACAAGTCAAAATATTTTAGTTCTTCGCCCAAATTAAACAAATTGCCTGTTGTGTGTCCCGCAGGAGTAGAATTCACCTTTTTGGAGAAGAATTTATGGAATCTAATGTAGAATTCGAACTCACCCTCTCCTGGTTATTGGATCGAAGTGACTCAGCCATGTAACATGAGGATCCCAGAAGGAAAAGGTACCAAGCCTAATGCAGGAAGAGAAGTCACCACCTTTTAGTTCTTCGCCCAAACTGAATCAACTGCCTGTTGTGTGTCCCGCAGGAGTAGAACTCACCTTTTCAAAGAAGAATTTATCAAATGTATCGTAGAATTCGAACTCATCATCTCCCATTTTTTGGATTGAAGTGACCCAGCCAGGTAAGATGAGGGTCCCTGGAGGAGAATGTACCAGGCCTAATACAGGAAGAGAAGTCACCATCTTTTAGTAATTCACCCAAATTAAACCAATTGCCTGTTGTTTGTCCCGCAGGAGTAGAACTCACCTTTTCGAAGAAGAATTTATGGAATCTAACGAGGAATTCGAACTCACCATCTCCCGTTTATTGGATCGAAGTGAGTCAGCCAGATAAGATGAGGATCCCAGGAGGAGAACGTACCAGGCCTAATGCAGGAAGAGAAGTCACCATCTTTTAGTTATTATCCCAAATTAAACCAACTGCCTGTTCTGTGTCCCGCAGGAGTAGAACTCACCTTTTCGGAGAAGAACTTATCAAATGTATTGTGGAATTCGAACTCACCATCTCCCGGTTATTCGATCCAAGTGACTCAGCCAGGTAAGATGAGAATCCCAGGAGGAGAACGTACCAGGCCTAATACAGGAAGAGAAGTCACCATCTTTTAGTTATTCACCCAAATTAACCCAACTGCCTGTTCTGTGTCCCGCAGGAGTAGAACTCACCTTTTCGGAGAAGAACTTATCAAATGTATCGTGGAATTCAAACTCACCATCTCCCGGTTATTCGATCCAAGTGACTCATCCAGGTAAGATGAGGATCCCAGGAGGAGAACGTACCAGGCCTAATACAGGAAGAGAAGTCACCATCTTTTAGTCATTCACCCAAATTAACCCAACTGCCTGTTGTGTGTCCCGCAGGAGTAGAACTCACCTTTTCAAAGAAGAATTTATGGAATCTAACGAGGAATTCGAACTCACCATCTCCCGTTTATTGGATCGAAGTGAGTCAGCCAGGTAAGATGAGGATCCCACGAGGAGAACGTACCAGGCCTAATGCAGGAAGAGAAGTCACCATTTTTTAGTTATTCACCCAAAGTAAACCAACTGCCTGTTGTGTGTCCCGCAGGAGTAGAACTTACCTTTTCGCAAAAGAATTTATGGAATCTTACGAGGAATTCGAACTCACTAACTCCTGGTTATTGGATCGAAGTGACTCAGCCACGTAAGATGAGGATCCCAGGAGGAGAAAGCACCAGGCCTAATGCAGGAAGAGAAGTCACCATCTTTTAGTTATTCACCCAAATTAAACCAACAGCCTGTTGTGTGTCCCGCAGGAGTAGAACTCACTTTTTCGGAGAAGAATTTATCAAATGTATCATGGAATTCGAACTCACCATCTCCCGGTTATTGGAATGAATTGAGTCAGCCACGTAACGTGAGGATCCCAGGAGAAGAAAGTACCAGGCCTAATACAGGAAGAGAAGTCATCATCTTTTAGTTATTCACCCAAATTAAATCAACTGCCTGTTCTGTGTCCCGCAGGAGTAGAACTCACCTTTTCGGAGAAGAATTTATAAAATGTATCGCAGAATTCGAACTCACCATCTCCCGGTTATTGGATCGAATTGACTCAGTCACGTAAGATTAGAATCCCAGGAGGAGAACGTACCAGGCCTAATGCAGGAAGAGAAGTCACCATCTTTTAGTTATTCATCCAAAGTAAACCAACTGCCTGTTCTGTGTCCCGCAGGAGTAGAACTCACCTTTTCGAAGAAGAATTTATCAAATCTAACGTGCAATTCGAACTCACCATCTCCTGGTTATTTTAATCGAAGTGACTCATCCACGTAAGATGAGGATCCCAGGAGGAGAATCTACCAGACATAACGCAGGAGAGAAGCCACCATCTTTTAGTTCTTCGCCCAAATTAAAACAGCTGCCTGTTATGTGTCCCGCAGGAATAGAACTCACCTTTTGTTCTGTCTGGGTCACTCCGGAAGCCAATACCAACCCCAAAAGAGAAGCCAAACACACCGGTAAAAGGCAAAGGCAGTTTATAAAATTCAAGAAAAGCACAGGTAACAGAAAATGTCCTTACAAACAGGGAAACGCTGTATCTTCAGATATATCCACGAAGGCAAAAGTCCATGCAGCAATACACAATTCTTGCTGCCAAGACGAGGCTGTAGATAGCAGAGCTACACCTCCCACGGGTCTTCCAAACTGCTGGGCCACAAGCCAGGAACAGAGACGCCGAGAACAAAGCAGGACACCGTAGCTCCAACTGATAACACTCCACATGGCTTCAAGGGCTTGCCTGCCTTTTAAACCTTGCTAAGGAGGACCACACCCAAGCCCAGATTTTCCTAATTCAGTGCTGATAATACTTCTTTAATTGCTCCTTTCTCTGATCTGAACGTCTCTGTCGCATGTCAATGACAGCTTGTGCTTCATCACCTAATGACTCCAAGCTACTGGCTGGGGAGAGCCCCCCCCGGGGGGGGCTCTCATGCTGTTCTCCTTCGTCCCATTCCTGAGTTTCCTCTCCCCCGTCCGACTGTTCAGCCCCCTCCTCTTTGCTGTCATCCTCCTCCGGGCATGGAGCCAGCAGAGACACAGCCGGTCCCTGAGCAGCCCCAGGCTGAACCACAACACCTTTTAGGAGAAGAATTTATCAAATATGTTAAATCAGAGGCTGGAGGCTCGGTAAAGGCTAACAGCTCTTTATTGGCATTCAGGAACAGTTGAAGTGACCAGCTGAAATGTATAAGTAAGTTGGGAAACAAGCGGCATAAACCGCACCTTATATACATTGTTGCTACCACAGGGAGTGGTGACAGTGTTTCAAGACTTCGCGCTGGAGCTTCCTATTGGCTGAGCCTGGAGTCTCCTCATTGGTCGTGCCCAGGCTTCCCATTGGTTGCGCTAGCAGGCTGCTTATTGGTCGCCCTGCTCCAATCAGCTATCACTTTTATTATACAGCTTGCAAACATAACGCTATTTTAAAAGAACAAACATATCACCCCTCCCCCCCCCATAGGTTGAACAAAATGTCAATCATTTAAATAAGTGACGTAGTCCTGTAATCTGGTTGGTGGTTTGCTGACTCGCCCAGACCTGCGCAGTTCAGTTTGCAGGGAGTTGTCCTCCTGGTCGGCTGGCTCCTGTGCCGCTCCGTCCTGGCAAAGGTTATCCTGGCCCATGATGTTGAAGTGGCCGTACCCCCGCCTGCCGCCAGGGCTCCAGCACAGCCGCCGCTGGAGGCCTGAAGAGGAAACGGTAAGTAATCTGGTTGATCTTGGTCGTTTCCATGCGTATGATCTGCGGGGAAAAATGTCATTGTTATTTTGTGGCTGTGGGTGAATTTGGAGGCACTAATCCTCCTCAGCCGTTGAATCGGCCGTTGTTTCGGTGGTGCCCTCTTCGGATGTAGGGTTGCTGTCGGCTACCTTGTTCACGGTCTGATTGGAGCGTTTGAGTTCGGCGGCAGATGCCTCGGAGACCTCGGCGGCTTTGGTTGCTGTTATTATGTCTTGTAAGGTGGCCTCTTTGTCGATGAGGAACTTCTTTTGCAGCGTTAGTTTGTTCATGCCGAAGATCAGACGGTCGACTAGTTGCTCTTCTGGGTCCTTATATTTGCATTTGGACAAGAGAGCTCTTAGACGAGTCACAAAGTCATTCATAGATTCCCCATCAGCCTGCTTCAATTGAGAGAATTGGTTCCGGCTGATACGGGCAGGAGTCGCTGGTTTGAAATGGCTCTCGAGTTTTGCTTGAAGCATTGACCATGCTACACTCTCGATCGTTTCTTGATCCACGAGTGTGGTTGCCAAATTGTAGATCGCTGGACCGCAGTAGTGTAAGAATATGGCTCTTTTTCTATCGTCCGACGCGTCGTTCAGGTTGCTTGCCTGGAGGAAGATGCGGAATTTGGACATGTAAGTCGTCCATGTCTCTTCGTCTGGGTTGAAGAATGGCAATGCATGCGGCATTGCTGAAGCCATTTCTGGGATGCAGAGGTTCGAAACCCCTCGTCGCCACTGTTGGGTCAAGGTTGAATGAAATTGGGGTGCCTTTGTACTTCCCTAATCCTGGTTTGAAAACATCAGGGAATTCTTTCAATATATCCCCGGGGGCTGAGGTTTGGGTGGCAATAGAATGGATTCCCGTGACCCCCATCCCTAGTGGTTGGAATCAATCTAAACCTAGCAAGGTATGTTTGGGCCCCTCTGCAACAACAACAAGCGGTAACGACCCATTAAACCCCTCACAATATACTGGTACATTTACAGAACCTAGTACAGGAATAACCATGGGGTCAATTGTTCCCTCTTTATGTGTGGCATGTAGAGAAGAAATTTGTGCCACGGCATTATGGTATGTCTGGATCCCGTGTCAATCTCCACCTTACAGGGTCGATTATTTATAAAAGTGATGTAAACAGTTTTCCCAGGGCTGGCGAAGAGTTATAATTAATATAGAATGGAGAGTTACCTTTGCGGAATCTTGGGCGGAAACCGGTTGTTTGTTTGTTTACGCGATTATAGGGAGTGTTGGCACTTGCGGCTTGTTGCGGGTAGCGTTGACAGGGTTGGGCAAAATCCCCAGGGAGCGATGCTCTGCAAACGTCCGCGATGTGGCCTTTTCTGTGGCAGCGTCGGCAGAGGGCGTCTCTGAAGGGGCATCGTGAGCGGGCTTGGGAGCCGTTGCAGCCAAAACACGGTGGAAAAGGCCAGCGTGAGTTGTTAAATTGTTACACCAAGGTCACCCAGGCATGGTAAAGATGAAGAGCCTGGCCAGGAGCCACCTTTGGTGGCCAGGGCTCAACCAAGACATAGAAACCTGGGTAGCCACATGTCACCCGTGTCAACAAACTCGCCCAAACCCACCAAAGACTAAATCAACGGAGTGGGAGACACCAAAAAGACCGTGCTCACGCATCCATATGGACTTTGCAGGACCTCTTGGGGGACAATCATTCCTTATTATAGTCCATGCATATTCCAAATGGCTGGAGGCTCGGGAAAGGCTAACAGCTCTTAATTGGCATTCAGGAACAGTTGAAGTGACCAGCTCAGGAATATAAGTAAGTTAGGAAACAAGCGGCATAAACCGCACCTTATATACATTATAGCTAGCACAGGGATTGGTGACAGTGTTTCAAGTCTTCGCGCGGGAGCTTCCTATTGACTGAGACCGGAGGCTCCTCATTGGTCGCGCCCAGGCTTCCCATTGGTTGTGCTAGCAGGCTGCTTATTGGTCGCCCTGCTCCAATCACCTATCACCTTTATTATACAGCTTGCAAACATAACACTATTTTAAAAGAACAAACATAAAAAAATATAACCTGGAATTCGAACTCACCATCTCCCGGTTATTGGATCGAAGTGACTCAACCAAGTAAGATGAGGATCCCAGGAGGAGAACGTACCAGGCCTAATGCAGGAAGAGAAGTCACCATCTTTTAGTTCTTTGCCCAAAGTAAATCAACTGCCTGTTGTGTGTCCCGCAGGAGTAGAACTCAAGTTTTCGGAGAAGAATTTATGGAATCTTACGAGGAATTCGAACTCACCATCTCCCGTATATTGGATCGAAGTGAGTCAGCCAGGTAAGATCAGGCTCCCAGGAGGAGAACGTACCAGACCTAATGCAGGAAGAGAAGTCACCATCTTTTAGTTATTCATCCAAATTAAACCAACTGCCTGTTCTGTGTCCCGCAGGAGTAGAACTCACCTTTTCGGAGAAGAATTTATCAAATGTATCATGGAATTCGAACTCACCATTACCTGGTTATTGGATCGAAGTGACTCAGCCACGTAACATGAGGATCCCAGAAGAAGAAGGTACCAAGCCTAATGCAGGAAGAGAAGTCACCACCTTTTAGTTCTTCACCCAAAGTGAATCAACTGCCTGTTGTGTGTCCCGCAGGAGTAGAACTCACCTTTTCGAAGAAGAATTTATGAAATTTAATGTAGAATTCGAACTCACCAACTCCTGGTTATGGGATCGAAGTGACTCAGCCACGTAAGATGAGGATCCCAGGAGGAGAAGGTACCGGGCCTAATGCAGAAAGACAAGTCAAAATCTTTTAGTTCTTTGCCCAAAGTAAATCAACTGCCTGTTGTGTGTCCCGCAGGAGTAGAACTCACCTTTTCAAAGAAGAATTTATCAAATATAACGAGGAATTCAAACTCACCATCTGCCAATTATTGGATCAAAGTGACTCAGCCACGTAACATGAGGATCCCAGGAGGAGAACGTACCGGGCCTAATGCAGAAAGACAAGTCAAAATATTTTAGTTCTTCGCCCAAATTAAACAAATTGCCTGTTGTGTGTCCCGCAGGAGTAGAATTCACCTTTTTGGAGAAGAATTTATGGAATCTAACGAAGAATTCGAACTCACCAACTCCTGGTTATTGGATCGAAGTGACTCAGCCACGTAAGATGAGGATCCCATGAGGAGAAGGTACCAGGCCTAATGCAGGAAGAGAAGTCACAGTCTTTTAGTTCTTAGCCGAAAGTAAATCAACTGCCTGTTGTGTGTCCCGCAGGAGTAGAAATCACCTTTTCGAAGAAGAATTTGTGAAATCTAATGTAGAATTCGAACTCACCCTCTCCTGGTTATTGGATCGAAGTGACTCAGCCATGTAACATGAGGATCCCAGAAGGAAAAGGTACCAAGCCTAATGCAGGAAGAGAAGTCACCACCTTTTAGTTCTTCGCCCAAACTGAATCAATTGCCTGTTGTGTGTCCCGCAGGAGTAGAACTCACCTTTTCAAAGAAGAATTTATCAAATGTATCGTAGAATTCGAACTCACCATCTCCCATTTTTTGGATTGAAGTGACTCAGCCACGTAAGATGAGGATCCCAGGAGGAGAACGTACCAAGCCTAATGCAGGAAGAGAAGTCACCATCTTTTAGTTATTCATCCAAATTAAAACAACTGCCTGTTCTGTGTCCCGCAGGAGTAGAACTCACCTTTTCGGAGAAGAATTTCTCAAATATAACGTGGAATTCGAACTCACCATCTCCCGGTTATTGGATCGAAGTGACTCACCCACGAAAGATGGGGATCCCAGGAGGAGAAGGTACCAGGCCTAATGCAGGAAGAGAAGTCACCATCTTTTAGTTATTCGCCCAAAGTAAATCAACTGCCTGTTGTGTGTCCCGCGGAGTAGAACTCACCTTTTCGAAGAAGAATTTATGAAATCTATCGCAGAATTCGAACTCACCATCTCCTGGTTATTGGATCGAAGTGACTCACCCACGAAAGATGGGGATCCCAGGAGGAGAACGTACCAGGCCTAATGCAGGAAGAGAAGTCACCATCTTTTAGTTATTCGCCCAAAGTAAATCAACTGCCTGTTGTGTGTCCCGCAGGAGTAGAACTCACCTTTTAGAAGAAGAATTTATGAAATCTATCGCAGAATTCGAACTCACCATCTCCTGGTTATTGGATCGAAGTGACTCAGCCACGCAAGATGAGGATCCCAGGAGGAAAACGTACCAGGCCTAATACAGGAAGAGAAGTCACCATCTTTTAGTTATTCACCCAAATTGAATCTACTGCCTGTTGTGTGTCCCGCAGGAGTAGAACTCACCTTTTCAAAGAAGAATTTATCAAATGTAACGATGAATTCGAACTCACCGTCTCCTGGTTATTGGATCGAAGTGACTCAGCCACGCAAGATGAGGATCCCAGGAGGAGAATGTACCAGGCCTAATACAGGAAGAGAAGTCACCATCTTTTAGTTATTCATCCAAATTAAAACAACTGCCTGTTCTGTGTCCCGCAGGAGTAGAACTCACCTTTTCGGAGAAGAATTTCTCAAATATAACGTGGAATTCGAACTCACCATCTCCCGGTTATTGGATCGAAGTGACTCACCCACGAAAGATGGGGATCCCAGGAGGAGAAGGTACCAGGCCTAATGCAGGAAGAGAAGTCACCATCTTTTAGTTATTCGCCCAAAGTAAATCAACTGCCTGTTGTGTGTCCCGCGGAGTAGAACTCACCTTTTCGAAGAAGAATTTATGAAATCTATCGCAGAATTCGAACTCACCATCTCCTGGTTATTGGATCGAAGTGACTCACCCACGAAAGATGGGGATCCCAGGAGGAGAACGTACCAGGCCTAATGCAGGAAGAGAAGTCACCATCTTTTAGTTATTCGCCCAAAGTAAATCAACTGCCTGTTGTGTGTCCCGCAGGAGTAGAACTCACCTTTTAGAAGAAGAATTTATGAAATCTATCGCAGAATTCGAACTCACCATCTCCTGGTTATTGGATCGAACTGACTCAGCCACGCAAGATGAGGATCCCAGGAGGAAAACGTACCAGGCCTAATACAGGAAGAGAAGTCACCATCTTTTAGTTATTCACCCAAATTGAATCTACTGCCTGTTGTGTGTCCCGCAGGAGTAGAACTCACCTTTTCGAAGAAGAATTTATCAAATGTAACGATGAATTCGAACTCACCGTCTCCTGGTTATTGGATCGAAGTGACTCAGCCACGCAAGATGAGGATCCCAGGAGGAGAATGTACCAGGCCTAATACAGGAAGAGAAGTCACCATCTTTTAGTTATTCACCCAAATTAAATCAACTGCCTGTTCTGTGTCCCGCAGGAGTAGAACTCACCTTTTCGGAGAAGAATTTATAAAATGTATCGCAGAATTCGAACTCACCATCTCCCGGTTATTGGATCGAATTGACTCAGTCACGTAAGATTAGAATCCCAGGAGGAGAACGTACCAGGCCTAATGCAGGAAGAGAAGTCACCATCTTTTAGTTATTCATCCAAAGTAAACCAACTGCCTGTTCTGTGTCCCGCAGGAGTAGAACTCACCTTTTCGAAGAAGAATTTATCAAATCTAACGTGCAATTCGAACTCACCATCTCCTGGTTATTTTAATCGAAGTGACTCATCCACGTAAGATGAGGATCCCAGGAGGAGAATCTACCAGACATAACGCAGGAGAGAAGCCACCATCTTTTAGTTCTTCGCCCAAATTAAAACAGCTGCCTGTTATGTGTCCCGCAGGAATAGAACTCACCTTTTGTTCTGTCTGGGTCACTCCGGAAGCCAATACCAACCCCAAAAGAGAAGCCAAACACACCGGTAAAAGGCAAAGGCAGTTTATAAAATTCAAGAAAAGCACAGGTAACAGAAAATGTCCTTACAAACAGGGAAACGCTGTATCTTCAGATATATCCACGAAGGCAAAAGTCCATGCAGCAATACACAATTCTTGCTGCCAAGACGAGGCTGTAGATAGCAGAGCTACACCTCCCACGGGTCTTCCAAACTGCTGGGCCACAAGCCAGGAACAGAGACGCCGAGAACAAAGCAGGACACCGTAGCTCCAACTGATAACACTCCACATGGCTTCAAGGGCTTGCCTGCCTTTTAAACCTTGCTAAGGAGGACCACACCCAAGCCCAGATTTTCCTAATTCAGTGCTGATAATACTTCTTTAATTGCTCCTTTCTCTGATCTGAACGTCTCTGTCGCATGTCAATGACAGCTTGTGCTTCATCACCTAATGACTCCAAGCTACTGGCTGGGGAGAGCCCCCCCCGGGGGGGGCTCTCATGCTGTTCTCCTTCGTCCCATTCCTGAGTTTCCTCTCCCCCGTCCGACTGTTCAGCCCCCTCCTCTTTGCTGTCATCCTCCTCCGGGCATGGAGCCAGCAGAGACACAGCCGGTCCCTGAGCAGCCCCAGGCTGAACCACAACACCTTTTAGGAGAAGAATTTATCAAATATGTTAAATCAGAGGCTGGAGGCTCGGTAAAGGCTAACAGCTCTTTATTGGCATTCAGGAACAGTTGAAGTGACCAGCTGAAATGTATAAGTAAGTTGGGAAACAAGCGGCATAAACCGCACCTTATATACATTGTTGCTACCACAGGGAGTGGTGACAGTGTTTCAAGACTTCGCGCTGGAGCTTCCTATTGGCTGAGCCTGGAGTCTCCTCATTGGTCGTGCCCAGGCTTCCCATTGGTTGCGCTAGCAGGCTGCTTATTGGTCGCCCTGCTCCAATCAGCTATCACTTTTATTATACAGCTTGCAAACATAACGCTATTTTAAAAGAACAAACATATCACCCCTCCCCCCCCCATAGGTTGAACAAAATGTCAATCATTTAAATAAGTGACGTAGTCCTGTAATCTGGTTGGTGGTTTGCTGACTCGCCCAGACCTGCGCAGTTCAGTTTGCAGGGAGTTGTCCTCCTGGTCGGCTGGCTCCTGTGCCGCTCCGTCCTGGCAAAGGTTATCCTGGCCCATGATGTTGAAGTGGCCGTACCCCCGCCTGCCGCCAGGGCTCCAGCACAGCCGCCGCTGGAGGCCTGAAGAGGAAACGGTAAGTAATCTGGTTGATCTTGGTCGTTTCCATGCGTATGATCTGCGGGGAAAAATGTCATTGTTATTTTGTGGCTGTGGGTGAATTTGGAGGCACTAATCCTCCTCAGCCGTTGAATCGGCCGTTGTTTCGGTGGTGCCCTCTTCGGATGTAGGGTTGCTGTCGGCTACCTTGTTCACGGTCTGATTGGAGCGTTTGAGTTCGGCGGCAGATGCCTCGGAGACCTCGGCGGCTTTGGTTGCTGTTATTATGTCTTGTAAGGTGGCCTCTTTGTCGATGAGGAACTTCTTTTGCAGCGTTAGTTTGTTCATGCCGAAGATCAGACGGTCGACTAGTTGCTCTTCTGGGTCCTTATATTTGCATTTGGACAAGAGAGCTCTTAGACGAGTCACAAAGTCATTCATAGATTCCCCATCAGCCTGCTTCAATTGAGAGAATTGGTTCCGGCTGATACGGGCAGGAGTCGCTGGTTTGAAATGGCTCTCGAGTTTTGCTTGAAGCATTGACCATGCTACACTCTCGATCGTTTCTTGATCCACGAGTGTGGTTGCCAAATTGTAGATCGCTGGACCGCAGTAGTGTAAGAATATGGCTCTTTTTCTATCGTCCGACGCGTCGTTCAGGTTGCTTGCCTGGAGGAAGATGCGGAATTTGGACATGTAAGTCGTCCATGTCTCTTCGTCTGGGTTGAAGAATGGCAATGCATGCGGCATTGCTGAAGCCATTTCTGGGATGCAGAGGTTCGAAACCCCTCGTCGCCACTGTTGGGTCAAGGTTGAATGAAATTGGGGTGCCTTTGTACTTCCCTAATCCTGGTTTGAAAACATCAGGGAATTCTTTCAATATATCCCCGGGGGCTGAGGTTTGGGTGGCAATAGAATGGATTCCCGTGACCCCCATCCCTAGTGGTTGGAATCAATCTAAACCTAGCAAGGTATGTTTGGGCCCCTCTGCAACAACAACAAGCGGTAACGACCCATTAAACCCCTCACAATATACTGGTACATTTACAGAACCTAGTACAGGAATAACCATGGGGTCAATTGTTCCCTCTTTATGTGTGGCATGTAGAGAAGAAATTTGTGCCACGGCATTATGGTATGTCTGGATCCCGTGTCAATCTCCACCTTACAGGGTCGATTATTTATAAAAGTGATGTAAACAGTTTTCCCAGGGCTGGCGAAGAGTTATAATTAATATAGAATGGAGAGTTACCTTTGCGGAATCTTGGGCGGAAACCGGTTGTTTGTTTGTTTACGCGATTATAGGGAGTGTTGGCACTTGCGGCTTGTTGCGGGTAGCGTTGACAGGGTTGGGCAAAATCCCCAGGGAGCGATGCTCTGCAAACGTCCGCGATGTGGCCTTTTCTGTGGCAGCGTCGGCAGAGGGCGTCTCTGAAGGGGCATCGTGAGCGGGCTTGGGAGCCGTTGCAGCCAAAACACGGTGGAAAAGGCCAGCGTGAGTTGTTAAATTGTTACACCAAGGTCACCCAGGCATGGTAAAGATGAAGAGCCTGGCCAGGAGCCACCTTTGGTGGCCAGGGCTCAACCAAGACATAGAAACCTGGGTAGCCACATGTCACCCGTGTCAACAAACTCGCCCAAACCCACCAAAGACTAAATCAACGGAGTGGGAGACACCAAAAAGACCGTGCTCACGCATCCATATGGACTTTGCAGGACCTCTTGGGGGACAATCATTCCTTATTATAGTCCATGCATATTCCAAATGGCTGGAGGCTCGGGAAAGGCTAACAGCTCTTAATTGGCATTCAGGAACAGTTGAAGTGACCAGCTCAGGAATATAAGTAAGTTAGGAAACAAGCGGCATAAACCGCACCTTATATACATTATAGCTAGCACAGGGATTGGTGACAGTGTTTCAAGTCTTCGCGCGGGAGCTTCCTATTGACTGAGACCGGAGGCTCCTCATTGGTCGCGCCCAGGCTTCCCATTGGTTGTGCTAGCAGGCTGCTTATTGGTCGCCCTGCTCCAATCACCTATCACCTTTATTATACAGCTTGCAAACATAACACTATTTTAAAAGAACAAACATAAAAAAATATAACCTGGAATTCGAACTCACCATCTCCCGGTTATTGGATCGAAGTGACTCAACCAAGTAAGATGAGGATCCCAGGAGGAGAACGTACCAGGCCTAATGCAGGAAGAGAAGTCACCATCTTTTAGTTCTTTGCCCAAAGTAAATCAACTGCCTGTTGTGTGTCCCGCAGGAGTAGAACTCAAGTTTTCGGAGAAGAATTTATGGAATCTTACGAGGAATTCGAACTCACCATCTCCCGTATATTGGATCGAAGTGAGTCAGCCAGGTAAGATCAGGCTCCCAGGAGGAGAACGTACCAGACCTAATGCAGGAAGAGAAGTCACCATCTTTTAGTTATTCATCCAAATTAAACCAACTGCCTGTTCTGTGTCCCGCAGGAGTAGAACTCACCTTTTCGGAGAAGAATTTATCAAATGTATCATGGAATTCGAACTCACCATTACCTGGTTATTGGATCGAAGTGACTCAGCCACGTAACATGAGGATCCCAGAAGAAGAAGGTACCAAGCCTAATGCAGGAAGAGAAGTCACCACCTTTTAGTTCTTCACCCAAAGTGAATCAACTGCCTGTTGTGTGTCCCGCAGGAGTAGAACTCACCTTTTCGAAGAAGAATTTATGAAATTTAATGTAGAATTCGAACTCACCAACTCCTGGTTATGGGATCGAAGTGACTCAGCCACGTAAGATGAGGATCCCAGGAGGAGAAGGTACCGGGCCTAATGCAGAAAGACAAGTCAAAATCTTTTAGTTCTTTGCCCAAAGTAAATCAACTGCCTGTTGTGTGTCCCGCAGGAGTAGAACTCACCTTTTCAAAGAAGAATTTATCAAATATAACGAGGAATTCAAACTCACCATCTGCCAATTATTGGATCAAAGTGACTCAGCCACGTAACATGAGGATCCCAGGAGGAGAACGTACCGGGCCTAATGCAGAAAGACAAGTCAAAATATTTTAGTTCTTCGCCCAAATTAAACAAATTGCCTGTTGTGTGTCCCGCAGGAGTAGAATTCACCTTTTTGGAGAAGAATTTATGGAATCTAACGAAGAATTCGAACTCACCAACTCCTGGTTATTGGATCGAAGTGACTCAGCCACGTAAGATGAGGATCCCATGAGGAGAAGGTACCAGGCCTAATGCAGGAAGAGAAGTCACAGTCTTTTAGTTCTTAGCCGAAAGTAAATCAACTGCCTGTTGTGTGTCCCGCAGGAGTAGAAATCACCTTTTCGAAGAAGAATTTGTGAAATCTAATGTAGAATTCGAACTCACCCTCTCCTGGTTATTGGATCGAAGTGACTCAGCCATGTAACATGAGGATCCCAGAAGGAAAAGGTACCAAGCCTAATGCAGGAAGAGAAGTCACCACCTTTTAGTTCTTCGCCCAAACTGAATCAATTGCCTGTTGTGTGTCCCGCAGGAGTAGAACTCACCTTTTCAAAGAAGAATTTATCAAATGTATCGTAGAATTCGAACTCACCATCTCCCATTTTTTGGATTGAAGTGACTCAGCCACGTAAGATGAGGATCCCAGGAGGAGAACGTACCAAGCCTAATGCAGGAAGAGAAGTCACCATCTTTTAGTTATTCATCCAAATTAAAACAACTGCCTGTTCTGTGTCCCGCAGGAGTAGAACTCACCTTTTCGGAGAAGAATTTCTCAAATATAACGTGGAATTCGAACTCACCATCTCCCGGTTATTGGATCGAAGTGACTCACCCACGAAAGATGGGGATCCCAGGAGGAGAAGGTACCAGGCCTAATGCAGGAAGAGAAGTCACCATCTTTTAGTTATTCGCCCAAAGTAAATCAACTGCCTGTTGTGTGTCCCGCGGAGTAGAACTCACCTTTTCGAAGAAGAATTTATGAAATCTATCGCAGAATTCGAACTCACCATCTCCTGGTTATTGGATCGAAGTGACTCACCCACGAAAGATGGGGATCCCAGGAGGAGAACGTACCAGGCCTAATGCAGGAAGAGAAGTCACCATCTTTTAGTTATTCGCCCAAAGTAAATCAACTGCCTGTTGTGTGTCCCGCAGGAGTAGAACTCACCTTTTAGAAGAAGAATTTATGAAATCTATCGCAGAATTCGAACTCACCATCTCCTGGTTATTGGATCGAAGTGACTCAGCCACGCAAGATGAGGATCCCAGGAGGAAAACGTACCAGGCCTAATACAGGAAGAGAAGTCACCATCTTTTAGTTATTCACCCAAATTGAATCTACTGCCTGTTGTGTGTCCCGCAGGAGTAGAACTCACCTTTTCAAAGAAGAATTTATCAAATGTAACGATGAATTCGAACTCACCGTCTCCTGGTTATTGGATCGAAGTGACTCAGCCACGCAAGATGAGGATCCCAGGAGGAGAATGTACCAGGCCTAATACAGGAAGAGAAGTCACCATCTTTTAGTTATTCATCCAAATTAAAACAACTGCCTGTTCTGTGTCCCGCAGGAGTAGAACTCACCTTTTCGGAGAAGAATTTCTCAAATATAACGTGGAATTCGAACTCACCATCTCCCGGTTATTGGATCGAAGTGACTCACCCACGAAAGATGGGGATCCCAGGAGGAGAAGGTACCAGGCCTAATGCAGGAAGAGAAGTCACCATCTTTTAGTTATTCGCCCAAAGTAAATCAACTGCCTGTTGTGTGTCCCGCGGAGTAGAACTCACCTTTTCGAAGAAGAATTTATGAAATCTATCGCAGAATTCGAACTCACCATCTCCTGGTTATTGGATCGAAGTGACTCACCCACGAAAGATGGGGATCCCAGGAGGAGAACGTACCAGGCCTAATGCAGGAAGAGAAGTCACCATCTTTTAGTTATTCGCCCAAAGTAAATCAACTGCCTGTTGTGTGTCCCGCAGGAGTAGAACTCACCTTTTAGAAGAAGAATTTATGAAATCTATCGCAGAATTCGAACTCACCATCTCCTGGTTATTGGATCGAACTGACTCAGCCACGCAAGATGAGGATCCCAGGAGGAAAACGTACCAGGCCTAATACAGGAAGAGAAGTCACCATCTTTTAGTTATTCACCCAAATTGAATCTACTGCCTGTTGTGTGTCCCGCAGGAGTAGAACTCACCTTTTCGAAGAAGAATTTATCAAATGTAACGATGAATTCGAACTCACCGTCTCCTGGTTATTGGATCGAAGTGACTCAGCCACGCAAGATGAGGATCCCAGGAGGAGAATGTACCAGGCCTAATACAGGAAGAGAAGTCACCATCTTTTAGTTATTCATCCAAATTAAAACAACTGCCTGTTCTGTGTCCCGCAGGAGTAGAACTCACCTTTTCGGAGAAGAATTTCTCAAATATAACGTGGAATTCGAACTCACCATCTCCCGGTTATTGGATCGAAGTGACTCACCCACGAAAGATGGGGATCCCAGGAGGAGAAGGTACCAGGCCTAATGCAGGAAGAGAAGTCACCATCTTTTAGTTATTCGCCCAAAGTAAATCAACTGCCTGTTGTGTGTCCCGCGGAGTAGAACTCACCTTTTCGAAGAAGAATTTATGAAATCTATCGCAGAATTCGAACTCACCATCTCCTGGTTATTGGATCGAAGTGACTCACCCACGAAAGATGGGGATCCCAGGAGGAGAACGTACCAGGCCTAATGCAGGAAGAGAAGTCACCATCTTTTAGTTATTCGCCCAAAGTAAATCAAATGCCTGTTGTGTGTCCCGCAGGAGTAGAACTCACCTTTTAGAAGAAGAATTTATGAAATCTATCGCAGAATTCGAACTCACCATCTCCTGGTTATTGGATCGAACTGACTCAGCCACGCAAGATGAGGATCCCAGGAGGAAAACGTACCAGGCCTAATACAGGAAGAGAAGTCACCATCTTTTAGTTATTCACCCAAATTGAATCTACTGCCTGTTGTGTGTCCCGCAGGAGTAGAACTCACCTTTTCGAAGAAGAATTTATCAAATGTAACGATGAATTCGAACTCACCGTCTCCTGGTTATTGGATCGAAGTGACTCAGCCACGCAAGATGAGGATCCCAGGAGGAGAATGTACCAGGCCTAATACAGGAAGAGAAGTCACCGTCTTTTAGTTATAGAACAAAAGTAAATCAACTGCCTGTTGTGTGTCCCGCAGGAGTAGAACTCACCTTTTCGAAGAATAATTTATGAAATCTATCTCAGAATTCGAACTCACCATCTCCTGGTTATTGGATTGAAGTGACTCAGCCAGGTAAGATGAGGATCCCAGGAGGAGAACATACCAGGCCTAATACAGGAAGAGAAGTCACCATCTTTTAGTTATTCAACCAAAGTAAATCAACTGCCTGTTGTGTGTCCCGCAGGAGTAGAACTCACCTTTTCGAAGAAGAATTTATGGAATCTAACGAGGAATTTGAACTCACCATCTCCCGTTTATTGGATCGAAGTGAGTCAGCCAGGTAAGATGAGGATCCCAGGAGGTGAACGTACCAGGCCTAATACAGGAAGAGAAGTCACCATCTTTTAGTTATTCACCCAAATTAAACCAACTCCCTGTTGTGTGTCCCGCAGGAGTAGAACTCCCTTTTTCGGAGACGAATTTGTCAAATATATCGTGGGATTCGAACTCACCATTTCCCGTTTATTGGATCGAAGTGACTCATCCAGGTAAGATGAGGATCTCAGGAGGAGAACGTACCAGGACTAATACAGGAAGAGAAGTCACCATCTTTTAGTTATTCACCCAAATTAAATCAACTGCCTGTTCTGTGTCCCGCAGGAGTAGAACTCACCTTTTCGGAGAAGAATTTACCAAATGTATCGTGGAATTCGAACTCACCATCTCCCGGTTATTAGATTGAAGTGACTCAGCCAGGTAAGATGAGGATCCCAGGAGGAGAACGTACCAGGCCTAATGCAGGAAGAGAAGTCACCATCTTTTAGTTATTCACCCAAATTAAAACAACTGCCTGTTCTGTGTCCCGCAGGAGTAGAACTCACCTTTTCGGAGAAGAATTTATCAAATGTATCATGGAATTCGAACTCACCATCTCCCATTTTTTGGATTGAAGTGACTCAGCTTGTAAGATGAGGATCCCAGGAGGAGAAGGTACCAGGCCTAATGCAGGAAGAGAAGTCTCCGTCTTTTATTTATTCACCCAAATTAAAACAACTGCCTGTTCTGTGTCCCGCAGGAGTAGAACTCACCTTTTCGGAGAAGAACTTATCAAATGTATCGTGGAATTCAAACTCACCATCTCCCGGTTATTGGATCGAAGTGACTCACCCACGAAAGATGGGGATCCCAGGAGGAGAAGGTACCAGGCCTAATGCAGGAAGAGATGTCACCATCTTTTAGTTATTCGCCCAAATTAAATCAACTGCCTGTTGTATGCCCCACAGGAGTAGAACTCACCTTTTCGAAGAAGAATTTCTCAAATATAACGTGGAATTCGAACTCACCATCTCCCGGTTATTGGATCGAAGTGACTCACCCACGAAAGAAGGGGATCCCAGGAGGAGAAGGTACCAGGCCTAATGCAGGAAGAGATGTCACCATCTTTTAGTTATTCGCCCAAAGTAAATCAACTGCCTGTTGTGTGTCCCGCAGGAGTAGAACTCACCTTTTTGGAGAAGAATTTATCAAATGTATCATGGAATTCGAACTCACCATTACCTGGTTATTGGATCGAAGTGACTCAGCCACGTAACATGAGGATCCCAGAAGAAGAAGGTACCAAGCCTAATGCAGGAAGAGAAGTCACCACCTTTTAGTTCTTCACCCAAAGTGAATCAACTGCCTGTTGTGTGTCCCGCAGGAGTAGAACTCACCTTTTCGAAGAAGAATTTATGAAATTTAATGTAGAATTCGAACTCACCAACTCCTGGTTATGGGATCGAAGTGACTCAGCCACGTAAGATGAGGATCCCAGGAGGAGAAGGTACCGGGCCTAATGCAGAAAGACAAGTCAAAATCTTTTAGTTCTTTGCCCAAAGTAAATCAACTGCCTGTTGTGTGTCCCGCAGGAGTAGAACTCACCTTTTCAAAGAAGAATTTATCAAATATAACGAGGAATTCGAACTCACCATCTGCCAATTATTGGATCAAAGTGACTCAGCCACGTAACATGAGGATCCCAGGAGGAGAACGTACTGGGCCTAATGCAGAAAGACAAGTCAAAATATTTTAGTTCTTCGCCCAAATTAAACAAATTGCCTGTTGTGTGTCCCGCAGGAGTAGAACTCACCTTTTTGGAGAAGAATTTATGGAATCTAACGAAGAATTCGAACTCACCAACTCCTGGTTATTGGATCGAAGTGACTCAGCCACGTAAGATGAGGATCCCAGGAGGAGAACGTACCAAGCCTAATGCAGGAAGAGAAGTCACCATCTTTTAGTTATTCATCCAAATTAAAACAACTGCCTGTTCTGTGTCCCGCAGGAGTAGAACTCACCTTTTCGGAGAAGAATTTCTCAAATATAACGTGGAATTCGAACTCACCATCTCCCGGTTATTGGATCGAAGTGACTCACCCACGAAAGATGGGGATCCCAGGAGGAGAAGGTACCAGGCCTAATGCAGGAAGAGAAGTCACCATCTTTTAGTTATTCGCCCAAAGTAAATCAACTGCCTGTTGTGTGTCCCGCAGGAGTAGAACTCACCTTTTCGAAGAAGAATTTATGAAATCTATCGCAGAATTCGAACTCACCATCTCCTGGTTATTGGATCGAAGTGACTCACCCACGAAAGATGGGGATCCCAGGAGGAGAACGTACCAGGCCTAATGCAGGAAGAGAAGTCACCATCTTTTAGTTATTCACCCAAATTGAATCTACTGCCTGTTGTGTGTCCCGCAGGAGTAGAACTCACCTTTTTGAAGAAGAATTTATCAAATGTAACGATGAATTCGAACTCACCGTCTCCTGGTTATTGGATCGAAGTGACTCAGCCACGCAAGATGAGGATCCCAGGAGGAGAATGTACCAGGCCTAATACAGGAAGAGAAGTCACCGTCTTTTAGTTATAGAACAAAAGTAAATCAACTGCCTGTTGTGTGTCCCGCAGGAGTAGAACTCACCTTTTCGAAGAAGAATTTATGAAATCTATCGCAGAATTCGAACTCACCATCTCCTGGTTATTGGATCGAACTGACTCAGCCACGCAAGATGAGGATCCCAGGAGGAAAACGTACCAGGCCTAATACAGGAAGAGAAGTCACCATCTTTTAGTTATTCACCCAAATTGAATCTACTGCCTGTTGTGTGTCCCGCAGGAGTAGAACTCACCTTTTTGAAGAAGAATTTATCAAATGTAACGATGAATTCGAACTCACCGTCTCCTGGTTATTGGATCGAAGTGACTCAGCCACGCAAGATGAGGATCCCAGGAGGAGAATGTACCAGGCCTAATACAGGAAGAGAAGTCACCGTCTTTTAGTTATAGAACAAAAGTAAATCAACTGCCTGTTTTGTGTCCCGCAGGAGTAGAACTCACCTTTTCGAAGAATAATTTATGAAATCTATCGCAGAATTCGAACTCACCATCTCCTGGTTATTGGATCGAAGTGACTCACCCACGAAAGATGGGGATCCCAGGAGGAGAACGTACCATGCCTAATGCACGAAGAGAAGTCACCATCGTTTAGTTATTCAACCAAAGTAAATCAACTGCCTGTTGTGTGTCCCGCAGGAGTAGAACTCACCTTTTCGAAGAAGAATTTATGGAATCTAACGAGGAATTCGAACTCACCATCTCCCGTTTATTGGATCGAAGTGAGTCAGCCAGGTAAGATGAGGATCCCAGGAGGTGAACGTACCAGGCCTAATACAGGAAGAGAAGTCACAGTCTTTTAGTTCTTTGCCCAAATTAAACCAACTCCCTGTTGTGTGTCCCGCAGGAGTAGAACTCCCTTTTTCGAAGACGAATTTGTCAAATATATCGTGGGATTCGAACTCACCATTTCCCGTTTATTGGATCGAAGTGACTCATCCAGGTAAGATGAGGATCCCAGGAGGAGAACGTACCAGGCCTAATACAGGAAGAGAAGTCACCATCTTTTAGTTATTCACCCAAATTAAATCAACTGCCTGTTGTGTGTCCCGCAGGAGTAGAACTCACCTTTTCGAAGAAGAATTTATGAAATTTAATGTAGAATTCGAACTCACCAACTCCTGGTTATGGGATCGAAGTGACTCAGCCACGTAAGATGAGGATCCCAGGAGGAGAAGGTACCGGGCCTAATGCAGAAAGACAAGTCAAAATCTTTTAGTTCTTTGCCCAAAGTAAATCAACTGCCTGTTGTGTGTCCCGCAGGAGTAGAACTCACCTTTTCAAAGAAGAATTTATCAAATATAACGAGGAATTCGAACTCACCATCTGCCAATTATTGGATCAAAGTGACTCAGCCACGTAACATGAGGATCCCAGGAGGAGAACGTACCGGGCCTAATGCAGAAAGACAAGTCAAAATATTTTAGTTCTTCGCCCAAATTAAACAAATTGCCTGTTGTGTGTCCCGCAGGAGTAGAATTCACCTTTTTGGAGAAGAATTTATGGAATCTAACGAAGAATTCGAACTCACCAACTCCTGGTTATTGGATCGAAGTAACTCAGCCACGTAAGATGAGGATCCCATGAGGAGAAGGTACCAGGCCTAATGCAGGAAGAGAAGTCACAGTCTTTTAGTTCTTAGCCGAAAGTAAATCAACTGCCTGTTGTGTGTCCCGCAGGAGTAGAAATCACCTTTTCGAAGAAGAATTTGTGAAATCTAATGTAGAATTCGAACTCACCCTCTCCTGGTTATTGGATCGAAGTGACTCAGCCATGTAACATGAGGATCCCAGAAGGAAAAGGTACCAAGCCTAATGCAGGAAGAGAAGTCACCACCTTTTAGTTCTTCGCCCAAACTGAATCAATTGCCTGTTGTGTGTCCCGCAGGAGTAGAACTCACCTTTTCAAAGAAGAATTTATCAAATGTATCGTAGAATTCGAACTCACCATCTCCCATTTTTTGGATTGAAGTGACTCAGCCACGTAAGATGAGGATCCCAGGAGGAGAACGTACCAAGCCTAATGCAGGAAGAGAAGTCACCGTCTTTTAGTTATAGAACAAAAGTAAATCAACTGCCTGTTTTGTGTCCCGCAGGAGTAGAACTCACCTTTTCGAAGAATAATTTATGAAATCTATCGCAGAATTCGAACTCACCATCTCCTGGTTATTGGATCGAAGTGACTCACCCACGAAAGATGGGGATCCCAGGAGGAGAAGGTACCATGCCTAAGGTAGGAAGAGATGTCACCATCTTTTAGTTATTCACCCAAATTGAATCAACTGCCTGTTGTGTGTCCCGCAGGAGTAGAACTCACCTTTTCGAAGAAGAATTTATGGAATCTAACGAGGAATTCGAACTCACCATCTCCCGTTTATTGGATCGAAGTGAGTCAGCCAGGTAAGATGAGGATCCCAGGAGGTGAACGTACCAGGCCTAATACAGGAAGAGAAGTCACAGTCTTTTAGTTCTTTGCCCAAATTAAACCAACTCCCTGTTGTGTGTCCCGCAGGAGTAGAACTCCCTTTTTCGGAGACGAATTTGTAAAATATATCGTGGGATTCGAACTCACCATTTCCCGTTTATTGGATCGAAGTGACTCATCCAGGTAAGATGAGGATCCCAGGAGGAGAACGTACCAGGCCTAATGCAGGAAGAGAAGTCACCATCTTTTAGTTATTCACCCAAATTAAATCAACTGCCTGTTCTGTGTCCCGCAGGAGTAGAACTCACCTTTTCGGAGAAGAATTTACCAAATGTATCGTGGAATTCGAACTCACCATCTCCCGGTTATTAGATTGAAGTGACTCAGCCAGGTAAGATGAGGATCCCAGGAGGAGAACGTACCAGGCCTAATGCAGGAAGAGAAGTCACCATCTTTTAGTTATTCCCCCAAATTAAACCAACTGCCTGTTCTGTGTCCCGCAGTAGTAGAACTCACCTTTTCGGAGAAGAATTTATCAAATGTGTCATGGAATTCGAACTCACCATCTCCCATTTTTTGGATTGAAGTGACTCAGCTTGTAAGATGAGGATCCCAGGAGGAGAAGGTACCAGGCCTAATGCAGGAAGAGAAGTCTCCGTCTTTTATTTATTCACCCAAATTAAAACAACTGCCTGTTGTGTGTCCAGCAGGAGTAGAACTCACCTTTTCGGAGAAGAATTTATCAAATGTATCGTAGAATTCGAACTCACCATCTCCCATTTTTTGGATTGAAGTGACTCAGCCACGTAAGATGAGGATCCCAGAAGGAGAACGTACCAAGCCTAATGCAGGAAGAGAAGTCACTATCTTTTAGTTATTCATCCAAATTAAAACAACTGCCTGTTCTGTGTCCCGCAGGAGTAGAACTCACCTTTTCGGAGAAGAACTTATCAAATGTATCGTGGAATTCAAACTCACCATCTCCCGGTTATTGGATCGAAGTGACTCACCCATGAAAGATGGGGATCCCAGGAGGAGAAGGTACCAGGCCTAATGCAGGAAGAGAAGTCACCATCTTTTAGTTCTGCACCCAAATTAAATCAACTGCCTGTTGTATGCCCCACAGGAGTAGAACTCACCTTTTCGAAGAAGAATTTCTCAAATATAACGTGGAATTCGAACTCACCATCTCCCGGTTATTGGATCGAAGTGACTCACCCACGAAAGATGGGGATCCCAGGAGGAGAAGGTACCAGGCCTAGTGCAGGAAGAGAAGTCACCATCTTTTAGTTATTCGCCCAAAGTAAATCAACTGCCTGTTGTGTGTCCCGCGGGAGTAGAACTCACCTTTTCGAAGAAGAATTTATGAAATCTATCGCAGAATTCGAACTCACCATCTCCTGGTTATTGGATCGATGTGACTCAGCCAGGTAACAAGAGGATCCCAGGAGGAGAACGTACCAGGCCTAATGCACGAAGAGAAGTCACCATCATTTAGTTATTCAACCAAAGTAAATCAACTGCCTGTTGTATGCCCCACAGGAGTAGAACTCACCTTTTCAAAGAAGAATTTATCAAATATAACGTGGAATTCGAACTCACCATCTCCCGTTTATTGGATCGAAGTGAGTCAGCCAGATAAGATGAGGATCCCACGAGGAGAACGTACCAGGCCTAGTGCAGGAAGAAAAGTCACCATCTTTTAGTTATTCACCCAAATTAAACCAACTCCCTGTTGTGTGTCCCGCAGGAGTAGAACTCACCTTTTCGAAGAAGAATTTGTCAAATATATCGTGGAATTCGAACTCACCATCTCCCGTTTATTGGATCGAAGTGACTCATCCAGGTAAGATGAGGATCCCAGGAGGAGAACGTACCAGGCCTAATACAGGAAGAGAAGTCACCATCTTTTAGTTATTCACCCAAATTAAACCAACTGCCTGTTGTGTGTCCCGCAGGAGTAGAACTCAAGTTTTCGGAGAAGAATTTATGGAATCTTACGAGGAATTCGAACTCACCATCTCCCGTATATTGGATCGAAGTGAGTCAGCCAGGTAAGATGAGGCTCCCAGGAGGAGAACGTACCAGGCCTAATGCAGGAAGACAAGTCACCGTCTTTTAGTTATTCAGCCAAATTAAACCAACTGCCTGTTGTGTGTCCCGCAGGAGTAGAACTCAAGTTTTCGGAGAAGAATTTATGGAATCTTACGAGGAATTCGAACTCACCATCTCCCGTATATTGGATCGAAGTGAGTCAGCCAGGTAAGATCAGGCTCCCAGGAGGAGAACGTACCAGACCTAATGCAGGAAGAGAAGTCACCATCTTTTAATTATTCATCCAAATTAAACCAACTGCCTGTTCTGTGTCCCGCAGGAGTAGAACTCACCTTTTCGGAGAAGAATTTATCAAATGTATCATGGAATTCGAACTCACCATCTCCCATTTTTTGGATTGAAGTGACCCAGCCAGGTAAGATGAGGATCCCAGGAGGAGAAGGTACCAGGCCTAATGCAGGAAGAGAAGTCTCCGTCTTTTAGTTATTCACCCAAATTAAAACAACTGCCTGTTTTGTGTCCCGCAGGAGCAGAACTCACCTTTTCGGAGAAGAATTTATCAAATGTATCATGGAATTCGAACTCACCATCTCCCATTTTTTGGATTGAAGTGACTCAGCCAGGTAAGATGAGGATCCCAGGAGGAGAAGGTACCAGGCCTAATGCAGGAAGAGAAGTCTCCGTCTTTTAGTTATTCACCCAAATTAAACCAACTGCCTGTTCTGTGTCCTGCAGGAGTAGAACTCACCTTTTCGGAGAAGAATTTATCAAATGTATCGTAGAATTCGAACTCACCATCTCCCATTTTTTGGATTGAAGTGACTCAGCCACGTAAGATGAGGATCCCAGGAGGAGAACGTACCAAGCCTAATGCAGGAAGAGAAGTCACCATCTTTTAGTTATTCATCCAAATTAAAACAACTGCCTGTTCTGTGTCCCGCAGGAGTAGAACTCACCTTTTCGGAGAAGAACTTATCAAATGTATCATGGAATTCAAACTCACCATCTCCCGGTTATTCGATCCAAGTGACTCAGCCAGGTAAGATGAGGGTCCCTGGAGGAGAACGTACCAGGCCTAATACAGGAAGAGAAGTCACCATCTTTTAGTAATTCACCCAAATTAAACCAATTGCCTGTTGTGTGTCCCGCAGGAGTAGAACTCACCTTTTCGAAGAAGAATTTATGGAATCTAACGAGGAATTCGAACTCACCATCTCCCGTTTATTGGATCGAAGTGAGTCAGCCAGATAAGATGAGGATCCCAGGAGGAGAACGTACCAGGCCTAATGCAGGAAGAGAAGTCACCATCTTTTAGTTATTATCCCAAATTAAACCAACTGCCTGTTCTGTGTCCCGCAGGAGTAGAACTCACCTTTTCGGAGAAGAACTTATCAAATGTATCGTGGAATTCGAACTCACCATCTCCCGGTTATTCGATCCAAGTGACTCAGCCAGGTAAGATGAGGATCCCAGGAGGAGAACGTACCAGGCCTAATACAGGAAGAGAAGTCACCATCTTTTAGTTATTCACCCAAATTAACCCAACTGCCTGTTCTGTGTCCCGCAGGAGTAGAACTCACCTTTTCGGAGAAGAACTTATCAAATGTATCGTGGAATTCAAACTCACCATCTCCCGGTTATTCGATCCAAGTGACTCATCCAGGTAAGATGAGGATCCCAGGAGGAGAACGTACCAGGCCTAATACAGGAAGAGAAGTCACCATCTTTTAGTTATTCACCCAAATTAACCCAACTGCCTGTTGTGTGTCCCGCAGGAGTAGAACTCACCTTTTCAAAGAAGAATTTATGGAATCTAACGAGGAATTCGAACTCACCATCTCCCGTTTATTGGATCGAACTGAGTCAGCCAGGTAAGATGAGGATCCCACGAGGAGAACGTACCAGGCCTAATGCAGGAAGAGAAGTCACCATTTTTTAGTTATTCACCCAAAGTAAACCAACTGCCTGTTGTGTGTCCCGCAGGAGTAGAACTTACCTTTTCGCAAAAGAATTTATGGAATCTTACGAGGAATTCGAACTCACTAACTCCTGGTTATTGGATCGAAGTGACCCAGCCAGGTAAGATGAGGATCCCAGGAGGAGAAGGTACCAGGCCTAATGCAGGAAGAGAAGTCTCCGTCTTTTAGTTATTCACCCAAATTAAAACAACTGCCTGTTTTGTGTCCCGCAGGAGCAGAACTCACCTTTTCGGAGAAGAATTTATCAAATGTATCATGGAATTCGAACTCACCATCTCCCATTTTTTGGATTGAAGTGACTCAGCCAGGTAAGATGAGGATCCCAGGAGGAGAAGGTACCAGGCCTAGTGCAGGAAGAGAAGTCACCATTTTTTAGTTATTCACCCAAAGTAAACCAACTGCCTGTTGTGTGTCCCGCAGGAGTAGAACTTACCTTTTCGCAAAAGAATTTATGGAATCTTACGAGGAATTCGAACTCACTAACTCCTGGTTATTGGATCGAAGTGACTCAGCCACGTAAGATGAGGATCCCAGGAGGAGAACGTACGAGGCCTAATACAGGAAAAGAAGTCACCATCTTTTAGTTATTCACCCAAATTAAACCAACTGCCTGTTGTGTGTCCCGCAGGAGTAGAACTCACCTTTTCAGAGATGAATTTATCAAATGTATCGTGGAATTCGAACTCACCATCTCCCGTTTATTGGTTCCAAGTGACTCAGCCACGTAACATGAGGATCCCAGAAGGAGAAAGCACCAGGCCTAATGCAGGAAGAGAAGTCACCATCTTTTAGTTATTCACCCAAATTAAATCAACTGCCTGTTCTGTGTCCCGCAGGAGTAGAACTCACCTTTTCGGAGAAGAATTTATCAAATGTATCATGGAATTCGAACTCATCATCTCCCGGTTATTGGAATGAAGTGACTCAGCCACGTAACATGAGGATCCCAGGAGGAGAAAGCACCAGGCCTAATGCAGGAAGAGAAGTCACCATCTTTTAGTTATTCACCCAAATTAAATCAACTGCCTGTTCTGTGTCCCGCAGGAGTAGAACTCACCTTTTCGGAGAAGAATTTATAAAATGTATCGTGGAATTCGAACTCACCATCTCCTGGTTATTGGATCGAAGTGACTCAGCCACGTAAGATGAGAATCCCAGGAGGAGAACGTACCAGGCCTAATGCAGGAAGAGCAGTCACCATCTTTTATTTATTCATCCAAAGTAAACCAACTGCCTGTTGTGTGTCCCGCAGGAGTAGAACTCACCTTTTCGGAGAAGAATTTATGGAATCTAACGAGGAATTCGAACTCACCATCTCCCGTTTATTGGATCGAAGTGAGTCAGCCAGGTAAGATGAGGATCCCACGAGGAGAACGTACCAGGCCTAATGCAGGAAGAGAAGTCACCATCTTTTAGTTATTCACCCAAAGTAAACCAACTGTCTGTTGTGTGTCCCGCAGGAGTAGAACTTACCTTTTCGCAAAAGAATTTATGGAATCTTACGAGGAATTCGAACTCACTATCTCCTGGTTATTGGATCGAAGTGACTCAGCCATGTAAGATGAGGATCCCAGGAGGAGAACGTACTAGGCCTAATACAGGAAGAGAAGTCACAGTCTTTTAGTTATTCACCCAAATTAAACCAAAAGCCTGTTGTGTGTCCCGCAGGAGTAGAACTCACCTTTTCGGAGAAGAATTTATCAAATGTATCATGGAATTCGAACTCACCATCTCCCGGTTATTGGAATGAAGTGACTCAGCCACGTAACGTGAGGATCCCAGGAGAAGAAAGTACCAGGCCTAATACAGGAAGAGAAGTCATCATCTTTTAGTTATTCACCCAAATTAAATCAACTGCCTGTTCTGTGTCCCGCAGGAGTAGAACTCACGTTTTCGGAGAAGAATTTAGCAAATGTATCGTGGAATTCGAACTCACCATCTCCCGGTTATTGGATCGAAGTGACTCAGTCAGGTAAGATGAGGATCCCAGGAGGAGAACGTACCAGGCCTAATACAGGAAGAGAAGTCACCATCTTTTAGTAATTCACCCAAATTAAACCAACTGCCTGTTGTGTGTCCCGCAGGAGTAGAACTCACCTTTTCGAAGAAGAATTTCTGGAATCTAACGAGGAATTCAAACTCACCATCTCCCGTTTATTGGATCGAAGTGACTCAGCCAGGTAAGATGAGGCTCCCAGGAGTAGAACGTACCAGGCCTAATGCAGGAAGAGAAGTCACCGTCTTTTAGTTATTCACCCAAATTAAACCAACTGCCTGTTGTGTGTCCCGCAGGAGTAGAACTCAAGTTTTCGGAGAAGAATTTATGGAATCTTACGAGGAATTCGAACTCACCAACTCCTGGTTATTGGATCGAAGTGACTCAGCCAGGAAGATGAGGATCCCAGGAGGAGAACGTACCAAACCTAATGCAGGAAGAGAAGTCACCATCTTTTAGTTATTCACCCAAATTAAACCAACTGCCTGTTGTGTGTCCCGCAGGAGTAGAACTCAAGTTTTCGGAGAAGAATTTATGGAATCTTACGAGGAATTCGAACTCACCATCTCCCGGTTATTGGATCGAAGTGACTCAACCAAGTAAGATGAGGATCCTAGGAGGAGAAGGTACCAGGCCTAATGCAGGAAGAGAAGTAACCATCTTTTAGTTCTTTGCCCAAAGTAAATCAACTGCCTGTTGGGTGTCCCCCAGGAGTAGAACTCACCTTTTCGGAGAAGAATTTATCAAATGTATCATGGAATTCGAACTCACCATCTCCCGGTTATTGGAATGAAGTGACTCAGCCACGTAACGTGAGGATCCCAGGAGAAGAAAGTACCAGGCCTAATACAGGAAGAGAAGTCATCATCTTTTAGTTATTCACCCAAATTAAATCAACTGCCTGTTCTGTGTCCCGCAGGAGTAGAACTCACGTTTTCGGAGAAGAATTTAGCAAATGTATCGTGGAATTCGAACTCACCATCTCCCGGTTATTGGATCGAAGTGACTCAGTCAGGTAAGATGAGGATCCCAGGAGGAGAACGTACCAGGCCTAATACAGGAAGAGAAGTCACCATCTTTTAGTAATTCACCCAAATTAAACCAACTGCCTGTTGTGTGTCCCGCAGGAGTAGAACTCACCTTTTCGAAGAAGAATTTCTGGAATCTAACGAGGAATTCAAACTCACCATCTCCCGTTTATTGGATCGAATTGAGTCAGCCAGGTAAGATGAGGCTCCCAGGAGTAGAACGTACCAGGCCTAATGCAGGAAGAGAAGTCACCGTCTTTTAGTTATTCACCCAAATTAAACCAACTGCCTGTTGTGTGTCCCGCAGGAGTAGAACTCAAGTTTTCGGAGAAGAATTTATGGAATCTTACGAGGAATTCGAACTCACCAACTCCTGGTTATTGGATCGAAGTGACTCAGCCAGGAAGATGAGGATCCCAGGAGGAGAACGTACCAAACCTAATGCAGGAAGAGAAGTCACCATCTTTTAGTTATTCACCCAAATTAAACCAACTGCCTGTTGTGTGTCCCGCAGGAGTAGAACTCAAGTTTTCGGAGAAGAATTTATGGAATCTTACGAGGAATTCGAACTCACCATCTCCCGGTTATTGGATCGAAGTGACTCAACCAAGTAAGATGAGGATCCTAGGAGGAGAAGGTACCAGGCCTAATGCAGGAAGAGAAGTAACCATCTTTTAGTTCTTTGCCCAAAGTAAATCAACTGCCTGTTGTGTGTCCCGCAGGAGTAGAACTCACCTTTTAGAAGAAGAATTTATGAAATCTAACGAAGAATTCGAACTCACCAACTCCTGGTTATTTGATCGAAGTGACTCAGCCACGTAAGATGAGGATCCCAGGAGGAGAAGGTACCAAGCCTAATGCGGGAAGACTAGTCACAGTCTTTTAGTTCTTCGCCGAAACTGAATCAACTGCCTGTTGTGTTTCCCGCAGGAGTAGAACTCACCTTTTTGGAGAAGAATTTATGGAATCTAACGCGGAATTCGAACTCACCAACTCCTGGTTATTGCATCGAAGTGACTCAGCCACGTAAGATGAGGATCCCATGAGGAGAAGGTACCAGGCCCAATGCAGGAAGAGAAGTCACAGTCTTTTAGTTCTTTGACCAAAGTAAATCAACTGCCTGTTGTGTGTCCCGCAGGAGTAGAACTCACCTTTTCGAAGAAGAATTTGTGAAATCTAATGTAGAATTCGAACTCACCCTCTCCTGGTTATTGGATCGAAGTGACTCAGCCACGTAAAATGAGGATCCCAGGAGGAGAAGGTACCAGGCCCAATGCAGGAAGAGAAGTCACAGTCTTTTAGTTCTTTGACCAAAGTAAATCAACTGCCTGTTGTGTGTCCCGCAGGAGTAGAACTCACCTTTTCGAAGAAGAATTTATGAAATCTAATGTAGAATTCGAACTCACCAACTCCTGGTTATGGGATCGAAGTGACTCAGCCACGTAACATGAGGATCCCAGGAGGAGAACGTACCGGGCCTAATGCAGAAAGACAAGTCAAAATCTTTTAGTTATTCGCCCAAATTGAACAAACTGCCTGTTGTGTGTCCCGCAGGAGTAGAACTCACCTTTTTGGAGAAGAATTTATGGAATCTAACGAAGAATTCGAACTCACCAACTCCTGGTTATTGGATCGAAGTGACTCAGCCACGTAAGATGAGGATCCCAGGAGGAGAAGGTACCAGGCCTAATGCAGGAAGAGAAGTCACAATCTTTTAGTTCTCTGCCCAAACTGAATCAACCGCCTGTTGTGTGTCCCGCAGGAGTAGAACTCACCTTTTCAAAGAAGAATTTATCAAATGTAACGAGGAATTCGAACTCACCATTACCTGGTTATTGGATCGAAGTGACTCAGCCACGTAAGATGAGGATCCCAGAAGAAGGAGGTACCAAGCCTAATGCAGGAAGAGAAGCCACAGTCTTTTAGTTCTTCACCGAAAGTGAATCAACTGCCTGTTGTGTGTCCCGCAGGAGTAGAACTCACCTTTTCAAAGAAGAATTTATGAAATCTAATGTAGAATTCGAACTCACCAACTCCTGGTTATGGGATCGAAGTAACTCAGCCACGTAAGATGAGGATCCCATGACGAGAAGGTACCGGGCCTAATGCAGAAAGACAAGTCAAAATCTTTTAGTTCTTCGCCCAAATTGAACAAACTGCCTGTTGTGTGTCCCGCAGGAGTAGAACTCACCTTTTCAAAGAAGAATTTATGAAATCTAATGTAGAATTCGAACTCACCCTCTCCTGGTTATTGGATCGAAGTGACTCAGCCACGTAAGATGAGGATCCCAGGAGGAGAAGGTACCATGCCTAATGTAGGAAGAGAAGTCACAGTCTTTTAGTTCTTCGCCCAAAGTAAATCAACTGCCTGTTGTGTGTCCCGCAGGAGTAGAACTCACCTTTTCGAAGAAGAATTTGTGAAATCTAATGTAGAATTCGAACTCACCCTCTCCTGGTTATTGGATCGAAGTGACTCAGCCACGTAAGATGAGGATCCCAGGAGGAGAAGGTACCATGCCTAATGTAGGAAGACAAGTCACAGTCTTTTAGTTCTTCGCCCAAACTGAATCAACTGCCTGTTGTGTGTCCCGCAGGAGTAGAACTCACCTTTTCAAAGAAGAATTTATGAAATCTAATGTAGAATTCGAACTCACCAACTCCTGGTTATTGGATCAAAGTGACTCAGCCACGTAACATGAGGATCCCAGGAGGAGAACGTACCGGGCCTAATGCAGAAAGACAAGTCAAAATCTTTTAGTTCTTCGCCCAAATTGAACAAACTGCCTGTTGTGTGTCCCGCAGGAGTAGAACTCAGCTTTTTGGAGAAGAATTTATGGAATCCAACGAAGAATTCGAACTCACCATCACCTGGTTATTGGATCGAAGTGACTCAGCCACGTAACATGAGGATCCCAGAAGGAGAAGGTACCAAGCCTAATGCAGGAAGAGAAGTCACCACATTTTAGTTCTTCGCCCAAACTGAATCAACTGCCTGTTGTGTGTCCCGCAGGAGTAGAACTCACCTTTTCGAAGAAGAATTTATGAAATCTAATTTAGAATTCGTGCTCACCAACTCCTGGTTATTGGATCAAAGTGACTCAGCCACGTAACATGAGGATCCCAGGAGGAGAACGTACCGGGCCTAATGCAGAAAACAAGTCAAAATCTTTTAGTTCTTCGCCCAAATTGAACAAACTGCCTGTTGTGTGTCCCGCAGGAGTAGAACTCACCTTTTTGGAGAAGAATTTATGAAATCTAGCGAAGAATTCGAACTCACCAACTCCTGGTTATTGGATCGAAGTGACTCAGCCACGTAAAATGAGGATCCCAGGAGGAGAAGGTACCAGGCCCAATGCAGGAAGAGAAGTCACAGTCTTTTAGTTCTTTGACCAAAGTAAATCAACTGCCTGTTGTGTGTCCCGCAGGAGTAGAACTCACCTTTTCAAAGAAGAATTTATGAAATCTAATGTAGAATTCGAACTCACCAACTCCTGGTTATGGGATCGAAGTAACTCAGCCACGTAAGATGAGGATCCCATGACGAGAAGGTACCGGGCCTAATGCAGAAAGACAAGTCAAAATCTTTTAGTTCTTCGCCCAAATTGAACAAACTGCCTGTTGTGTGTCCCGGAGGAGTAGAACTCACCTTTTTGGAGAAGAATTTATGGAATCTAACGAAGAATTCGAACTCACCAACTCCTGGTTATTGGATCGAAGTGACTCAGCCACGTAAGATGAGGATCCCAGGAGGAGAAGGTACCAGGCCTAATGCAGGAAGAGAAGTCACAGTCTTTTAGTTCTCTGCCCAAACTGAATCAACTGCCTGTTGTGTGTCCCGCAGGAGTAGAACTCACCTTTTCAAAGAAGAATTTATCAAATGTAACGAGGAATTCGAACTCACCATTACCTGGTTATTGGATCGAAGTGACTCAGCCACGTAAGATGAGGATCCCAGAAGAAGGAGGTACCAAGCCTAATGCAGGAAGAGAAGCCACAGTCTTTTAGTTCTTCACCCAAAGTGAATCAACTGCCTGTTGTGTGTCCCGCAGGAGTAGAACTCACCTTTTCAAAGAAGAATTTATGAAATCTAATGTAGAATTCGAACTCACCAACTCCTGGTTATGGGATCGAAGTAACTCAGCCACGTAAGATGAGGATCCCATGACGAGAAGGTACCGGGCCTAATGCAGAAAGACAAGTCAAAATCTTTTAGTTCTTCGCCCAAATTGAACAAACTGCCTGTTGTGTGTCCCGCAGGAGTAGAACTCACCTTTTCAAAGAAGAATTTATGAAATCTAATGTAGAATTCGAACTCACCCTCTCCTGGTTATTGGATCGAAGTGACTCAGCCACGTAAGATGAGGATCCCAGGAGGAGAAGGTACCATGCCTAATGTAGGAAGAGAAGTCACAGTCTTTTAGTTCTTCGCCCAAAGTAAATCAACTGCCTGTTGTGTGTCCCGCAGGAGTAGAACTCACCTTTTCGAAGAAGAATTTGTGAAATCTAATGTAGAATTCGAACTCACCCTCTCCTGGTTATTGGATCGAAGTGACTCAGCCACGTAAGATGAGGATCCCAGGAGGAGAAGGTACCATGCCTAATGTAGGAAGACAAGTCACAGTCTTTTAGTTCTTCGCCCAAACTGAATCAACTGCCTGTTGTGTGTCCCGCAGGAGTAGAACTCACCTTTTCAAAGAAGAATTTATGAAATCTAATGTAGAATTCGAACTCACCAACTCCTGGTTATTGGATCAAAGTGACTCAGCCACGTAACATGAGGATCCCAGGAGGAGAACGTACCGGGCCTAATGCAGAAAGACAAGTCAAAATCTTTTAGTTCTTCGCCCAAATTGAACAAACTGCCTGTTGTGTGTCCCGCAGGAGTAGAACTCACCTTTTTGGAGAAGAATTTATGGAATCCAACGAAGAATTCGAACTCACCATCACCTGGTTATTGGATCGAAGTGACTCAGCCACGTAACATGAGGATCCCAGAAGGAGAAGGTACCAAGCCTAATGCAGGAAGAGAAGTCACCACATTTTAGTTCTTCGCCCAAACTGAATCAACTGCCTGTTGTGTGTCCCGCAGGAGTAGAACTCACCTTTTCGAAGAAGAATTTATGAAATCTAATTTAGAATTCGTACTCACCAACTCCTGGTTATTGGATCAAAGTGACTCAGCCACGTAACATGAGGATCCCAGGAGGAGAACGTACCGGGCCTAATGCAGAAAACAAGTCAAAATCTTTTAGTTCTTCGCCCAAATTGAACAAACTGCCTGTTGTGTGTCCCGCAGGAGTAGAACTCACCTTTTTGGAGAAGAATTTATGAAATCTAATGAAGAATTCGAACTCACCAACTCCTGGTTATTGGATCGAAGTGACTCAGCCACGTAAGATGAGGATCCCAGGAGGAGAAGGTACCAAGCCTAATGCAGGAAGACAAGTCACAGTCTTTTAGTTCTTCGCCCAAACTGAATCAACTGCCTGTTGTGTGTCCCGCAGGAGTAGAACTCACCTTTTCAAAGAAGAATTTATGAAATCTAACGCGGAATTCGAACTCACCATCACCTGGTTATTGGATCGAAGTGACTCAGCCACCTAAGATGAGGATCCCAGGAGGAGAAGGTACCATGCCTAATGTATGAAGACAAGTCACAGTCTTTTAGTTCTTCGCCCAAACTGAATCAACTGCCTGTTGTGTGTCCCGCAGGAGTAGAACTTACCTTTTCAAAGAAGAATTTATCAAATGTAACGAGGAATTCGAACTCACCATCACCTGGTTATTGGATCGAAGTGACTCAGCCACCTAAGATGAGGATCCCAGGAGGAGAAGGTACCATGCCTAATGTATGAAGACAAATCACAGTCTTTTAGTTCTTCGCCCAAACTGAATCAACTGCCTGTTGTGTGTCCCGCAGGAGTAGAACTCACCTTTTCGAAGAAGAATTTATCAAATGTAACGAGGAATTCGAACTCACCATCACCTGATTATTGGATCGAAGTGACTCAGCCACGTAACATGAGGATCCCAGAAGGAGAAGGTACCAAGCCTAATGTAGGAAGACAAGTCACAGTCTTTTAGCTCTTCGCCCAAACTGAATCAACTGCCTGTTGTGTCTCCCGCAGGAGTAGAACTCACCTTTTCGAAGAAGAATTTATGAAATCTAATGTAGAATTCGAACTCACCAACTCCTGGTTATTGGATCAAATTGACTCAGCCACGTAACATGAGGATCCCAGGAGGAGAACGTACCGGGCCTAATGCAGAAAGACAAGTCAAAATCTTTTAGTTCTTCGCCCAAATTGAACAAACTGCCTGTTGTGTGTCCCGCAGGAGTAGAACTCACCTTTTTGGAGAAGAATTTATGAAATCTAACGAAGAATTCGAACTCACCATCACCTGGTTATTGGATCGAAGTGACTCAGCCACGTAACATGAGGATCCCAGAAGGAGAAGTTACCAAGCCTAATGCAGGAAGAGAAGTCACCACATTTTAGTTCTTCGCCCAAACTGAATCAACTGCCTGTTGTGTGTCCCGCAGGAGTAGAACTCACCTTTTCGAAGAAGAATTTGTGAAATCTGATGTAGAATTCGAACTCACCCTCTCCTGGTTATTGGATCGAAGTGACTCAGCCACGTAACATGAGGATCCCAGGAGGAGAAGGTACCATGCCTAATGTAGGAAGAGAAGTCACAGTCTTTTAGTTCTTTGCCCAAAGTAAATCAACTGCCTGTTGTGTGTCCCGCAGGAGTAGAACTCATCTTTTCGAAAAAGAATTTATAAAATCTAACTTGGAATTCGAACTCACCATCTCCTGGATATTTGATTGAAATGACTCAGCCACGTAAAATGAGGATCCCAGGAGGAGAAGGTACCAGGCCTAATGCAGGAAGAGAAGTCACAGTCTTTTAGTTCTTTGCCCAAAGTAAATCAACTGCCTGTTGTGTGTCCCGCAGGAGTAGAACTCACCTTTTTGAAGAAGAATTTGTGAAATCTAATGTAGAATTCGAACTCACCCTCTCCTGGTTATTGGATCGAAGTGACTCAGCCACGTAACATGAGGATCCCAGGAGGAGAAGGTACCATGCCTAATGTAGGAAGACAAGTCACAGTCTTTTAGTTCTTCGCCCAAACTGAATCAACTGCCTGTTGTGTGTCCCGCAGGAGTAGAACTCACCTTTTTGAAGAAGAATTTGTGAAATCTAATGTAGAATTCGAACTCACCCTCTCCTGGTTATTGGATCGAAGTGACTCAGCCACGTAACATGAGGATCCCAGGAGGAGAAGGTACCATGCCTAATGTAGGAAGACAAGTCACAGTCTTTTAGTTCTTTGCCCAAAGTAAATCAACTGCCTGTTGTGTGTCCCGCAGGAGTAGAACTCACCTTTTTGAAGAAGAATTTGTGAAATCTAATGTAGAATTCGAACTCACCCTCTCCTGGTTATTGGATCGAAGTGACTCAGCCACGTAACATGAGGATCCCAGGAGGAGAAGGTACCAGGCCTAATGTAGGAAAACAAGTCACAGTCTTTTAGTTCTTCGCCCAAACTGAATCAACTGCCTGTTGTGTGTCCCGCAGGAGTAGAACTCACCTTTTCAAAGAAGAATTTATCAAATGTAACGAGGAATTCGAACTCACCATCACCTGGTTATTGGATCGAAGTGACTCAGCCACGTAACATGAGGATCCCAGAAGGAGAAGGTACCAAGCCTAATGCAGGAAGAGAAGTCACCACCTTTTAGTTCTTCACCCAAAGTGAATCAACTGCCTGTTTTGTGTCCCGCAGGAGTAGAACTCACCTTTTCAAAGAAGAATTTATGAAATCTAACGCGGAATTCGAACTCACCAACTCCTGGTTATTGCATCGAAGTGACTCAGCCACGTAAGATGAGGATCCCAGGAGGAGAAGGTACCAGGCCTAATGCAGGAAGAGAAGTCACAGTCTTTTAGTTCTTCGCCCAAACTGAATCAACTGCCTGTTGTGTGTCCCGCAGGAGTAGAACTCACCTTTTCGAAGAAGAATTTATGAAATCTAATGTAGAATTCGAACTCACCAACTCCTGGTTATGGGATCGAAGTGACTCAGCCACGTAACATGAGGATCCCAGGAGGAGAACGTACCGGGCCTAATGCAGAAAGACAAGTCAAAATCTTTTAGTTATTCGCCCAAATTGAACAAACTGCCTGTTGTGTGTCCCGCAGGAGTAGAACTCACCTTTTTGGAGAAGAATTTATGGAATCTAACGAAGAATTCGAACTCACCAACTCCTGGTTATTGGATCGAAGTGACTCAGCCACGTAAGATGAGGATCCCAGGAGGAGAAGGTACCAGGCCTAATGCAGGAAGAGAAGTCACAGTCTTTTAGTTCTCTGCCCAAACTGAATCAACTGCCTGTTGTGTGTCCCGCAGGAGTAGAACTCACCTTTTCAAAGAAGAATTTATCAAATGTAACGAGGAATTCGAACTCACCATTACCTGGTTATTGGATCGAAGTGACTCAGCCACGTAAGATGAGGATCCCAGAAGAAGGAGGTACCAAGCCTAATGCAGGAAGAGAAGTCACAGTCTTTTAGTTCTTCACCCAAAGTGAATCAACTGCCTGTTGTGTGTCCCGCAGGAGTAGAACTCACCTTTTCAAAGAAGAATTTATGAAATCTAATGTAGAATTCGAACTCACCAACTCCTGGTTATGGGATCGAAGTAACTCAGCCACGTAAGATGAGGATCCCATGACGAGAAGGTACCGGGCCTAATGCAGAAAGACAAGTCAAAATCTTTTAGTTATTCGCCCAAATTGAACAAACTGCCTGTTGTGTGTCCCGCAGGAGTAGAACTCACCTTTTTGAAGAAGAATTTATGAAATCTAATGTAGAATTCGAACTCACCCTCTCCTGGTTATTGGATCGAAGTGACTCAGCCACGTAAGATGAGGATCCCAGGAGGAGAAGGTACCATGCCTAATGTAGGAAGAGAAGTCACAGTCTTTTAGTTCTTCGCCCAAAGTAAATCAACTGCCTGTTGTGTGTCCCGCAGGAGTAGAACTCACCTTTTCGAAGAAGAATTTGTGAAATCTAATGTAGAATTCGAACTCACCCTCTCCTGGTTATTGGATCGAAGTGACTCAGCCACGTAAGATGAGGATCCCAGGAGGAGAAGGTACCATGCCTAATGTAGGAAGACAAGTCACAGTCTTTTAGTTCTTCGCCCAAACTGAATCAACTGCCTGTTGTGTGTCCCGCAGGAGTAGAAGTCACCTTTTCAAAGAAGAATTTATGAAATCTAACGCGGAATTCGAACTCACCAACTCCTGGTTATTGGATCGAAGTGACTCAGCCACGTAAGATGAGGATCCCAGGAGGAGAAGGTACCAGGCCTAATGCAGGAAGAGAAGTCACCACATTTTAGTTCTTTGCCCAAAGTAAATCAACTGCCTGTTATGTGTCCCGCAGGAGTAGAACTCACCTTTTCAAAGAAGAATTTATGAAATCTAATGTAGAATTCGAACTCACTAACTCCTGGTTATTGGATCAAAGTGACTCAGCCACGTAACATGAGGATCCCAGGAGGAGAACGTACCAAGCCTAATGCAGGAAGAGAAGTCACCACATTTTAGTTCTTTGCCCAAAGTAAATCAACTGCCTGTTATGTGTCCCGCAGGAGTAGAACTCACCTTTTCGAAGAAGAATTTATGAAATCTAATGTAGAATTCGAACTCACCAACTCCTGGTTATGGGATCGAAGTGACTCAGCCACGTAACATGAGGATCCCAGGAGGAGAACGTACCGGGCCTAATGCAGAAAGACAAGTCAAAATCTTTTAGTTATTCACCCAAATTGAACAAACTGCCTGTTGTGTGTCCCGCAGGAGTAGAACTCACCTTTTTGGAGAAGAATTTATGGAATCTAACGAAGAATTCGAACTCACCAACTCCTGGTTATTGGATCGAAGTGACTCAGCCACGTAAGATGAGGATCCCAGGAGGAGAAGGTACCAGGCCTAATGCAGGAAGAGAAGTCACAGTCTTTTAGTTCTCTGCCCAAACTGAATCAACTGCCTGTTGTGTGTCCCGCAGGAGTAGAACTCACCTTTTCAAAGAAGAATTTATCAAATGTAACGAGGAATTCGAACTCACCATTACCTGGTTATTGGATCGAAGTGACTCAGCCACGTAAGATGAGGATCCCAGAAGAAGGAGGTACCAAGCCTAATGCAGGAAGAGAAGCCACAGTCTTTTAGTTCTTCACCCAAAGTGAATCAACTGCCTGTTGTGTGTCCCGCAGGAGTAGAACTCACCTTTTCAAAGAAGAATTTATGAAATCTAATGTAGAATTCGAACTCACCAACTCCTGGTTATGGGATCGAAGTAACTCAGCCACGTAAGATGAGGATCCCATGACGAGAAGGTACCGGGCCTAATGCAGAAAGACAAGTCAAAATCTTTTAGTTCTTCGCCCAAATTGAACAAACTGCCTGTTGTGTGTCCCGCAGGAGTAGAACTCACCTTTTCAAAGAAGAATTTATGAAATCTAATGTAGAATTCGAACTCACCCTCTCCTGGTTATTGGATCGAAGTGACTCAGCCACGTAAGATGAGGATCCCAGGAGGAGAAGGTACCATGCCTAATGTAGGAAGAGAAGTCACAGTCTTTTAGTTCTTCGCCCAAAGTAAATCAACTGCCTGTTGTGTGTCCCGCAGGAGTAGAACTCACCTTTTCGAAGAAGAATTTGTGAAATCTAATGTAGAATTCGAACTCACCCTCTCCTGGTTATTGGATCGAAGTGACTCAGCCACGTAAGATGAGGATCCCAGGAGGAGAAGGTACCATGCCTAATGTAGGAAGACAAGTCACAGTCTTTTAGTTCTTCGCCCAAACTGAATCAACTGCCTGTTGTGTGTCCCGCAGGAGTAGAACTCACCTTTTCAAAGAAGAATTTATGAAATCTAATGAAGAATTCGAACTCACCAACTCCTGGTTATTGGATCAAAGTGACTCAGCCACGTAACATGAGGATCCCAGGAGGAGAACGTACCGGGCCTAATGCAGAAAGACAAGTCAAAATCTTTTAGTTCTTCGCCCAAATTGAACAAACTGCCTGTTGTGTGTCCCGCAGGAGTAGAACTCACCTTTTTGGAGAAGAATTTATGGAATCCAACGAAGAATTCGAACTCACCATCACCTGGTTATTGGATCGAAGTGACTCAGCCACGTAACATGAGGATCCCAGGAGGAGAACGTACCGGGCCTAATGCAGAAAACAAGTCAAAATCTTTTAGTTCTTCGCCCAAATTGAACAAACTGCCTGTTGTGTGTCCCGCAGGAGTAGAACTCACCTTTTTGGAGAAGAATTTATGAAATCTAATGAAGAATTCGAACTCACCAACTCCTGGTTATTGGATCGAAGTGACTCAGCCACGTAAGATGAGGATCCCAGGAGGAGAAGGTACCAAGCCTAATGCAGGAAGACAAGTCACAGTCTTTTAGTTCTTCGCCCAAACTGAATCAACTGCCTGTTGTGTGTCCCGCAGGAGTAGAACTCACCTTTTCAAAGAAGAATTTATGAAATCTAACGCGGAATTCGAACTCAACATCACCTGGTTATTGGATCGAAGTGACTCAGCCACCTAAGATGAGGATCCCAGGAGGAGAAGGTACCATGCCTAATGTATGAAGACAAGTCACAGTCTTTTAGTTCTTCGCCCAAACTGAATCAACTGCCTGTTGTGTGTCCCGCAGGAGTAGAACTTACCTTTTCAAAGAAGAATTTATCAAATGTAACGAGGAATTCGAACTCACCATCCCCTGGTTATTGATCGAAGTGACTCAGCCACCTAAGATGAGGATCCCAGGAGGAGAAGGTACCATGCCTAATGTATGAAGACAAGTCACAGTCTTTTAGTTCTTCGCCCAAACTGAATCAACTGCCTGTTGTGTGTCCCGCAGGAGTAGAACTCACCTTTTCGAAGAAGAATTTATCAAATGTAACGAGGAATTCGAACTCACCATCACCTGGTTATTGGATCGAAGTGACTCAGCCACGTAACATGAGGATCCCAGAAGGAGAAGGTACCAAGCCTAATGTAGGAAGACAAGTCACAGTCTTTTAGCTCTTCGCCCAAACTGAATCAACTGCCTGTTGTGTCTCCCGCAGGAGTAGAACTCACCTTTTCGAAGAAGAATTTATGAAATCTAATGTAGAATTCGAACTCACCAACTCCTGGTTATTGGATCAAATTGACTCAGCCACGTAACATGAGGATCCCAGGAGGAGAACGTACCGGGCCTAATGCAGAAAGACAAGTCAAAATCTTTTAGTTCTTCGCCCAAATTGAACAAACTGCCTGTTGTGTGTCCCGCAGGAGTAGAACTCACCTTTTTGGAGAAGAATTTATGAAATCTAACGAAGAATTCGAACTCACCATCACCTGGTTATTGGATCGAAGTGACTCAGCCACGTAACATGAGGATCCCAGAAGGAGAAGTTACCAAGCCTAATGCAGGAAGAGAAGTCACCACATTTTAGTTCTTCGCCCAAACTGAATCAACTGCCTGTTGTGTGTCCCGCAGGAGTAGAACTCACCTTTTCGAAGAAGAATTTGTGAAATCTGATGTAGAATTCGAACTCACCCTCTCCTGGTTATTGGATCGAAGTGACTCAGCCACGTAACATGAGGATCCCAGGAGGAGAACGTACCGGGCCTAATGCAGAAAGACAAGTCAAAATCTTTTAGTTCTTCGCCCAAATTGAACAAACTGCCTGTTGTGTGTCCCGCAGGAGTAGAACTCATCTTTTCGAAAAAGAATTTATAAAATCTAACTTGGAATTCGAACTCACCATCTCCTGGATATTTGATTGAAATGACTCAGCCACGTAAAATGAGGATCCCAGGAGGAGAAGGTACCAGGCCTAATGCAGGAAGAGAAGTCACAGTCTTTTAGTTCTTTGCCCAAAGTAAATCAACTGCCTGTTGTGTGTCCCGCAGGAGTAGAACTCACCTTTTAAAGGAAGAATTTATGAAATCTAACTTGGAATTCGAACTCACCCTCTCCTGGTTATTGGATCGAAGTGACTCAGCCACGTAACATGAGGATCCCAGGAGGAGAAGGTACCATGCCTAATGTAGGAAGACAAGTCACAGTCTTTTAGTTCTTCGCCCAAACTGAATCAACTGCCTGTTGTGTGTCCCGCAGGAGTAGAACTCACCTTTTCAAAGAAGAATTTATCAAATGTAACGAGGAATTCGAACTCACCATCACCTGGTTATTGGATCGAAGTGACTCAGCCACGTAACATGAGGATCCCAGAAGGAGAAGGTACCAAGCCTAATGCAGGAAGAGAAGTCACCACCTTTTAGGTCTTCACCCAAAGTGAATCAACTGCCTGTTGTGTGTCCCGCAGGAGTAGAACTCACCTTTTCAAAGAAGAATTTATGAAATCTAACGCGGAATTCGAACTCACCAACTCCTGGTTATTGCATCGAAGTGACTCAGCCACGTAAGATGAGGATCCCAGGAGGAGAAGGTACCAGGCCTAATGCAGGAAGAGAAGTCACAGTCTTTTAGTTCTTTGACCAAAGTAAATCAACTGCCTGTTGTGTGTCCCGCAGGAGTAGAACTCACCTTTTCGAAGAAGAATTTGTGAAATCTAATGTAGAATTCGAACTCACCCTCTCCTGGTTATTGGATCGAAGTGACTCAGCCACGTAAAATGAGGATCCCAGGAGGAGAAGGTACCAGGCCTAATGCAGGAAGAGAAGTCACAGTCTTTTAGTTCTTTGCCCAAAGTAAATCAACTGCCTGTTGTGTGTCCCGCAGGAGTAGAACTCACCTTTTCGAAGAAGAATTTATGAAATCTAATGTAGAATTCGAACTCACCAACTCCTGGTTATGGGATCGAAGTGACTCAGCCACGTAACATGAGGATCCCAGGAGGAGAACGTACCGGGCCTAATGCAGAAAGACAAGTCAAAATCTTTTAGTTATTCGCCCAAATTGAACAAACTGCCTGTTGTGTGTCCCGCAGGAGTAGAACTCACCTTTTTGGAGAAGAATTTATGGAATCTAACGAAGAATTCGAACTCACCAACTCCTGGTTATTGGATCGAAGTGACTCAGCCACGTAAGATGAGGATCCCAGGAGGAGAAGGTACCAGGCCTAATGCAGGAAGAGAAGTCACAGTCTTTTAGTTCTCTGCCCAAACTGAATGAACTGCCTGTTGTGTGTCCCGCAGGAGTAGAACTCACCTTTTCAAAGAAGAATTTATCAAATGTAACGAGGAATTCGAACTCACCATTACCTGGTTATTGGATCGAAGTGACTCAGCCACGTAAGATGAGGATCCCAGAAGAAGGAGGTACCAAGCCTAATGCAGGAAGAGAAGTCACAGTCTTTTAGTTCTTCACCCAAAGTGAATCAACTGCCTGTTGTGTGTCCCGCAGGAGTAGAACTCACCTTTTCAAAGAAGAATTTATGAAATCTAATGTAGAATTCGAACTCACCAACTCCTGGTTATGGGATCGAAGTAACTCAGCCACGTAAGATGAGGATCCCAGGAGGAGAAGGTACCATGCCTAATGTAGGAAGAGAAGTCACAGTCTTTTAGTTCTTCGCCCAAAGTAAATCAACTGCCTGTTGTGTGTCCCGCAGGAGTAGAACTCACCTTTTCGAAGAAGAATTTGTGAAATCTAATGTAAAATTCGAACTCACCCTCTCCTGGTTATTGGATCGAAGTGACTCAGCCACGTAAGATGAGGATCCCAGGAGGAGAAGGTACCATGCCTAATGTAGGAAGACAAGTCACAGTCTTTTAGTTCTTCGCCCAAACTGAATCAACTGCCTGTTGTGTGTCCCGCAGGAGTAGAACTCACCTTTTCAAAGAAGAATTTATGAAATCTAACGCGGAATTCGAACTCACCAACTCCTGGTTATTGGATCGAAGTGACTCAGCCACGTAAGATGAGGATCCCAGGAGGAGAAGGTACCAGGCCTAATGCAGGAAGAGAAGTCACAGTCTTTTAGTTCTTTGCCCAAAGTAAATCAACTGCCTGTTATGTGTCCCGCAGGAGTAGAACTCACCTTTTCAAAGAAGAATTTATGAAATCTAATGTAGAATTCGAACTCACCAACTCCTGGTTATTGGATCAAAGTGACTCAGCCACGTAACATGAGGATCCCAGGAGGAGAACGTACCGGGCCTAATGCAGAAAGACAAGTCAAAATCTTTTAGTTCTTCGCCCAAATTGAACAAACTGCCTGTTGTGTGTCCCGCAGGAGTAGAACTCACCTTTTTGAAGAAGAATTTATGGAATCTAACGAAGAATTCGAACTCACCCACTCCTAGTTATTGGATCGAAGTGACTCAGCCACGTAACATGAGGATCCCAGGAGGAGAAGGTACCAGGCCTAATGCAGAAAGACAAGTCAAAATCTTTTAGTTCTTCGCCCAAATTGAACAAACTGCCTGTTGTGTGTCCCGCAGGAGTAGAACTCACCTTTTTGAAGAAGAATTTGTGAAATCTAATGTAGAATTCGAACTCACCCTCTCCTGGTTATTGGATCGAAGTGACTCAGCCACGTAACATGAGGATCCCAGGAGGAGAAGGTACCATGCCTAATGTAGGAAGACAAGTCACAGTCTTTTAGTTCTTCGCCCAAACTGAATCAACTGCCTGTTGTGTGTCCCGCAGGAGTAGAACTCACCTTTTCAAAGAAGAATTTATCAAATGTAACGAGGAATTCGAACTCACCATTACCTGGTTATTGGATCGAAGTGACTCAGCCACGTAACATGAGGATCCCAGAAGAAGAAGGTACCAAGCCTAATGCAGGAAGAGAAGTCACCACCTTTTAGTTCTTCACCCAAAGTGAATCAACTGCCTGTTGTGTGTCCCGCAGGAGTAGAACTCACCTTTTCGAAGAAGAATTTATGAAATCTAATGTAGAATTCGAACTCACCAACTCCTGGTTATGGGATCGAAGTGACTCAGCCACGTAAGATGAGGATCCCAGGAGGAGAAGGTACCGGGCCTAATGCAGAAAGACAAGTCAAAATCTTTTAGTTCTTCGCCCAAAGTAAATCAACTGCCTGTTGTGTGTCCCGCAGGAGTAGAACTCACCTTTTCGCAGAAGAATTTATCAAATATAACGAGGAATTCGAACTCACTATCTGCCAATTATTGGATCAAAGTGACTCAGCCACGTAACATGAGGATCCCAGGAGGAGAACGTACCGGGCCTAATGCAGAAAGACAAGTCAAAATCTTTTAGTTCTTCGCCCAAATTGAACAAACTGCCTGTTGTGTGTCCCGCAGGAGTAGAATTCACCTTTTTGGAGAAGAATTTATGGAATCTAACGAAGAATTCGAACTCACCAATTCCTGGTTATTGGATCGAAGTGACTCAGCCACGTAAGATGAGGATCCCATGAGGAGAAGGTACCAGGCCTAATGCAGGAAGAGAAGTCACAGTCTTTTAGTTCTTAGCCGAAAGTAAATCAACTGCCTGTTGTGTGTCCCGCAGGAGTAGAACTCACCTTTTCGAAGAAGAATTTGTGAAATCTAATGTAGAATTCGAACTCACCCTCTCCTGGTTATTGGATCGAAGTGACTCAGCCACGTAACATGAGGATCCCAGAAGGAAAAGGTACCAAGCCTAATGCAGGAAGAGAAGTCACCACCTTTTAGTTCTTCGCCCAAACTGAATCAACTGCCTGTTGTGTGTCCCGCAGGAGTAGAACTCACCTTTTCAAAGAAGAATTTATGAAATCTAACGCGGAATTCGAACTCACCATCACCTGGTTATTGGATCGAAGTGACTCAGCCACCTAAGATGAGGATCCCAGGAGGAGAAGGTACCATGCCTAATGTAGGAAGACAAGTCACAGTCTTTTAGTTCTTCGCCCAAACTGAATCAACTGCCTGTTGTGTCTCCCGCAGGAGTAGAACTCACCTTTTCGAAGAAGAATTTATGAAATCTAATGTAGAATTCGAACTCACCAACTCCTGGTTATTGGATCAAAGTGACTCAGCCACGTAACATGAGGATCCCAGTAGGAGAACGTACCGGGCCTAATGCAGAAAGACAAGTCAAAATCTTTTAGTTCTTCGCCCAAATTGAACAAACTGCCTGTTGTGTGTCCCGCAGGAGTAGAACTCACATTTTTGGAGAAGAATTTATGGAATCTAATGTAGAATTCGAACTCACCCTCTCCTGGTTATTGGATCGAAGTGACTCAGCCACGTAACATGAGGATCCCAGTAGGAGAACGTACCGGGCCTAATGCAGAAAGACAAGTCAAAATCTTTTAGTTCTTCGCCCAAATTGAACAAACTGCCTGTTGTGTGTCCCGCAGGAGTAGAACTTACCTTTTTGGAGAAGAATTTATGGAATCTAACGAAGAATTCGAACTCACCATCACCTGGTTATTGGATCGAAGTGAATCAGCCACGTAACATGAGGATCCCAGAAGGAGAAGGTACCAAGCCTAATGCAGGAAGAGAAGTCACCACATTTTAGTTCTTCGCCCAAAGTGAATCAACTGCCTGTTGTGTGTCCCGCAGGAGTAGAACTCACCTTTTCAAAGAAGAATTTATGAAATCTAACGCGGAATTCGAACTCACCATCACCTGGTTATTGGATCGAAGTGACTCAGCCACCTAAGATGAGGATCCCAGGAGGAGAAGGTACCATGCCTAATGTAGGAAGACAAGTCACAGTCTTTTAGTTCTTCGCCCAAACTGAATCAACTGCCTGTTGTGTGTCCCGCAGGAATAGAACTCACCTTTTCAAACAAGAATTTATGAAATCTAACGCGGAATTCGAACTCACCAACTCCTGGTTCTTGGATCGAAGTGACTCAGCCACCTAAGATGAGGATCCCAGGAGGAGAAGGTACCAGGCCTAATGCAGGAAGAGAAGTCACAATCTTTTAGTTCTTTGCCCAAAGTAAATCAACTGCCTGTTGTGTGTCCCGCAGGAGTAGAACACACCTATTCGAAGAAGAATTTGTGAAATCTAATGTAGAATTCGAACTCACCATCTCCTGGTTATTGGATCGAAGTGACTCAGCCACGTAACTTGAGGATCCCAAGAGGAGAAGGTACCATGCCTAATGTAGGAAGACAAGTCACAGTCTTTTAGTTCTTCGCCCAAAGTAAATCAACTGCCTGTTGTGTGTCCCGTAGGAGTAGAACTCACCTTTTCAAAGAAGAATTTATCAAATGTAACGAGGAATTCGAACTCACCATCACCTGGTTATTGGATCGAAGTGACTCAGCCACGTAAGATGAGGATCCCAGGAGGAGAAGGTACCATGCCTAATGTAGGAAGACAAGTCACAGTCTTTTAGTTCTTCGCCCAAACTGAATCAATGCCGCCGGCGACTCACCCGCCGGCGCGGGGTTGCGGCGTGGGACCGGGGAAGGAGGCCGCCATGTTGGGGCGGAGCCTGCGGCCCCTCGTCATCCCTAGGGGCCGCAGTGACGAAGTTTGGTGGCGCGGGCCACCCATTGGCCGGGCGAGGGTGAGGCAGCCCTATAAAAGGGGCTGCCTCGTGGCGCAGTTACCCTCGCCCGGCAGTTTTGGAGACAGCCCTGCTGCTCCCGGACGTCGGAGGAAGGCCCGAAAGCGGCGAAGCGCGTGGGCGGCGAGCGGAGGCTCGGGCCGACAGCCAGCTGGCGAAGGGAGCCCGACAAGCCTCTGAGGCCGACGCGATCGCCAGGGCGGCAGTCCGGAGGCGTAGGCCGACGGCGCACGGCGGAGAGAGCGCTGCAAGGCCCGGAGGCCTCATCAGTCGCGTGGGCGGCATTAGGAGGCCCGGGCCGACAGCGCCAGAGGCATCGGCTGTTTGTCGGGCCTCCTCTGGTTTGGAGGGGGGTGGAATAATGGCGAGGGGCAGCAGGGCAAAACCTGGGACCCGGCGGCGGGCAGCGGGGGGGGCAGGCCGGCGCTCAGGGCAACCCCCCCATTGAGCCCCGCCGTACGGGAAGGAGAAGGGCCCCCAAGAGGACTTGGGGGGAGGCCCCTGGGGCTGAGCAGGACAGCAGGCCAAGCAGGGAGGGCAGCTTCAGGGGGGAGGAGACCACCAGGGGGCGGGCCCCAAGGCGCCAGGAGGTGACCCCTAGGGCAGCAGGCCGCCGCCAGGGGAGGGCCCCAGCCAGGGGGCCACGTGGCGGCAGGAGGGAGGTTACCGATCCCGGGGAGGGTGACCCCAGCCCATTTGAAACGAGTGGGTCTGGTGAGGGGTCCCCCCCAGCACGGGCAGTTGGGAATGAGGGTACAGGGGTGGAGTCAGTCTCTGTACCTTCACACCTTCTTTCTGCCTTACTTGAGAAATTGGAGGAGGGGCCAAGGAAGAGGGGCCGGTCCCGGCACGAGGACGCCAGGGGTGCCATGAGCGCAGAGGGGACCCGAAGCTCATCGGAATCTGAAGAAAGGTCTCAGAGGGTGCGCTCCGACCGGCGCGCCAAGAAAAGGCGCAAGAGGAGACGTGGAAGCAGGGCCGCTTCTGCCTCGGAGGAGGCTGATGACGACTCTTCACATTGGGGTGAGTGCCCGGTGCCCGGGCATCGTTGGTTCCGGCCACGGGGACCACGAGGCAGGGTACGGGCGGTTAAACGCAAGTCACATAAATCACATAGCACATGGCGTTCGCGCACGGCAGCCCAGGTATGGGGGAGGGGCCGAAAACGTGGGATGACAAAGAGGGGCAGGAGAAGGAGGGACCCCTCAAGGGATAGCTCTGAGTCCACGACCACAGAGTCCACTGATACCTCCACTGTCGACAGCGACAACCCTTTTGCCCCTGGCCTCCCTGACACTCCGCTTAGCATGCACATGTCACAGGCCCTTAAGCGAAAGATTTGGCGCGGGGCTTATGTCGATATATTTAAGATTCTGTTGCCGGAAAAATCTAAGAAGGACAAGGACAAGGAAGGTAAGAAAGGGGCTGCGGAGTCAAAGGACGTCAAGATGGATAAAGGAATTTTATCATGGGCATATGCCTTTCTGGCATATCACTCAGTGGTTGTCGAAGACGATGTACACAAGACCCACGAGCTTATCCTATATATGAATATGATATTACGGGCTTATCAGGAGTTTGGTGGGGAGGCGTGGAAGCAATACGATGAGGATTTTAGGAGGTTTGCCGCACACAATAGGCACTGGCCGTGGGACATGCGGCACAACGATTTGTGGCTTCAAGCCACGCAGCAACCCGCCACCCCGGCTAGCGGGCGGACGCCTACAGGCCACCTGCTGCTGACCCAGGGAAAAGAGGCTACCCTCCCCCGCCCGGGGGCGGTCTCGGGGACCCAGGGCTCGGCGCAGCGGGGTGCGACGAGTTCGCCCTTTCGGATCCCGCCGTACTGTTACGAGTACGGCGCCAGAGGAGCCTGTGCCAGGCCAGCTTGTCGCTTTCGCCATGTCTGCGCGTTGTGTAATGGCAGACACCCGATATCAGCCTGCTATAGGGGCAGGGGGGGAGGCGGCAACAAGCCAGCAGTTGGCCAGGCTAAGGCCCAGGTGCCTGGAGCTCAGGGCAAGGGGGCCAACCCCCATTAAATTGGATAGGTTGAGAGACAGGCTTGGGGGTTTTCGCCCTAAGAAAGAGGCTGAGTTCTTGGTTACAGGTTTTTCAGAGGGTTTTAGAATTCCGTATAGGGGGCCCAGGATTGCTTGCCTGGCTAAGAACCTTAGGTCAGTTTCCGGAATGGAACACGTGGTTCGGGAGAAAATTATGAAGGAGGTGCGGGAGGGCCGGGTGCTGGGCCCCTTTGAGGAGCCGCCCCTGCCTTCTCTGCAAGTATCCCCCCTGGGAGTGGTGCCCAAGCGGGCAGCGGGGGAGTTCCGGCTTATTCACCACCTGTCTTTTCCTCCGGGTAACTCAGTTAACGATCATATTCCTGATGACCTGTGTTCGGTGCGCTATACTTCCTTTGATACGGCGGTCTCGGTGGTTCGAGAGTGCGGTCCGGGGGCCCTGATGGGTAAGTGCGATATCAAGTCGGCCTTCCGGCTCTTGCCGATTCACCCCGAGGATTTCGACCTCTTAGGTTTTCAGTTTGAGGGGGGTTTTTTTGTTGATCGGGCCCTCCCGATGGGTTGTTCAGTTTCATGTTCATTGTTCGAGAAGTTTAGTTCCTTCCTAGAATGGGCCCACGTGAGGAGTTCTGGGATCCGGTCAGTGGTCCATTACTTAGACGATTTTCTTTTCGCGGGGCCGGCGGGCTCTGACGAATGCCAGCGGGGAATGGCAGGTTTTCAGGGTTTGTGCGGGGACCTCGGCGTGCCTCTGGCGCATGAGAAGACCGAGGGGCCCACCACTAGGCTTACATTCCTGGGCATTGAGGTGGACTCGGTTGCCCAGACCTGTCGGCTTCCGGATGACAAACTAGCGAAGCTGCGGGACACAGTTAGGGTTGTTAGGGCCGCCAGAAGGGTGACCCTTAGGCAAGTACAGGAACTGGCGGGTATGTTGAACTTCGCTTGTAGGGTAATAGCGCCAGGCAGGGCGTTTATGTTTAGGCTTTACCAGGCAACGGCCGGTCTCTCCAAGCCTCACCACAGAATCCGCTTGTCGGCTAGCGTGAGGAAGGACCTGGGGGTGTGGCAGGAATTTTTGCAGACGTATAACGGGGTCTCCTTCTGGAGGCAGGACATGCTGTTGAAAGGCGACTTCCAGGTGAAATCCGACGCAGCCGGAGCAGTTGGTTTTGGGGTGGTCTGGAAGGATAGGTGGTTTAGGGCAGACTGGCCTCAAGAGTGGCAGGGCACCGCAGTGTGCAGGGATTTGACGTTCTTGGAGCTGTTCCCAATTGTCGTGGCTATCGAGCTATGGTCCCCTAGCTTCACCGGTAAGACAATACATTTTTGGTGCGACAACATGGCGGTTGTACATGTTGTCAATACACTTTCTTCCAAGAACGAGAGAGTGATGGGTTTGGTGCGTCACATGGTGGTTAGGTGCTTGGCCCGGAACATGCTTTTCCGGGCACACCATGTCCCGGGGATCAGGAATGGGGTAGCAGACGCTTTGTCAAGGGGGCAGTTGGCTAGGTTCCGGCTGCTTGCCCCGCAGGCCACGGAACAACCGGAGGCACCCCCCCCCGCTCCTGTGGCAGATTGGAGGGCCGACGTGAACAGGGCAATCGACCTGTCCATAGCAGCAAGCACCAGGAGGTCCTACCAGCGGGCAGGTAGGGAATTTTGGGTTTTTCGTCATGATAAGCGGTACGACCAGCTTTGGCCGGCCCCGGTGGAGCACTTGCTGGAGTTCTGTTCTCTTAGTAAACGCCGGGGGTTGTCAGCCCGCACAATTCGAGGCAAACTGGCCGGGCTGGCTTTCATAGCCAAGGCCAGGGGTTTCTTGGATAACACAGGTGACTTCAGGATTAAAAAGGCACTGGAGGGGTGGGTCAGGGAGAAGGGCCCGCCCCGGGGTGATAGGAGACGCCCCCTCAAGTTGGCCCACTTACGGGCTTTGGGTGACTTGTGGGACAAGCTGTGTCGCTCCCAGTATGAGGCAGCCCTTTACCGCGCGGTTGCGGTTACGTTGTTTTTTGGTGCGTTTCGTATAAGCGAGGTTTTGGCGGCATCCAAGTTCGATCACTCTGGCCGCGCCTTTACAGCTAGGGACATTCGATTTCGGCGGGGCTCAGTTTTCCTTCGTCTACGCTGCTCCAAAACAGATCAGAGGGGCCGGGGCGCGACGGTCCAGCTTTCCAAGACCAGCCAGAGGAAGGTGTGCCCCGTGGGGGCAATCTCATCGTATTGGGGCATCCGGGGAAGTTACCCCGGCCCGCTTTTCTGCCATGCATCCGGGGACCCTCTCACTAGGTACCAGTTCTGGGCTGTGGCAACCAAGGCCCTTGCCCGGATGGGCCTGGACCCCAGGCGTTACGGGACGCACTCTTTCAGGATTGGCGCAGCTTCTTTTGCAGCCGAAGTTGGTTTCAGCACGCCAGACATACGTGCGGTGGGCCGTTGGCGTTCTACAGCTTTCCGGGCCTACATCCGTCCTTAGGTGAGTGGGGGCGGGACAGGGCGCGGCCCAGGTGGCCGATTCTAATGCTACTTTGTTTTTGTCTCTTCCCCCCCCCCTTTTTAGATGACGTGCAGGGGGCCTGTAGAGTCCTGATCTGTGGCCACAGCATGGTATACTGGGCCGAGCGGCGGGCCCAGGAGACAACGCCAGGCACGCAGTTGCAGCTGGACTGGCATGTTAGGGTGCAATGGCTGGGTCGTAGAGGCCTACGTTGGTTGGAGCTACTTCCCTTGCTGTTCAACAGCGGGAAGGTGCAGGGGGTGCCGGGATGGTTGGTCTTGCATGTGGGAGGCAATGACCTGGGAGCTATTACGGGCGTTGACTTGCTGTGGCACATTTGGGATGGGTTGCAGGTTATTTGGAAGCGGTGGCCGGACACCCGCATCCTCTGGTCCAACATTTTGCCCCGTAGGGTTTGGAGACATGCTAGAAATCCCAGGGCTGTCGATGGGGCTAGGAAGAGGGTCAATCGAGCAGTCCGGAAATGGTTACTCCGTGAAGGGGGTGGGGTGATAGACCACCCCGACATTAGGGCATCCCTCAGGAACTTATATAGGCAGGACGGTGTTCATCTGTCAGAAAGGGGTAATGACAAATTTCTAGCGGACCTGCAGAGGTGCCTGCACATTCATGTGCAGGGGGGGGGAGCAGGGGGAATAAATTAAAATTTCACCCCCTGCTGTGGCCGATAGGGGGCGGAAATGGGCGTAAGCAGCAACGGTGATCTCCTTTAGGGGCACCTCTACTGAGGTGAAGGGGGGATCTTCCTCTCGGATTACAGGGCTCGACCGGCCCGGGTTCGTTGAGGGGGGTTTCTCCTGTGGCTCGCTGCATGGATATTATCAGTGACCAGTGGCGAGCCATCCCACACGCCAAGGGGGCGTAGCCAGGGGCAGGGCGCAGGTGTAATTTTACCATGACCCTGTACCCAGGCTTGGAGCTTTCGCCCAGAAGTTGCTCAGTTGAGTTTGTGTTGAAGTTAACTCCGCCCCCATTTGAGTTTATGCACCACTGCAGGTCACGTGGGCTTATTTGGTTAATTAGTTAATTAAGTTGAGTTAATAAAAGTGACCCTATTTATACCCATTACTGTTGTCCGACTATTACTCCGCCTGCGCCGCAATGCCGCCGGCGACTCACCAGCCGGCGCGGGGTTGCGGCGTGGGACTGGGGAAGGAGGCCGCCATGTTGGGGCGGAGCCTGCGGCCCCTCGTCATCCCTAGGGGCCGCAGTGACGAAGTTTGGTGGCGCGGGCCACCCATTGGCCGGGCGAGGGTGAGGCAGCCCTATAAAAGGGGCTGCCTCGTGGCGCAGTTACCCTCGCCCGGCAGTTTTGGAGACACCCGCCCACCCTCCCTCTGCTACAGGGTACATATGATGGGTCGCCCACGGTGGGGCCGAGTAGGAATTTTTTGCAACCACTGCAAATTGGCCCAGCTCTGGTTGTTTTTTCGCCTGCTCTACTCTGTACGTTGGAGTTGTGGTTAGGGGGTGGTCTCACCGACTAGCGCCCCCCCCTCAAGGTCACTGGGGGGGGGGTTGGCCGATAGGGGGCGGAAATGGGCGTAAGCAGCAACGGTGATCTCCTTTAGGGGCACCTCTACTGAGGTGAAGGGGGGATCTTCCTCTCGGATTACAGGGCTCGACCGGCCCGGGTTCGTTGAGGGGGGTTTCTCCTGTGGCTCGCTGCATGGATATTATCAGTGACCAGTGGCGAGCCATCCCACACGCCAAGGGGGCGTAGCCAGGGGCAGGGCGCAGGTGTAATTTTACCATGACCCTGTACCCAGGCTTGGAGCTTTCGCCCAGAAGTTGCTCAGTTGAGTTTGTGTTGAAGTTAACTCCGCCCCCATTTGAGTTTATGCACCACTGCAGGTCACGTGGGCTTATTTGGTTAATTAGTTAATTAAGTTGAGTTAATAAAAGTGACCCTATTTATACCCATTACTGTTGTCCGACTGTTACTCCGCCTGCGCCGCAACTGCCTGTTGTGCCTCCCGCAGGAGTAGAACTCACCTTTTCAAAGAAGAATTTATGAAATCTAACGCGGAATTCGAACTCACCAACTCCTGGTTATTGGATCGAAGTGACTCAGCCACGTAAGATGAGGATCCCAGGAGGAGAAGGTACCAAGCCTAATGCAGGAAGACAAGTCACAGTCTTTTAGTTCTTCGCCCAAACTGAATCAACTGCCTGTTGTGTGTCCCGCAGGAGTAGAACTCACCTTTTGAAAGAAGAATTTATGAAATCTAACGTGGAATTCGAACTCACCAACTCCTGGTTATTGGATCGAAGTGACTCAGCCACGTAAGATGAGGATCCCAGGAGGAGAAGGTACCAGGCCTAATGAAGGAAGAGAAGTCACAGTCTTTTAGTTCTTTGCCCAAAGTAAATCAACTGCCTGTTGTGTGTCCCGCAGGAGTAGAACTCACCTTTTCAAAGAAGAATTTATGGAATCTAACGCGGAATTCGAACTCACCATCACCTGGTTATGGGATCGAAGTGACTCAGCCACGTAAGATGAGGATCCCAGGAGGAGAAGGTACCGGGCCTAATGCAGAAAGACAAGTCAAAATCTTTTAGTTCTTTGCCCAAAGTAAATCAACTGCCTGTTGTGTGTCCCGCAGGAGTAGAACTCACCTTTTCGAAGAAGAATTTATCAAATATAACGAGGAATTCGAACTCACCATCTGCCAATTATTGGATCGAAGTGACTCAGCCACGTAAGATGAGGATCCCAGGAGGAGAAGGTACCGGGCCTAATGCAGAAAGACAAGTCAAAATCTTTTAGTTCTTCGCCCAAATTAAAGAAATTGCCTGTTGTGCGTCCCGCAGGAGTAGAACTCACCTTTTTGGAGAAGAATTTATGGAATCTAACGAAGAATTCGAACTCACCAACTCCTGGATATTGGATCAAAGTGACTCAGCCACGTAACATGAGGATCCCAGAAGGAGAATGTACCATGCCTAATGTAGGAAGACAAGTCACCACCTTTTAGTTCTTCGCCCAAACTGAATCAACTGCCTGTTGTGTGTCCCGCAGGAGTAGAACTCACCTTTTCAAACAAGAATTTATGAAATCTAACGCGGAATTCGAACTCACCAACTCCTGGTTCTTGGATCGAAGTGACTCAGCCACGTAAGATGAGGATCCCAGGAGGAGAAGGTACCAGGCCTAATGCAGGAAGAGAAGTCACAGTCTTTTAGTTCTTTGCCCAAAGTAAATCAACTGCCTGTTATGTGTCCCGCAGGAGTAGAACTCACCTTTTCGAAGAAGAATTTGTGAAATCTAATGTAGAATTCGAACTCACCATCTCCTGGTTATTGGATCAAAGTGACTCAGCCACGTAACATGAGGATCCCAGTAGGAGAACGTACCGGGCCTAATGCAGAAAGACAAGTCAAAATCTTTTAGTTCTTCGCCCAAATTGAACAAACTGCCTGTTGTGTGTCCCGCAGGAGTAGAACTCACCTTTTTGGAGAAGAATTTATGGAATCTAACGAAGAATTCGAACTCACCAACTCCTGGTTATTGGATCGAAGTGACTCAGCCACGTAACATGAGGATCCCAGAAGGAGAATGTACCATGCCTAATGTAGGAAGACAAGTCACCACCTTTTAGTTCTTCGACCAAACTGAATCAACTGCCTGTTGTGTGTCCCGCAGGAGTAGAACTCACCTTTTCAAAGAAGAATTTATGAAATCTAACGCGTAATTCGAACTCACCAACTCCTGGTTATTGGATCGAAGTGACTCAGCCACGTAAGATGAGGATCCCAGGAGGAGAAGGTACCAGGCCTAATGCAGGAAGAGAAGTTACAGTCTTTTAGTTCTTCGCCCAAACTGAATCAACTGCCTGTTGTGCCTCCCGCAGGAGTAGAACTCACCTTTTCGAAGAAGAATTTATGAAATCTAATGTAGAATTCGAACTCACCAACTCCTGGTTATTGGATCAAAGTGACTCAGCCACGTAACATGAGGATCCCAGGAGGAGAACGTACCGGGCCTAATGCAGAAAGACAAGTCAAAATCTTTTAGTTCTTCGCCCAAATTGAACAAACTGCCTGTTGTGTGTCCCGCAGGAGTAGAACTCACCTTTTTGGAGAAGAATTTATGGAATCTAACGAAGAATTCGAACTCACCAACTCCTGGTTATTGGATCGAAGTGACTCAGCCATGTAACATGAGGATCCCAGAAGGAGAATGTACCATGCCTAATGTAGGAAGACAAGTCACAGTCTTTTAGTTCTTCACCCAAAGTAAATCAACTGCCTGTTGTGTGTCCCGCAGGAGTAGAACTCACCTTTTCGAAGAAGAATTTATCAAATCTAACTTGGAATTCGAACTCACCATCTCCTGGATATTTGATTGAAATGACTCAGCCACGTAAAATGAGGATCCCAGGAGGAGAAGGTACCAGGCCTAATGCAGGAAGAGAAGTCACAGTCTTTTAGTTCTTTGCCCAAAGTAAATCAACTGCCTGTTGTGTGTCCCGCAGGAGTAGAACTCACCTTTTAAAGGAAGAATTTATCAAATCTAACGTAGAATTCGAACTCACCAACTCCTGTTTATTGGATCAAAGTGACTCAGCCACGTAAGATGAGGATCCCAGGAGGAGAACGTACCGGGCCTAATGCAGAAAGACAAGTCAAAATCGTTTAGTTCTTCGCCCAAATTGAACAAACTGCCTGTTGTGTGTCCCGCAGGAGTAGAACTCACCTTTTCGAAGAAGAATTTGTGAAATCTAATGTAGTATTCGAACTCACCCTCTCCTGGTTATTGGATCGAAGAGACTCAGCCACGTAACATGAGGATCCCAGGAGGAGAAGGTACCATGCCTAATGTAGGAAGACAAGTCACAGTCTTTTAGTTCTTCGCCCAAACTGAATCAACTGCCTGTTGTGTGTCCCGCAGGAGTAGAACTCACCTTTTAAAGGAAGAATTTATCAAATGTAACGAGGAATTCGAACTCACCCTCTCCTGGTTATTGGATCGAAGAGACTCAGCCACGTAACATGAGGATCCCAGAAGGAGAAGGTACCAAGCCTAATGCAGGAAGAGAAGTCACCACCTTTTAGTTCTTCACCCAAAGTGAATCAACTGCCTGTTGTGTGTCCCGCAGGAGTAGAACTCACCTTTTCAAAGAAGAATTTATGAAATCTAACGCGGAATTCGAACTCACCATCACCTGGTTATTGGATCGAAGTGACTTAGCCACGTAACATGAGGATCCCAGAAGGAGAAGGTACCAAGCCTAATGCAGGAAGAGAAGTCACAGTCTTTTAGTTCTTCGCCCAAACTGAATCAACTGCCTGTTGTGTGTCCCGCAGGAGTAGAACTCACCTTTTAAAGGAAGAATTTATCAAATCTAATGTAGAATTCGAACTCACCAACTCCTGGTTATTGGATCAAAGTGACTCAGCCACGTAACATGAGGATCCCAGGAGGAGAACGTACCGGGCCTAATGCAGAAAGACAAGTCAAAATCTTTTAGTTCTTCGCCCAAATTGAACAAACTGCCTGTTGTGTGTCCCGCAGGAGTAGAACTCACCTTTTTGGAGAAGAATTTATGGAATCTAATGTAGAATTCGAACTCACCCTCTCCTGGTTATTGGATCGAAGTGACTCAGCCACGTAACATGAGGATCCCAGGAGGAGAAGGTACCATGCCTAATGTAGGAAGACAAGTCACAGCCTTTTAGTTCTTCGCCCAAACTGAATCATCTGCCTGTTGTGTGTCCCGCAGGAGTAGAACTCACCTTTTCAAAGAAGAATTTATCAAATGTAACGAGGAATTCGAACTCACCATTACCTGGTTATTGGATCGAAGTGACTCAGCCATGTAACATGAGGATCCCAGAAGGAGAAGGTACCAAGCCTAATGCAGGAAGAGAAGTCACCACCTTTTAGTTCTTCACCCAAAGTGAATCAACTGCCTGTTGTGTGTCCCGCAGGAGTAGAACTCACCTTTTCGAAGAAGAATTTATGAAATTTAATGTAGAATTCGAACTCACCAACTCCTGGTTATGGGATCGAAGTGACTCAGCCACGTAAGATGAGGATCCCAGGAGGAGAAGGTACCGGGCCTAATGCAGAAAGACAAGTCAAAATCTTTTAGTTCTTTGCCCAAAGTAAATCAACTGCCTGTTGTGTGTCCCGCAGGAGTAGAACTCACCTTTTCGAAGAAGAATTTATCAAATATAACGGGGAATTCGAACTCACCATCTGCCAATTATTGTATCAAAGTGACTCAGCCACGTAACATGAGGATCCCAGGAGGAGAACGTACCGGGCCTAATGCAGAAAGACAAGTCAAAATCTTTTAGTTCTTCGCCCAAATTAAAGAAATTGCCTGTTGTGTGTCCCGCAGGAGTAGAACTCACCTTTTCGCAGAAGAATTTATGGAATCTAACGAAGAATTCGAACTCACCAACTCCTGGTTATTGGATCGAAGTGACTCAGCCACGTAAGATGAGGATCCCATGAGGAGAAGGTACCAGGCCTAATGCAGGAAGAGAAGTCACAGTCTTTTAGTTCTTTGCCCAAAGTAAATCAACTGCCTGTTGTGTGTCCCGCAGGAGTAGAACTCACCTTTTCAAAGAAGAATTTATGAAATCTAACGCGGAATTCGAACTCACCAACTCCTGGTTATTGGATCGAAGTGACTCAGCCACGTAAGATGAGGATCCCAGGAGGAGAAGGTACCAGGCCTAATGCAGGAAGAGAAGTCACAGTCTTTTAGTTCTCTGCCCAAAGTAAATCAACTGCCTGTTGTGTGTCCCGCAGGAGTAGAACTCACCTTTTTGAAGAAGAATTTGTGAAATCTAATGTAGAATTCGAACTCACCCTCTCCTGGTTATTGGATCGAAGTGACTCAGCCACGTAACATGAGGATCCCAGAAGGAGAATGTACCATGCCTAATGTAGGAAGACAAGTCACAGTCTTTTAGTTCTTCGCCCAAACTGAATCATCTGCCTGTTGTGTGTCCCGCAGGAGTAGAACTCACCTTTTCAAAGAAGAATTTATCAAATGTAACGAGGAATTCGAACTCACCATTACCTGGTTATTGGATCGAAGTGACTCAGCCATGTAACATGAGGATCCCAGAAGAAGAAGGTACCAATCCTAATGCAGGAAGAGAAGTCACCACCTTTTAGTTCCTCACCCAAAATGAATCAACTGCCTGTTGTGTGTCCCGCAGGGGTAGAACTCACCTTTTCGAAGAAGAATTTATGAAATCTAATGTAGAATTCGAACTCACCAACTCCTGGTTATGGGATCGAAGTGACTCAGCCAAGTAAGATGAGGATCCCAGGAGGAGAAGGTACCGGGCCTAATGCAGAAATACAAGTCAAAATCTTTTAGTTCTTCGCCCAAATTGAACAAACTGCCTGTTGTGTGTCCCGCAGGAGTAGAACTCACCTTTTTGGAGTAGAATTTATAGAATCTAACGAAGAATTCGAATTCACCAACTCCTGGTTATTGGATCGAAGTGACTCAGCCACGTAAGATGAGGATCCCAGGAGGAGAAGGTACCAGGCCTAATGCAGGAAGAGAAGTCACAGTCTTTTAGTTCTTTGCCCAAAGTAAATCAACTGCCTGTTGTGTGTCCCGCAGGAGTAGAACTCACCTTTTTGAAGAAGAATTTGTGAAATCTAATGTAGAATTCGAACTCACCCTCTCCTGGTTATTGGATCGAAGTGACTCAGCCACGTAACATGAGGATCCCAGGAGGAGAAGGTACCATGTCTAATGTAGGAAGACAAGTCACAGTCTTTTAGTTCTTCGCCCAAACTGAATCAACTGCCTGTTGTGTGTCCCGCAGGAGTAGAACTCACCTTTTCAAAGAAGAATTTATGAAATCTAACGCGGAATTCGAACTCACCAACTCCTGGTTATTGGATCAAAGTGACTCAGCCACGTAACATGAGGATCCCAGGAGGAGAACGTACCGGGCCTAATGCAGAAAGACAAGTCAAAATCTTTTAGTTCTTCGCCCAAATTGAACAAACTGCCTGTTGTGTGTCCCGCAGGAGTAGAACTCACCTTTTTGGTGAAGAATTTATGGAATCTAACGAAGAATTCGAACTCACCAACTCCTGGTTATTGGATCGAAGTGACTCAGCCACGTAAGATGAGGATCCCAGGAGGAGAAGGTACCAGGCCTAATGCAGGAAGAGAAGTCACAGTCTTTTAGTTCTTTGCCCAAAGTAAATCAACTGCCTGTTGTGTGTCCCGCAGGAGTAGAACTCACCTTTTCGAAGAAGAATTTATGAAATCTAACGCGGAATTCGAACTCACCATCACCTGGTTATTGGATCGAAGTGACTCAGCCACGTAACATGAGCATCCCAGAAGGAGAAGGTACCAAGCCTAATGCAGGAAGAGAAGTCACCACCTTTTAGTTCTTCGCCCAAACTGAATCAACTGCCTGTTGTGTGTCCCGCAGGAGTAGAACTCACCTTTTCAAAGAAGAATTTATCAAATGTAACGAGGAATTCGAACTCACCATCTCCTGGTTATTGGATTGAAGTGACTCAGCCACGTAACATGAGGATCCCAGGAGGAGAAGGTACCAAGTCTAATGTAGGAAGACAAGTCACAGTCTTTTAGTTCTTCGCCCAAACTGAATCAACTGCCTGTTGTGTGTCCCGCAGGAGTAGAACTCACCTTTTCAAAGAAGAATTTATCAAATGTAACGAGGAATTCGAACTCACCATCACCTGGTTATTGGATCGAAGTGACTCAGCCACGTAACATGAGGATCCCAGAAGAAGAAGGTACCAAGCCTAATGCAGGAACAGAAGTCACCACCTTTTAGTTCTTCACCCAAAGTGAATCAACTGCCTGTTGTGTGTCCCGCAGGAGTAGAACTCACCTTTTCGAAGAAGAATTTATCAAATATAACGAGGAATTCGAACTCACCATCTGCCAATTATTGGATCAAAGTGACTCAGCCACGTAACATGAGGATCCCAGGAGGAGAACGTACCGGGCCTAATGCAGAAAGACAAGTCAAAATCTTTTAGTTCTTCGCCCAAATTAAACAAACTGCCTGTTGTGTATCCCGCAGGAGTAGAACTCACCTTTTAAAGGAAGAATTTATCAAACCTAACGTAGAATTCGAACTCACCAACTCCTGGTTATTGGATCGAAGTGTCTCAGCCACGTAACATGAGGATCCCAGGAGGAGGAGGTACCATGTCTAATGTAGGAAGACAAGTCACAGTCTTTTAGTTCTTTGCCCAAAGTAAATCAACTGCCTGTTGTGTGTCCCGCAGGAGTAGAACTCACCTTTTAAAGGAAGAATTTATCAAATCTAACGTAGAATTCGAACTCACCAACTCCTGGTTATTGGATCAAAGTGACTCAGCCACGTAACATGAGGATCCCAGGAGGAGAAGGTACCAGGCCTAATGCAGGAAGAGAAGTCAAAATCTTTTAGTTCTTCGCCCAAATTAAACAAACTGCCTGTTGTGTATCCCGCAGGAGTAGAACTCACCTTTTAAAGGAAGAATTTATCAAACCTAACGTAGAATTCGAACTCACCAACTCCTGGTTATTGGATCGAAGTGTCTCAGCCACGTAACATGAGGATCCCAGGAGGAGAAGGTACCATGCCTAATGCAGGAAGAGAAGTCACAGTCTTTTAGTTCTTTGCCCAAAGTAAATCAACTGCCTGTTGTGTGTCCCGCAGGAGTAGAACTCACCTTTTAAAGGAAGAATTTATCAAATCTAACGTAGAATTCGAACTCACCAACTCCTGGTTATTGGATCAAAGTGACTCAGCCACGTAACATGAGGATCCCAGGAGGAGAACGTACCGGGCCTAATGCAGAAAGACAAGTCAAAATCTTTTAGTTCTTCGCCCAAATTGAACAAACTGCCTGTTGTGTGTCCCGCAGGAGTAGAACTCACCTTTTCAAAGAAGAATTTATGAAATCTAACGCAGAATTCGAACTCACCAACTCCTGGTTATTGGATCGAAGTGACTCAGCCACGTAAGATGAGGATCCCAGGAGGAGAAGGTACCAGGCCTAATGCAGGAAGAGAAGTCACAGTCTTTTAGTTCTTTGCCCAAATTGAACAAACTGCCTGTTGTGTGTCCCGCAGGAGTAGAACTCACCTTTTTGGAGAAGAATTTATGAAATCTAACGCGGAATTCGAACTCACCAACTACTGGTTATTGGATCGAAGTGACTCAGCCACGTAAGATGAGGATCCCAGGAGGAGAAGGTACCAGGCCTAATGCAGGAAGAGAAGTCACAGTCTTTTAGTTCTTTGCCCAAAGTAAATCAACTGCCTGTTGTGTGTCCCGCAGGAGTAGAACTCACCTCTTCGAAGAAGAATTTGTGAAATCTAATGTAGAATTCGAACTCACCCTCTCCTGGTTATTGGATCGAAGTGACTCAGCCACGTAACATGAGGATCCCAGGAGGAGAAGGTACCATGCCTAATGTAGGAAGACAAGTCACAGTCTTTTAGTTCTTCGCCCAAACTGAATCAACTGCCTGTTGTGTGTCCCGCAGGAGTAGAACTCACCTTTTCAAAGAAGAATTTATCAAATGTAACGAGGAATTCGAACTCACCACCATCTGGTTATTGGATCGAAGTGACTCAGCCACGTAACATGAGGATCCCAGAAGGAGAAGGTACCAAGCCTAATGCAGGAAGAGAAGTCACCACCTTTTAGTTCTTCACCCAAACTGAATCAACTGCCTGTTGTGTGTCCCGCAGGAGTAGAACTCACCTTTTCGAAGAAGAATTTATGAAATCTAACGCGGAATTCGAACTCACCATCTCCTGGATATTTGATTGAAATGACTCAGCCACGTAACATGAGGATCCCAGGAGGAGAATGTACCAGGCCTAATGCAGGAAGAGAAGACACAGTCTTTTAGTTCTTCACCCAAAGTGAATCAACTGCCTGTTGTGTGTTCCGCAGGAGTAGAACTCACCTTTTCGAAGAAGAATTTATGAAATCTAATGTAGAATTCGAACTCACCAACTCCTGGTTATGGGATCGAAGTGACTCAGCCACGTAAGATGAGGATCCCAGGAGGAGAACGTACCGGGCCTAATGCAGAAAGACAAGTCAAAATCTTTTAGTTCTTGGCCCAAAGTAAATCAACTGCCTGTTGTGTGTCCCGCAGGAGTAGAACTCACCTTTTCGCAGAAGAATTTGTGAAATCTAACGAAGAATTCGAACTCACCCTCTCCTGGTTATTGGATCAAAGTGACTCAGCCACGTAACATGAGGATCCCAGGAGGAGAACGTACCGGGCCTAATGCAGAAAGACAAGTCAAAATCTTTTAGTTCTTCACCCAAAGTGAATCAACTGCCTGTTGTGTGTCCCGCAGGAGTAGAACTCACCTTTTTGGAGAAGAATTTATGGAATCTAACGACGAATTCGAACTCACCAACTCCTGGTTATTGGATCGAAGTGACTCAGCCACGTAAGATGAGGATCCCAGGAGGAGAAGGTACCAGGCCTAATGCAGGAAGAGAAGTCACAGTCTTTTAGTTCTTTGCCCAAAGTAAATCAACTGCCTGTTGTGTGTCCCGCAGGAGTAGAACTCACCTTTTCGAAGAAGAATTTGTGAAATCTAATGTAGAATTCGAACTCACCCTCTCCTGGTTATTGGATCGAAGTGACTCAGCCACGTAACATGAGGATCCCAGGAGGAGAAGGTACCATGCCTAATGTAGGAAGACAAGTCACAGTCTTTTAGTTCTTCGCCCAAACTGAATCAACTGCCTGTTGTGTGTCCTGCAGGAGTAGAACTCACCTTTTCAAAGAAGAATTTATCAAATGTAACGAGGAATTCGAACTCACCATCACCTGGTTATTGGATCGAAGTGACTCAGCCACGTAACATGAGGATCCCAGAAGGAGAAGGTACCAAGCCTAATGCAGGAAGAGAAGTCACCACCTTTTAGTTCTTCACCCAAAGTGAATCAACTGCCTGTTGTGTGTCCCGCAGGAGTAGAACTCACCTTTTCAAAGAAGAATTTTTGAAATCTAACGCGGAATTCGAACTCACCATCACCTGGTTATTGGATCGAAGTGACTCAGCCACGTAAGATGAGGATCCCAGGAGGAGAAGGTACCAAGCCTAATGTAGGAAGACAAGTCACAGTCTTTTAGTTCTTCACCCAAGCTGAATCAACTGCCTGTTGTGTGTCCCGCAGGAGTAGAACTCACCTTTTCAAAGAAGAATTTATGAAATCTAACGCGGAATTCGAACTCACCAACTCCTGGTTATTGGATCGAAGTGACTCAGCCACGTAACATGAGGATCCCAGAAGGAGAACGTACCGGGCCTAATGCAGAAAGACAAGTCAAAATCTTTTAGTTCTTCGCCCAAATTGAACAAACTGCCTGTTGTGTGTCCCGCAGGAATAGAACTCACCTTTTTGGAGAAGAATTTATGGAATCTAACGAAGAATTCGAACTCACCAACTCCTGGTTATTGGATCGAAGTGACTCAGCTACGTAAGATGAGGATCCCAGGAGGAGAAGGTACCAGGCCTAATGCAGGAAGAGAAGTCACAGTCTTTTAGTTCTTAGCCGAAAGTAAATCAACTGCCTGTTGTGTGTCCCGCAGGAGTAGAACTCACCTTTTCGAAGAAGAATTTGTGAAATCTAATGTAGAATTCGAACTCACCCTCTCCTGGTTATTGGATCGAAGTGACTCAGCCACGTAACATGAGGATCCCAGAAGGAGAAGGTACCAGGCCTAATGCAGGAAGAGAAGTCACCACCTTTTAGTTCTTCGCCCAAACTGAATCATCTGCCTGTTGTGTGTCCCGCAGGAGTAGAACTCACCTTTTCAAAGAAGAATTTATGAAATCTAACTTGGAATTCGAACTCACCAACTCCTGGTTATTGGATCAAAGTGACTCAGCCACGTAACATGAGGATCCCAGGAGGAGAACGTACCGGGCCTAATGCAGAAAGACAAGTCAAAATCTTTTAGTTCTTCGCCCAAATTGAACAAACTGCCTGTTGTGTGTCCCGCAGTAGTAGAACTCACCTTTTCAAAGAAGAATTTATGAAATCTAACGCGGAATTCGAACTCACCATCTCCTGGTTATTGGATCGAAGTGACTCAGCCACGTAAGATGAGGATCCCAGAAGAAGAAGGTACCAAGCCTAATGCAGGAAGAGAAGTCACCACCTTTTAGTTCTTCACCCAAAGTGAATCAACTGCCTGTTGTGTGTCCCGCAGGAGTAGAACTCACCTTTTCGAAGAAGAATTTATGAAATCTAATGTAGAATTCGAACTCACCAACTCCTGGTTATGGGATCGAAGTGACTCAGCCACGTAAGATGAGGATCCCAGGAGGAGAAGGTACCGGGCCTAATGCAGAAAGACAAGTCAAAATCTTTTAGTTCTTTGCCCAAAGTAAATCAACTGCCTGTTGTGTGTCCCGCAGGAGTAGAACTCACCTTTTCGCAGAAGAATTTATCAAATATAACGAGGAATTCGAACTCACCATCTGCCAATTATTGGATCAAAGTGACTCAGCCACGTAACATGAGGATCCCAGAAGGAGAAGGTACCAAGCCTAATGCAGGAAGAGAAGTCACCACCTTTTAGTTCTTCACCCAAAGTGAATCAACTGCCTGTTGTGTGTCCCGCAGGAGTAGAACTCACCTTTTCAAAGAAAAATTTATGAAATCTAATGTAGAATTCGAACTCACCAACTCCTGGTTATGGGATCGAAGTGACTCAGCCACGTAAGATGAGGATCCCAGGAGGAGAAGGTACCGGGCCTAATGCAGAAAGAGAAGTCAAAATCTTTTAGTTCTTCGCCCAAATTGAACAAACTGCCCGTTGTGTGTCCCGCAGGAGTAGAACTCACCTTTTCAAAGAAGAATTTATCAAATGTAACGAGGAATTCGAACTCACCATCACCTGGTTATTGGATCGAAGTGACTCAGCCACGTAACATGAGGATCCCAGAAGGAGAAGGTACCAAGCCTAATGCAGGAAGAGAAGTCACTACCTTTTAGTTCTTCACCCAAAGTGAATCAACTGCCTGTTGTGTGTCCCGCAGGAGTAGAACTCACCTTTTCAAAGAAGAATTTATGAAATCTAACGCGGAATTCGAACTCACCATCACCTGGTTATTGGATGGAAGTGACTCAGCCACGTAAGATGAGGATCCCAGGAGGAGAAGGTACCATGCCTAATGTAGGAAGACAAGTCACAGTCTTTTAGTTCGTCGCCCAAACTGAATCAACTGCCTGTTGTGTGTCCCGCAGGAGTAGAACTCACCTTTTCAAAGAAGAATTTATCAAATGTAACGAGGAATTCGAACTCACCATCTGCCAATTATTGGATCAAAGTGACTCAGCCACGTAACATGAGGATCCCAGGAGGAGAACGTACTGGGCCTAATGCAGCAAGACAAGTCAAAATCTTTTAGTACTTCGCCCAAATTAAACAAATTGCCTGTTGTGTGTCCCGCAGGAGTAGAACTCACCTTTTCGAAGAAGAATTTGTGAAATCTAATGTAGAATTCGAACTCACCCTCTCCTGGTTATTGGATCGAAGTGACTCAGCCATGTAACATGAGGATCCCAGAAGGAGAAGGTACCAAGCCTAATGCAGGAAGAGAAGTCACCACCTTTTAGTTCTTCGCCCAAACTGAATCAACTGCCTGTTGTGTGTCCCGCAGGAGTAGAACTCACCTTTTCAAAGAAGAATTTATGAAATCTAACGCGGAATTCGAACTCACCAACTCCTGGTTATTGGATCGAAGTGACTCAGCCACGTAACATGAGGATCCCAGGAGGAGAACGTACCGGGCCTAATGCAGAAAGACAAGTCAAAATCTTTTAGTTCTTCGCCCAAATTGAACAAACTGCCTGTTGTGTGTCCCGCAGGAGTAGAACTCACCTTTTCAAAGAAGAATTTATGAAATCTAACGCGGAATTCGAACTCACCAACTCCTGGTTATTGGATCGAAGTGACTAAGCCACGTAAGATGAGGATCCCAGGAGGAGAAGGTACCAGGCCTAATGCAGGAAGAGAAGTCACAGTCTTTTAGTTCTTTGCCCAAAGTAAATCAACTGCCTGTTGTGTGTCCCGCAGAAGTAGAACTCACCTTTTCGAAGAAGAATTTATCAAATGTAATGAGGAATTCAAACTCACCATCACCTGGTTATTGGATCGAAGTGACTCAGCCACGTAACATGAGGATCCCAGAAGGAGAACGTACCAGGCCTAATGCAGAAAGACAAGTCAAAATCTTTTAGTTCTTCGCCCAAATTAAACAAACTGCCTGTTGTGTATCCCGCAGGAGTAGAACTCACCTTTTAAAGGAAGAATTTATCAAACCTAACGTAGAATTCGAACTCACCAACTCCTGGTTATTGGATCGAAGTGTCTCAGCCACGTAACATGAGGATCCCAGGAGGAGAAGGTACCAGGCCTAATGCAGGAAGAGAAGTCACCATCTTTTAGTTATTCACCCAAATTAAACCAACTGCCTGTTGTGTGTCCCGCAGGAGTAGAACTCACCTTTTCGGAGAAGAATTTATCAAATGTATCGTGGAATTCGAACTCACCATCTCCCGGTTATTGGATCGATGTGACTCAGCCAAGTAACAAGAGGATCCCAGGAGGAGAACGTACCAGGCCTAATACAGGATGAGAAGTCACCATCATTTAGTTATTCACCCAAAGTAAATCAACTGCCTGTTGTGTGTCCCGGAGGAGTAGAACTCACCTTTTCGAAGAAGAATTTGTGAAATCTAATGTAGAATTTGAACTCAACCTCTCCTGGTTATTGGATCGAAGTGACTCAGCCACGTAACATGAGGATCCCAAGAGGAGAAGGTACCAGGCCTAATGCAGGAAGAGAAGTCACCATCTTTTAGTTATTCACCCAAATTAAATCAACTGCCTGTTGTGTGTCCCGCAGGAGTAGAACTCACCTTTTCGGAGAAGAATTTATCAAATGTATCGTGGAATTCGAACTCACCATCTCCCGGTTATTGGATCGATGTGACTCAGCCAAGTAACAAGAGGATCCCAGGAGGAGAACGTACCAGGCCTAATACAGGATGAGAAGTCACCATCATTTAGTTATTCACCCAAAGTAAATCAACTGCCTGTTGTGTGTCCCGCAGGAGTAGAACTAACTTTTTCAAAGAAGAATTGATCAAATGTAACGAGGAATTCGAACTCACCATCTCCTGGTTATTGGATCGAAGTGACTCAGCCACGCAAGATGGGGATCCCAGTAGGAGAATGTACCAGGCCTAATGCAGGAAGAGAAGTCAACATCTTTTAGTTATTCACCCAAATTAAACCAACTGCCTGTTGTGTGTCCCGCAGAAGTAGAACTCACCTTTTTGGAGACGAATTTATCAAATGTATCGTGGAATTCGAACTCACCATCTCCCGTTTATTGGATCGAAGTGACTCAGCCAGGTAAGATGAGGATCCCAGGAGGAGAACATACCAGGCCTAATGCAGGAAGAGAAGTCAACATCTTTTAGTTATATAACCAAAGTAAATCAACTGCCTGTTGTGTGTCCCGCAGGAGTAGAACTCACGTTTTCGAAGAAGAATTTCTCAAATATAACGTGGAATTCGAACTCACCATCTCCCGGTTATTGGATCGAAGTGACTCACCCACGAAAGATGGGGATCCCAGGAGGAGAACGTACCAGGCCTAATGCAGGAAGAGAAGTCACCATTGTTTAGTTATTCAACCAAAGTAAATCAACTGCCTGTTGTGTGTCCCACAGGATTAGAACACACCTTTTAGAAGAAGAATTTATCAAATGTATCGTGGAATTCGAACTCACCATCTCCCGGTTATTGGATTGAAGTGACACAGCCACGTAACATGAGGATCCCAGGAGGAGAACGTACCAGGCCTAATGCAGGAAGAGAAGTCACCATCTTTTACTTGTTTGCACAAATTAAACCAACAGCCTGTTGTGTGTCCCGCAGGAGTAGAACTAACCTTTTCAAAGAAGAATTGATCAAATGTAACGAGGAATTCGAACTCACCATCTCCTGGTTATTGGATCGAAGTGACTCAGCCACGTAACATGAGGATCCCAGGAGGAGAACGTACCAGGCCTAATGCAGGAAGAGAAGTCACCATCTTTTAGTTCTTCCGCCAGAGTCAATCAACTGCCTGTTTTATGTCCCGCAGGAGTAGAACTCACCTTTTCGAGGAAGAATTTATGAAATCTATCGCAGAATTCGAACTCACCATCTCCTGGTTATTGGATCGAAGTGACTCAGCCACGCAAGATGAGGATCCCAGGAGGAGAACGTACCAGGCCTAATGCAGGAAGAGAAGCCACAATCTTTTCGTTCTGCGCCCAAATTAAACCAACTGCCTGTTGTGTGTCCCGCAGGAGTAGAACTCACCTTTTCAAAGAAGAATTTATGAAATGTAACGAGGAATTCGAACTCACCATCTCCCGGTTATTGGATCGATGTGACTCAGCCAAGTAACAAGAGGATCCCAGGAGGAGAACGTACCAGGCCTAATGCAGGAAGAGAAGTCACCATCTTTTAGTTATTCGCCCAAAGTAAATCAACTGCCTGTTGTGTGTCCCGCAGGAGTAGAACTCACCTTTTAGAAGAAGAATTTATGAAATCTATCGCAGAATTCGAACTCACCATCTCCTGGTTATTGGATCGAACTGACTCAGCCACGCAAGATGAGGATCCCAGGAGGAAAACGTACCAGGCCTAATACAGGAAGAGAAGTCACCATCTTTTAGTTATTCACCCAAATTGAATCAACTGCCTGTTGTATGCCCCACAGGAGTAGAACTCACCTTTTCGAAGAAGAATTTATGGAATCTAACGAGGAATTCGAACTCACCATCTCCCGTTTATTGGATCGAAGTGAGTCAGCCAGGTAAGATGAGGATCCCAGGAGGAGAACGTACCAGGCCTAATACAGGAAGAGAAGTCACCATCTTTTAGTTATTCACCCAAATTAAACCAACTCCCTGTTGTGTGTCCCGCAGGAGTAGAACTCCCTTTTTCGGAGACGAATTTGTCAAATATATCGTGGAATTCGAACTCACCATCTCCCGTTTATTGGATCGAAGTGACTCATCCAGGTAAGATGAGGATCCCAGGAGGAGAACGTACCAGGCCTAATACAGGAAGAGAAGTCACCATCTTTTAGTTATTCACCCAAATTAAATCAACTGCCTGTTCTGTGTCCCGCAGGAGTAGAACTCACCTTTTCGGAGAAGAACTTATCAAATGTATCGTGGAATTCAAACTCACCATCTCCCGGTTATTCGATCCAAGTGACTCAGCCAGGTAAGATGAGGGTCCCAGGAGGAGAAGGTACCAGGCCTAATACAGGAAGAGAAGTCACCATCTTTTAGTAATTCACCCAAATTAAACCAACTGCCTGTTCTGTGTCCCGCAGGAGTAGAACTCACCTTTTCGGAGAAGAATTTATCAAATGTATCATGGAATTCGAACTCACCATCTCCCATTATTTGGATTGAAGTGACTCAGCTTGTAAGATGAGGATCCCAGGAGGAGAAGGTACCAGGCCTAATGCAGGAAGAGAAGTCTCCGTCTTTTAGTTATTCACCCAAATTAAAACAACTGCCTGTTGTGTGTCCCGCAGGAGTAGAACTCACCTTTTCGGAGAAGAATTTATCAAATGTATCGTAGAATTCGAACTCACCATCTCCCATTTTTTGGATTGAAGTGACTCAGCCACGTAAGATGAGGATCCCAGGAGGAGAATGTACCAAGCCTAATGCAGGAAGAGAAGTCACCATCTTTTAGTTATTCATCCAAATTAAAACAACTGCCTGTTCTGTGTCCCGCAGGAGTAGAACTCACCTTTTCGGAGAAGAACTTATCAAATGTATTGTGGAATTCAAACTCACCATCTCCCATTTTTTGGATTGAAGTGACTCACCCACGAAAGATGGGGATCCCAGGAGGAGAAGGTACCGGGCTTAATGCAGGAAGAGATGTCACCATCTTTTAGTTCTGCACCCAAATTAAATCAACTGCCTGTTGTATGCCCCACAGGAGTAGAACTCACCTTTTCGAAGAAGAATTTATGAAATCTATCGCAGAATTCGAACTCACCATCTCCTGGTTATTGGATCGAAGTGACTCACCCACGAAAGATGGAGATCCTAGGAGGAGAACGTACCAGGCCTAATGCAGGAAGAGAAGTCACCATCTTTTAGTTATTCGCCCAAAGTAAATCAACTGCCTGTTGTGTGTCCTGCGGGAGTAGAACTCACCTTTTCGAAGAAGAATTTATGAAATCTATCGCAGAATTCGAACTCACCATCTCCTGGTTATTGGATCGAAGTGACTCACCCACGAAAGATGGAGATCCCAGGAGGAGAAGGTACCAGGCCTCATGCAGGAAGAGGAGTCACCATCTTTTAGTTATTCGCCCAAAGTAAATCAACTGCCTGTTGTGTGTCCTGCGGGAGTAGAACTCACCTTTTCGAAGAAGAATTTATGAAATCTATCGCAGAATTCGAACTCACCATCTCCTGGTTATTGGATCGAAGTGACTCACCCACGAAAGATGGGGATCACAGGAGGAGAACGTACCAGGCCTAATGCAGGAAGAGAAGTCACCATCTTTTAGTTATTCGCCCAAATTAAACCAACTCCCTGTTGTGTGTCCCGCAGGAGTAGAACTCCCTTTTTCGGAAACGAATTTGTCAAATATATCGTGGAATTCGAACTCACCATCTCCCGTTTATTGGATCGAAGTGACTCATCCAGGTAAGATGAGGATCCCAGGAGGAGAACGTACCAGGCCTAATACAGGAAGAGAAGTCACCATCTTTTAGTTATTCACCCAAATTAAAACAACTGCCTGTTGTGTGTCCCGCAGGAGTAGAACTCACCTTTTCGGAGAAGAATTTACCAAATGTATCGTGGAATTCGAACTCACCATCTCCCGGTTATTAGATTGAAGTGACTCAGCCAGGTAAGATGAGGATCCCAGGAGGAGAACGTACCAGGCCTAATGCAGGAAGAGAAGTCACCATCTTTTAGTTATTCACCCAAATTAAAACAACTGCCTGTTGTGTGTCCCGCAGGAGTAGAACTCACCTTTTCGGAGAAGAACTTATCAAATGTATCGTGGAATTCAAACTCACCATCTCCCGGTTATTCGATCCAAGTGACTCAGCCAGGTAAGATGAGGGTCCCAGGAGGAGAAGGTACCAGGCCTAATAGAGGAAGAGAAGTCACCATCTTTTAGTAATTCACCCAAATTAAATCAACTGCCTGTTCTGTGTCCCGCAGGAGTAGAACTCACCTTTTCGGAGAAGAATTTATCAAATGTATCATGGAATTCGAACTCACCATCTCCCATTTTTTGGATTGAAGTGACTCAGCTTGTAAGATGAGGATCCCAGGAGGAGAAGGTACCAGGCCTAATGCAGGAAGAGAAGTCTCCGTCTTTTAGTTATTCATCCAAATTAAAACAACTGCCTGTTCTGTGTCCCGCAGGAGTAGAACTCACCTTTTCGGAGAAGAACTTATCAAATGTATCGTGGAATTCAAACTCACCATCTCCCGGTTATTGGATCGAAGTGACTCACCCACGAAAGATGGGGATGCCAGGAGGAGAAGGTACCAGGCCTAATGCAGGAAGAGATGTCACCATCTTTTAGTTCTGCACCCAAATTAAATCAACTGCCTGTTGTGTGTCCTGCAGGAGTAGAACTCACCTTTTCGAAGAAGAATTTCTCAAATCTATCGCAGAATTCGAACTCACCATCTCCTGGTTATTGGATCGAAGTGACTCACCCACGAAAGAGGGGGATCCCAGGAGGAGAACGTCCCAGGCCTAATGCAGGAAGAGAAGTCACCATCTTTTAGTTATTCACCCAAATTAAACCGCCTGTTGTGTGTCCCGCAGGAGTAGAACTCACCTTTTCAAAGAAGAATTTATCAAATGTAACGAGGAATTCGAACTCACCATCTCCCGGTTATTGGATCGATGTGACTCAGGCAGGTAACAACAGGATCCCAGGAGGAGAACGTACCAGGCATAAAGCAAGAAGAGAAGTCACCATCTTTTAGTTATTCACCCAAATTGAATCAACTGCCTGTTGTGTGTCCCGCAGGAGTAGAACTCACCTTTTCGAAGAAGAATTTATCAAATGTAACGATGAATTCGAACTCACCATCTCCCGGTTATTGGATCGAAGTGACTCAGCCACGCAAGATGAGGATCCCAGGAGGAGAATGTACCGGGCCTAATACAGGAAGAGAAGTCACCGTCTTTTAGTAATTCACCCAAATTGAATCAACTGCATGTTGTGTGTCCCGCAGGAGTAGAACTCACCTTTTCGGAGAAGAACTTATCAAATGTATCGTGGAATTCGAACTCACCATCTCCCGTTTATTGGATCGAAGTGAGTCAGCCAGATAAGATGAGGATCCCAGGAGGAGAACGTACCAGGCCTAATGCAGGAAGAGAAGTCACAGTCTTTTAGTTATTCACCCAAATTAAACCAACTGCCTGTTGTGTGTCCCGCAGGAGTAGAACTCACCTTTTCGGAGAAGAATTTATGGAATCTAACGAGGAATTCGAACTCACCATCTCCCGTTTATTGGATCGAAGTGAGTCAACCAGGTAAGATGAGGATCCCACGAGGAGAACGTACCAGGCCTAATGCAGGAAGAGAAGTCACCATCTTTTAGTTATTCACCCAAAGTAAACCAACTGCCTGTTGTGTGTCCCGCAGGAGTAGAACTTACCTTTTCGCAAAAGAATTTATGGAATCTTACGAGGAATTCGAACTCACTAACTCCTGGTTATTGGATCGAAGTGACTCAGACTCGTAAGATGAGGATCCCAGGAGGAGAACGTACTAGGCCTAATACAGGAAAAGAAGTCACCATCTTTTAGTTATTCACCCAAATTAAACCAACTGCCTGTTGTGTGTCCCGCAGGAGTAGAACTCACCTTTTCAGAGACGAATTTATCAAATGTATCGTGGAATTCGAACTCACCATCTCCCGTTTATTGGTTCCAAGTGACTCAGCCACGTAACATGAGGATCCCAGGAGGAGAACGTACCAGGCCTAATGCAGGAAGAGAAGTCACCATCTTTTATTTATTCATCCAAAGTAAACCAACTGCCTGTTGTGCGTCCCGCAGGAGTAGAACTCAAGTTTTCGGAGAAGAATTTATGGAATCTTACGAGGAATTCAAACTCACCATCTCCCGTATATTGGATCGAAGTGAGTCAGCCAGGTAAGATGAGGCTCCCAAGAGGAGAACGTACCAAGCCTAATGCAGGAAGACAAGTCACCGTCTTTTAGTTATTCACCCAAATTAAACCAACTGCCTGTTGTGTGTCCCGCAGGAGTAGAACTCAAGTTTTCGGAGAAGAATTTATGGAATCTTACGAGGAATTCGAACTCACCATCTCCCGTATATTGGATCGAAGTGAGTCAGCCAGGTAAGATGAGGCTCCCAAGAGGAGAACGTACCAAGCCTAATGCAGGAAGACAAGTCACCGTCTTTTAGTTATTCACCCAAATTAAAACAACTGCCTGTTTTGTGTCCCGCAGGAGTAGAACTCACCTTTTCGGAGAAGAATTTATCAAATGTATCATGGAATTCGAACTCACAATCTCCCATTTTTTGGATTGAAGTGACTAAGCCAGGTAAGATGAGGATCCCAGGAGGAGAAGGTACCAGGCCTAAGGCAGGAAGAGAAGTCTCCGTCTTTTAGTTATTCACCCAAATTAAACCAACTGCCTGTTCTGTGTCCCGCAGGAGTAGAACTCACCTTTTCGGAGAAGAATTTATCAAATGTATCGTAGAATTCGAACTCACCATCTCCCATTTTTTGGATTGAAGTGACTCAGCCACGTAAGATGAGGATCCCAGGAGGAGAACGTACCAAGCCTAATGCAGGAAGAGAAGTCACCATCTTTTAGTTATTCATCCAAATTAAAACAACTGCCTGTTCTGTGTCCCGCAGGAGTAGAACTCACCTTTTCGGAGAAGAACTTATCAAATGTATCATGGAATTCAAACTCACCATCTCCCGGTTATTCGATCCAAGTGACTCAGCCAGGGAAGATGAGGGTCCCTGGAGGAGAACGTACCAGGCCTAATACAGGAAGAGAAGTCACCATCTTTTAGTAATTCACCCAAATTAAACCAATTGCCTGTTGTATGTCCCGCAGGAGTAGAACTCACCTTTTGGAAGAAGAATTTATGGAATCTAACGAGGAATTCGAACTCACCATCTCCCGTTTATTGGATCGAAGTGAGTCAGCTAGATAAGATGAGGATCCCAGGAGGAGAACGTACCAGGCCTAATGCAGGAAGAGAAGTCACCATCTTTTAGTTATTCACCCAAATTAAACCAACTGCCTGTTCTGTGTCCCGCAGGAGTAGAACTCACCTTTTCGGAGAAGAACTTATCAAATGTATCGTGGAATTCGAACTCACCATCTCCCAGTTATTCGATCCAAGTGACTCAGCCAGGTAAGATGAGGATCCCAGGAGGAGAACGTACCAGGCCTAATACAGGAAGAGAAGTCACCATCTTTTAGTTATTCACCCAAATTAACCCAACTGCCTGTTCTGTGTCCCGCAGGAGTAGAACTCACCTTTTCGGAGAAGAACTTATCAAATGTATCGTGGAATTCAAACTCACCATCTCCCGTATATTGGATCGAAGTGAATCAGCCAGGTAAGATGAGGCTCCCAGGAGGAGAACGTACCAGGCCTAATGCAGGAAGAGAAGTCACCATCTTTTAGTTATTCACCCAAATTAAACCAACTGCCTGTTCTGTGTCGCAGGAGTAGAACTCACCTTTTCGGAGAAGAATTTATCAAATGTATCATGGAATTCGAACTCACCATCTCCCATTTTTTGGATTGAAGTGACTCAGCCAGGTAAGATGAGGATCCCAGGAGGAGAAGGTACCAGGCCTAATGCAGGAAGAGAAGTCTCCGTCTTTTAGTTATTCACCCAAATTAAAACAACTGCCTGTTTTGTGTCCCGCAGGAGTAGAACTCACCTTTTCGGAGAAGAATTTATCAAATGTATCGTAGAATTCGAACTCACCATCTCCCATTTTTTGGATTGAAGTGACTCAGCCACGTAAGATGAGGATCCCAGGAGGAGAACGTACCAAGCCTAATGCAGGAAGAGAGGTCACCATCTTTTAGTTATTCATCCAAATTAAAACAACTGCCTGTTCTGTGTCCCGCAGGAGTAGAACTCACCTTTTCGGAGAAGAACTTATCAAATGTATCATGGAATTCAAACTCACCATCTCCCGGTTATTCGATCCAAGTGACTCAGCCAGGTAAGATGAGGGTCCCTGGAGGAGAACGTACCAGGCCTAATACAGGAAGAGAAGTCACCATCTTTTAGTAATTCACCCAAATTAAACCAATTGCCTGTTGTGTGTCCCGCAGGAGTAGAACTCACCTTTTCGAAGAAGAATTTATGGAATCTAACGAGGAATTCGAACTCACCATCTCCCGTTTATTGGATCGAAGTGAGTCAGCTAGATAAGATGAGGATCCCAGGAGGAGAACGTACCAGGCCTAATGCAGGAAGAGAAGTCACCATCTTTTAGTTATTCACCGAAATTAAACCAACTGCCTGTTCTGTGTCCCGCAGGAGTAGAACTCACCTTTTCGGAGAATAACTTATCAAATGTATCGTGGAATTCGAACTCACCATCTCCCAGTTATTCGATCCAAGTGACTCAGCCAGGTAAGATGAGGATCCCAGGAGGAGAACGTACCAGGCCTAATACAGGAAGAGAAGTCACCATCTTTTAGTTATTCACCCAAATTATCCCAACTGCCTGTTCTGTGTCCCGCAAGAGTAGAACTCACCTTTTCGGAGAAGAACTTATCAAATGTATCGTGGAATTCAAACTCACCATCTCCCGGTTATTCGATCCAAGTGACTCATCCAGTTAAGATGAGGATCCCAGGAGGAGAACGTACCAGGCCTAATACAGGAAGAGAAGTCACCATCTTTTAGTTATTCACCCAAATTAACCCAACTGCCTGTTGTGTGTCCCGCAGGAGTAGAAATCACCTTTTCAAAGAAGAATTTATGGAATGTATCATGGAATTCGAACTCACCATCTCCTGGTTATTGGAATGAAGTGACTCAGCCACGTAACGTGAGGATCCCAGGAGAAGAAAGTACCAGGCCTAATACAGGAAGAGAAGTCATCATCTTTTAGTTATTCACCCAAATTAAATCAACTGCCTGTTCTGTGTCCCGCAGGAGTAGAACTCACCTTTTTGGAGAAGAATTTATAAAATGTATCGTGGAATTCGAACTCACCATCTCCCGGTTATTGGATCGAAGTGACTCAGTCACGTAAGATGAGAATCCCAGGAGGTGAACGTACCAGGCCTAATGCAGGAAGAGAAGTCACCATCTTTTAGTTATTCATCCAAAGTAAACCAACTGTCTGTTGTGTGTCCCGCAGGAGTAGAACTCACCTTTTCGGAGAAGAATTTATGGAATCTAACGAGGAATTCGAACTCACCATCTCCCGTTTATTGGATCGAAGTGAGTCAGCCAGGTAAGATGAGGATCCCACGAGGAGAACGTACCAGGCCTAATGCAGGAAGAGAAGTCACCATCTTTTAGTTATTCACCCAAAGTAAACCAACTGTCTGTTGTGTGTCCCGCAGGAGTAGAACTTACCTTTTCGCAAAAGAATTTATGGAATCTTACGAGGAATTCGAACTCACTATCTCCTGGTTATTGGATCGAAGTGACTCAGCCACGTAAGATGAGGATCCCAGGAGGAGAACGTACTAGGCCTAATACAGGAAGAGAAGTCACAGTCTTTTAGTTATTCACCCAAATTAAACCAACAGCCTGTTGTGTGTCCCTCAGGAGTAGAACTCACCTTTTCGGAGAAGAATTTATCAAATGTATCATGGAATTCGAACTCACCATCTCCCGGTTATTGGATCGAAGTGACTCAGCCACGTAAGATGAGGATCCCAGGAGGAGAAAGTACCAGGCCTAATACAGGAAGAGAAGTCATCATCTTTTAGTTATTCACCCAAATTAAATCAACTGCCTGTTCTGTGTCCCGCAGGAGTAGAACTCACCTTTTCGGAGAAGAATTTATCAAATGTATCGTGGAATTCGAACTCACCATCTCCCGGTTATTGGATCGAAGTGACTCAGTCAGGTAAGATGAGGATCCCAGGAGGAGAACGTACCAGGCCTAATACAGGAAGAGAAGTCACCATCTTTTAGTTATTCACCCAAATTAAACCAACTGCCTGTTGTGTGTCCCGCAGGAGTAGAACTCAAGTTTTCGGAGAAGAATTTATGGAATCTTACGAGGAATTCGAACTCACCAACTCCTGGTTATTGGATCGAAGTGACTCAGCCAGGAAGATGAGGATCCCAGGAGGAGAACGTACCAAACCTAATGCAGGAAGAGAAGTCACCATCTTTTAGTTATTCACCCAAATTAAACCAACTGACTGTTGTGTGTCCCGCAGGAGTAGAACTCACCTTTTCGGAGAAGAATTTATCAAATCTCTCGCGGAATTCGAACTCACCGTCTCTCGGTTATTGTATCAAAGTGACTCAACCACGTAACATGAAGATTCCAGGAGGAGAACGTACCAGGCCTAATGCAGGAAGAGAAGTCACCATCTTTTAGTTCTTCGCCCAAAATAAATCAACTGCCTGTTTTGTGTCCCGCAGGAGTAGAACTCACCTTTTCGAAGAAGAATTTATCAAATCTAACGTGCAATTCGAACTCACCATCTCCTGGTTATTTTAATCGAAGTGACTCAGCCACATAAGATGAGGATCCCAGGAGGAGAATCTACCAGACATAACGCAGGAGAGAAGCCACCATCTTTTAGTTCTTCGCCCAAATTAAAACAGCTGCCTGTTATGTGTCCCGCAGGAATAGAACTCACCTTTTGTTCTGTCTGGGTCACTCCGGAAGCCAATACCAACCCCAAAAGAGAAGCCAAACACACCGGTAAAAGGCAAAGGCAGTTTATAAAATTCAAGAAAAGCACAGGTAACAGAAAATGTCCTTACAAACAGGAAAATGCTGTATCTTCAGATATATCCACGAAGGCAAAAGTCCATGCAGCAATACACAATTCTTGCTGCCAAGACGAGGCTGTAGATAGCAGACCTACACCTCCCACGGGTCTTCCAAACTGCTGGGCCACAAGCCAGGAACAGAGACGCCGAGAACAAAGCAGGACACCGTAGCTCCAACTGATAACACTCCACATGGCTTCAAGGGCTTGCCTGCCTTTTAAACCTTGCTAAGGAGGACCACACCCAAGCCCAGCTTTTCCTAATTCAGTGCTGATAATACTTCTTTAATTGCTCCTTTCTCTGATCTGAACGTCTCTGTCGCATGTCAATGACAGCTTGTGCTTCATCACCTAATGACTCCAAGCTACTGGCTGGGGAGAGGCCCCCCCCGGGGGGGGCTCTCATGCTGTTCTCCTTCATCCCATTCCTGAGTTTCCTCTCCCCCGTCCGACTGTTCAGCCCCCTCCTCTTTGCTGTCACCCTCCTCCAGGCATGGAGCCAGCAGAGACACAGCCGGTCCCTGAGCAGCCCCAGGCTGAACCACAACACCTTTTAGGAGAAGAATTTATCAAATATGTTAAATCAGAGGCTGGAGGCTCGGTAAAGGCTAACAGCTCTTTATTGGCATTCAGGAACAGTTGAAGTGACCAGCTGAAATGTATAAGTAAGTTGGGAAACAAGCGGCATAAACCGCACCTTATATACATTGTTGCTACCACAGGGAGTGGTGACAGTGTTTCAAGACTTCGCGCTGGAGCTTCCTATTGGCTGAGCCTGGAGTCTCCTCATTGGTCGTGCCCAGGCTTCCCATTGGTTGTGCTAGCAGGCTGCTTATTGGTCGCCCTGCTCCAATCAGCTATCACTTTTATTATACAGCTTGCAAACATAACGCTATTTTAAAAGAAGAAACATATCACCCCTCCCCCCCCCCATAGGTTGAACAAAATGTCAATCATTTAAATAAGTGACGTAGTCCTGTAATCTGGTTGGTGGTTTGCTGACTCGCCCAGACCTACGCAGTTCAGTTTGCAGGGAGTTGTCCTCCTGGTCGGCTGGCTCCTGTGCCGCTCCGTCCTGGCAAAGGTTATCCTGGCCCATGCATGTTGAAGGGGCCGTACCCCCGCCTGCCGCCAGGGCTCCAGCACAGCCGCCGCTGGAGGCCTGAAGAGGAAACGGTAAGTAGTCTGGTCGATCTTGGTCGTTTCCATGCGTATGATCTGCGGGAAAAATGTCATTGTTATTTTGTGGCTGTGGGTGAATTTGGAGGCACTAATCCTCCTCAGCCGTTGAATCGGCCGTTGTTTCGGTGGTGCCCTCTTCGGATGTAGGGTTGCTGTCGGCTACCTTGTTCACGGTCTGATTGGAGCATTTGAGTTCGGCGGCAGATGCCTCGGAGACCTCGGCGGCTTTGGTTGCTGTTATTATGTCTTGTAAGGTGGCCTCTTTGTCGATGAGGAACTTCTTTTGCAGCGTTAGTTTGTTCATGCCGAAGATCAGACGGTCGACTAGTTGCTCTTCTGCGTCCTTATATTTGCATTTGGACAAGAGAGCTCTTAGACGAGTCACAAAGTCATTCATAGATTCTCCATCAGCCTGCTTCAATTGAGAGAATTGGTTCCGGCTGATACGGGCAGGAGTCGTTGGTTTGAAATGGCTCTCGAGTTTTGCTTGAAGCGTTGACCATGCTACACTCTCGATCGTTTCTTGATCCACGAGTGTGGTTGCCAAATTGTAGATCGCTGGACCGCACTAGTGTAAGAATATGGCTCTTTTTCTATCGTCCGACGCGTCGTTCAGGTTGCTTGCCTGGAGGAAGATGTGGAATTTGGACATGTAAGTCGTCCATGTCTCTTCGTCTGGGTTGAAGAATGGCAATGCATGCGGCATTGCTGAAGCCATTTCTGGGATGCAGAGGTTCGAAACCCCTCGTCGCCACTGTTGGGTCAAGGTTGAATGAAATTGGGGTGCCTTTGTACTTCCCTAATCCTGGTTTGAAAACATCAGGGAATTCTTTCAATATATCCCCGGGGGCTGAGGTTTGGGTGGCAATAGAATGGATTCCCGTGACCCCCATCCCTAGTGGTTGGAACCAATCTAAACCTAGCAAGGTATGTTTGGGCCCCTCTACAACAACAACAAGCGGTAACGACCCATTAAACCCCTCACAATATACTGGTACATTTACAGAACCTAGTACAGGAATAACCATGGGGTCAATTGTTCCCTCTTTATGTGTGGCATGTAGAGAAGAAATTTGTGCCACGGCATTATGGTATGTCTGGATCCCGTGTCAATCTCCACCTTACAGGGTCGATTATTTATAAAAGTGATGTAAACAGTTTTCCCAGGGCTGGCGAAGAGTTATAATTAATATAGAATGGAGAGTTACCTTTGCGGAATCTTGGGCGGAAACCGGTTGTTTGTTTGTTTACGCGATTATAGGGAGCGTTGGCACTTGCGGCTTGTTGCGGGTAGCGTTGACAGGGTTGGGCAAAATCCCCAGGGAGCGATGCTCTGCAAACATCCGCGATGTGGCCTTTTCTGTGGCAGCGTCGGCAGAGGGCGTCTCTGAAGGGGCATCGTGAGCGGGCTTGGGAGCCGTTGCAGCCAAAACACGGTGGAAAAGGCCAGCGTGAGTTGTTAAATTGTTACACCAAGGTCACCCAGGCATGGTAAAGATGAAGAGCCTGGCCAGGAGCCACCTTTGGTGGCCAGGGCTCAACCAAGACATAGAAACCTGGGTAACCACATGTCACCCGTGTCAACAAACTCGCCCAAACCCACCAAAGACTAAATCAACGGAGTGGGAGACACCAAAAAGACCGTGCTCACGCATCCATATGGACTTTGCAGGACCTCTTGGGGGACAATCATTCCTTATTATAGTCCATGCATATTCCAAATGGCTGGAGGCTCGGGAAAGGCTAACAGCTCTTAATTGGCATTCAGGAACAGTTGAAGAGACCAGCTCAGGAATATAAGTAAGTTAGGAAACAAGCGGCATAAACCGCACCTTATATACATTATAGCTAGCGCAGGGATTGGTGACAGTGTTTCAAGTCTTCGCGCGGGAGCTTCCTATTGACTGAGACCGGAGGCTCCTCATTGGTCGCGCCCAGGCTTCCCATTGGTTGTGCTAGCAGGCTGCTTATTGGTCGCCCTGCTCCAATCACCTATCACCTTTATTATACAGCTTGCAAACATAACACTATTTTAAAAGAACAAACATAAAAAAATATAACCTGGAATTCGAACTCACCATCTCCCGGTTATTGGATCGAAGTGACTCAACCAAGTAAGATGAGGATCCTAGGAGGAGAAGGTACCAGGCCTAATGCAGGAAGAGAAGTAACCATCTTTTAGTTCTTTGCCCAAAGTAAATCAACTGCCTCTTGTGTGTCCCGCAGGAGTAGAACTCACCTTTTCAAAGAAGAATTTATCAAATCTATCGCAGAATTCAAACTCACCATCACCTGGTTATTGGATCGAAGTGACTCAGCCACATAACATGAGGATTCCAGGAGGAGAAGGTACCAGGCCTAATGCAGGAAGAGAAGTCACCATCTTTTATTTCTTTGCCCAAAGTAAATCAACTGCCTGTTGTGTGTCCCGCAGGAGTAGAACTCACCTTTTCAAAGAAGAATTTATGAAAGCTAACGCGGAATTCGAACTCACCAACTCCTGGTTATTGGATCGAAGTGACTCAGCCACGTAAGATGAGGATCCCAGGAGGAGAAGGTACCAGGCCTAATGCAGGAAGAGAAGTCACAGTCTTTTAGTTCTTTGCCCAAAGTAAATCAACTACCTGTTGTGTGTCCCGCAGGAGTAGAACTCACCTTTTCGAAGAAGAATTTGTGAAATCTAATGTAGAATTCGAACTCACCCTCTCCTGGTTATTGGATCGAAGTGACTCAGCCACGTAACATGAGGATCCCAAGAGGAGAAGGTACCATGCCTAATGTAGGAAGACAAGTCACAGTCTTTTAGTTCTTCGCCCAAACTGAATCAACTGCCTGTTGTGTGTCCCGCAGGAGTAGAACTCACCTTTTCAAAGAAGAATTTATGAAATCTAACGCGGAATTCGAACTCACCAACTCCTGGTTATTGGATCGAAGTGACTCAGCCACGTAAGATGAGGATCCCAGGAGGAGAAGGTACCAGGCCTAATGCAGGAAGAGAAGTCACAGTCTTTTAGTTCTTTGCCCAAAGTAAATCAACTACCTGTTGTGTGTCCCGCAGGAGTAGAACTCACCTTTTCGAAGAAGAATTTTGAAATCTAATGTAGAATTCGAACTCACCCTCTCCTGGTTATTGGATCGAAGTGACTCAGCCACGTAACATGAGGATCCCAAGAGGAGAAGGTACCATGCCTAATGTAGGAAGACAAGTCACAGTCTTTTAGTTCTTCGCCCAAACTGAATCAACTGCCTGTTGTGTGTCCCGCAGGAGTAGAACTCACCATTTCAAAGAAGAATTTATGAAATCTAACGCGGAATTCGAACTCACCAACTCCTGGTTATTGGATCGAAGTGACTCAGCCACGTAAGATGAGGATCCCAGGAGGAGAAGGTACCAAGCCTAATGCAGGAAGACAAGTCACAGTCTTTTAGTTCTTCACCCAAAGTGAATCAACTGCCTGTTGTGTGTCCCGCAGGAGAAGAACTCACCTTTTCAAAGAAGAATTTATGAAATCTAACGCGGAATTCGAACTCACCATCACCTGGTTATTGGATCGAAGTGACTCAGCCACCTAAGATGAGGATCCCAGGAGGAGAAGGTACCATGCCTAATGTAGGAAGACAAGTCACAGTCTTTTAGCTCTTCGCCCAAACTGAATCAACTGCCTGTTGTGTCTCCCGCAGGAGTAGAACTCACCTTTTCGAAGAAGAATTTATGAAATCTAATGTAGAATTCGAACTCACCAACTCCTGGTTATTGGATCAAAGTGACTCAGCCACGTAAGATGAGGATCCCAGGAGGAGAAGGTACCAGGCCTAATGCAGGAAGAGAAGTCACAGTCTTTTAGTTCTTTGCCCAAATTAAATCAACTACCTGTTGTGTGTCCCGCAGGAGTAGAACTCACCTTTTCGAAGAAGAATTTTGAAATCTAATGTAGAATTCGAACTCACCCTCTCCTGGTTATTGGATCGAAGTGACTCAGCCACGTAACATGAGGATCCCAAGAGGAGAAGGTACCATGCCTAATGTAGGAAGACAAGTCACAGTCTTTTAGTTCTTCGCCCAAACTGAATCAACTGCCTGTTGTGTGTCCCGCAGGAGTAGAACTCACCATTTCAAAGAAGAATTTATGAAATCTAACGCGGAATTCGAACTCACCAACTCCTGGTTATTGGATCGAAGTGACTCAGCCACGTAAGATGAGGATCCCAGGAGGAGAAGGTACCAAGCCTAATGCAGGAAGACAAGTCACAGTCTTTTAGTTCTTCACCCAAAGTGAATCAACTGCCTGTTGTGTGTCCCGCAGGAGAAGAACTCACCTTTTCAAAGAAGAATTTATGAAATCTAACGCGGAATTCGAACTCACCATCACCTGGTTATTGGATCGAAGTGACTCAGCCACCTAAGATGAGGATCCCAGGAGGAGAAGGTACCATGCCTAATGTAGGAAGACAAGTCACAGTCTTTTAGTTCTTCACCCAAAGTGAATCAACTGCCTGTTGTGTGTCCCGCAGGAGAAGAACTCACCTTTTCAAAGAAGAATTTATGAAATCTAACGCGGAATTCGAACTCACCATCACCTGGTTATTGGATCGAAGTGACTCAGCCACCTAAGATGAGGATCCCAGGAGGAGAAGGTACCATGCCTAATGTAAGAAGACAAGTCACAGTCTTTTAGCTCTTCGCCCAAACTGAATCAACTGCCTGTTGTGTCTCCCGCAGGAGTAGAACTCACCTTTTCGAAGAAGAATTTATGAAATCTAATGTAGAATTCGAACTCACCAACTCCTGGTTATTGGATCAAAGTGACTCAGCCACGTAACATGAGGATCCCAGGAGGAGAACGTACCGGGCCTAATGGAGAAAGACAAGTCAAAATCTTTTAGTTCTTCGCCCAAATTGAACAAACTGCCTGTTGTGTGTCCCGCAGGAGTAGAACTCAACTTTTTGGAGAAGAATTTATGGAATCTAACGAAGAATTCGAACTCACCAACTCCTGGTTATTGGATCGAAGTGACTCAGCCACGTAACATGAGGATCCCAGAAGGAGAATGGACCATGCCTAATGTAGGAAGACAAGTCACAGTCTTTTAGTTCTTCACCCAAAGTGAATCAACTGCCTGTTGTGTGTCCCGCAGGAGTAGAACTCACCTTTTCAAAGAAGAATTTATGAAATCTAACGCGGAATTCGAACTCACCCTCTCCTGGTTATTGGATCGAAGTGACTCAGCCACCTAAGATGAGGATCCCAGGAGGAGAAGGTACCAGGCCTAATGCAGGAAGAGAAGTCACCATCTTTTATTTCTTTGCCCAAAGTAAATCAACTGCCTGTTGTGTGTCCCGCAGGAGTAGAACTCACCTTTTCAAAGAAGAATTTATGAAAGCTAACGCGGAATTCGAACTCACCAACTCCTGGTTATTGGATCGAAGTGACTCAGCCACGTAAGATGAGGATCCCAGGAGGAGAAGGTACCAGGCCTAATGCAGGAAGAGAAGTCACAGTCTTTTAGTTCTTTGCCCAAAGTAAATCAACTACCTGTTGTGTGTCCCGCAGGAGTAGAACTCACCTTTTCGAAGAAGAATTTGTGAAATCTAATGTAGAATTCGAACTCACCCTCTCCTGGTTATTGGATCGAAGTGACTCAGCCACGTAACATGAGGATCCCAAGAGGAGAAGGTACCATGCCTAATGTAGGAAGACAAGTCACAGTCTTTTAGTTCTTCGCCCAAACTGAATCAACTGCCTGTTGTGTGTCCCGCAGGAGTAGAACTCACCTTTTCAAAGAAGAATTTATGAAATCTAACGCGGAATTCGAACTCACCAACTCCTGGTTATTGGATCGAAGTGACTCAGCCACGTAAGATGAGGATCCCAGGAGGAGAAGGTACCAGGCCTAATGCAGGAAGAGAAGTCACAGTCTTTTAGTTCTTTGCCCAAAGTAAATCAACTACCTGTTGTGTGTCCCGCAGGAGTAGAACTCACCTTTTCGAAGAAGAATTTTGAAATCTAATGTAGAATTCGAACTCACCCTCTCCTGGTTATTGGATCGAAGTGACTCAGCCACGTAACATGAGGATCCCAAGAGGAGAAGGTACCATGCCTAATGTAGGAAGACAAGTCACAGTCTTTTAGTTCTTCGCCCAAACTGAATCAACTGCCTGTTGTGTGTCCCGCAGGAGTAGAACTCACCATTTCAAAGAAGAATTTATGAAATCTAACGCGGAATTCGAACTCACCAACTCCTGGTTATTGGATCGAAGTGACTCAGCCACGTAAGATGAGGATCCCAGGAGGAGAAGGTACCAAGCCTAATGCAGGAAGACAAGTCACAGTCTTTTAGTTCTTCACCCAAAGTGAATCAACTGCCTGTTGTGTGTCCCGCAGGAGAAGAACTCACCTTTTCAAAGAAGAATTTATGAAATCTAACGCGGAATTCGAACTCACCATCACCTGGTTATTGGATCGAAGTGACTCAGCCACCTAAGATGAGGATCCCAGGAGGAGAAGGTACCATGCCTAATGTAGGAAGACAAGTCACAGTCTTTTAGCTCTTCGCCCAAACTGAATCAACTGCCTGTTGTGTCTCCCGCAGGAGTAGAACTCACCTTTTCGAAGAAGAATTTATGAAATCTAATGTAGAATTCGAACTCACCAACTCCTGGTTATTGGATCAAAGTGACTCAGCCACGTAAGATGAGGATCCCAGGAGGAGAAGGTACCAGGCCTAATGCAGGAAGAGAAGTCACAGTCTTTTAGTTCTTTGCCCAAATTAAATCAACTACCTGTTGTGTGTCCCGCAGGAGTAGAACTCACCTTTTCGAAGAAGAATTTTGAAATCTAATGTAGAATTCGAACTCACCCTCTCCTGGTTATTGGATCGAAGTGACTCAGCCACGTAACATGAGGATCCCAAGAGGAGAAGGTACCATGCCTAATGTAGGAAGACAAGTCACAGTCTTTTAGTTCTTCGCCCAAACTGAATCAACTGCCTGTTGTGTGTCCCGCAGGAGTAGAACTCACCATTTCAAAGAAGAATTTATGAAATCTAACGCGGAATTCGAACTCACCAACTCCTGGTTATTGGATCGAAGTGACTCAGCCACGTAAGATGAGGATCCCAGGAGGAGAAGGTACCAAGCCTAATGCAGGAAGACAAGTCACAGTCTTTTAGTTCTTCACCCAAAGTGAATCAACTGCCTGTTGTGTGTCCCGCAGGAGAAGAACTCACCTTTTCAAAGAAGAATTTATGAAATCTAACGCGGAATTCGAACTCACCATCACCTGGTTATTGGATCGAAGTGACTCAGCCACCTAAGATGAGGATCCCAGGAGGAGAAGGTACCATGCCTAATGTAGGAAGACAAGTCACAGTCTTTTAGCTCTTCGCCCAAACTGAATCAACTGCCTGTTGTGTCTCCCGCAGGAGTAGAACTCACCTTTTCAAAGAAGAATTTATCAAATGTAACGAGGAATTCGAACTCACCAACTCCTGGTTATTGGATCAAAGTGACTCAGCCACGTAACATGAGGATCCCAGGAGGAGAACGTACCGGGCCTAATGGAGAAAGACAAGTCAAAATCTTTTAGTTCTTCGCCCAAATTGAACAAACTGCCTGTTGTGTGTCCCGCAGGAGTAGAACTCAACTTTTTGGAGAAGAATTTATGGAATCTAACGAAGAATTCGAACTCACCAACTCCTGGTTATTGGATCGAAGTGACTCAGCCACGTAACATGAGGATCCCAGAAGGAGAATGGACCATGCCTAATGTAGGAAGACAAGTCACAGTCTTTTAGTTCTTCACCCAAAGTGAATCAACTGCCTGTTGTGTGTCCCGCAGGAGTAGAACTCACCTTTTCAAAGAAGAATTTATGAAATCTAACGCGGAATTCGAACTCACCCTCTCCTGGTTATTGGATCGAAGTGACTCAGCCACCTAAGATGAGGATCCCAGGAGGAGAAGGTACCAGGCCTAATGCAGGAAGAGAAGTCACAGTCTTTTAGATCTTTGCCCAAAGTAAATCAACTGCCTGTTTTGTGTCCCGCAGGAGTAGAACTCACCTTTTCAAAGAAGAATTTATCAAATGTAACGAGGAATTCGAACTCACCATCACCTGGTTATTGGATCGAAGTGACTCAGCCACGTAACATGAGGATCCCAGAAGGAGAAGGTACCAAGCCTAATGCAGGAAGAGAAGTCACCACCTTTTAGTTCTTCACCCAAAGTGAATCAACTGCCTGTTGTGTGTCCCGCAGGAGTAGAACTCACCTTTTCAAAGAAGAATTTATGAAATCTAACGCGGAATTCGAACTCACCAACTCCTGGTTATTGCATCGAAGTGACTCAGCCACGTAAGATGAGGATCCCAGGAGGAGAAGGTACCAGGCCTAATGCAGGAAGAGAAGTCACAGTCTTTTAGATCTTTGCCCAAAGTAAATCAACTGCCTGTTGTGTGTCCCGCAGGAGTAGAACTCACCTTTTCGAAGAAGAATTTATAAAATCTAACGTAGAATTCGAACTCACCAACTCCTGGTTATTGGATCAAAGTGACTCAGCCACGTAACATGAGGATCCCAGGAGGAGAAGGTACCGGGCCTAATGCAGAAAGACAAGTCAAAATCTTTTAGTTCTTCGCCCAAATTGAACAAACTGCCTGTTGTGTGTCCCGCAGGAGTAGAACTCACCTTTTTGGAGAAGAATTTATGGAATCTAACGAAGAATTCGAACTCACCAACTCCTGGTTATTGGATCGAAGTGACTCAGCCACGTAAGATGAGGATCCCAGGAGGAGAAGGTACCAGGCCTAATGCAGGAAGAGAAGTCAAAGTCTTTTAGTTCTTTGCCCAAAGTAAATCAACTGCCTGTTGTGTGTCCCGCAGGAGTAGAACTCACCTTTTCAAAGAAGAATTTATAAAATCTAATGTAGAATTCGAACTCACCCTCTCCTGGTTATTGGATCGAAGTGACTCAGCCACGTAACATGAGGATCCCAGGAGGAGAAGGTACCATGCCTAATGTAGGAAGACAAGTCACAGTCTTTTAGTTCTTCGCCCAAACTGAATCAACTGCTTGTTGTGTGTCCCGCAGGAGTAGAACTCACCTTTTCAAAGAAGAATTTATCAAATGTAACGAGGAATTCGAACTCACCATCACCTGGTTATTGGATCGAAGTGACTCAGCCACGTAACATGAGGATCCCAGAAGGAGAAGGTACCAAGCCTAATGCAGGAAGAGAAGTCACCACCTTTTAGTTCTTCACCCAAAGTGAATCAACTGCCTGTTGTGTGTCCCGCAGGAGTAGAACTCACCTTTTCAAAGAAGAATTTATGAAATCTAACACGGAATTCGAACTCACCAACTCCTGGTTATTGCATCGAAGTGACTCAGCCACGTAAGATGAGGATCCCAGGAGGAGAAGGTACCAGGCCTAATGCAGGAAGAGAAGTCACAGTCTTTTAGATCTTTGCCCAAAGTAAATCAACTGCCTGTTGTGTGTCCCGCAGGAGTAGAACTCACCTTTTCGAAGAAGAATTTATAAAATCTAACGTAGAATTCGAACTCACCAACTCCTGGTTATTGGATCAAAGTGACTCAGCCACGTAACATGAGGATCCCAGGAGGAGAAGGTACCGGGCCTAATGCAGAAAGACAAGTCAAAATCTTTTAGTTCTTCGCCCAAATTGAACAAACTGCCTGTTGTGTGTCCCGCAGGAGTAGAACTCACCTTTTTGGAGAAGAATTTATGGAATCTAACGAAGAATTCGAACTCACCAACTCCTGGTTATTGGATCGAAGTGACTCAGCCACGTAAGATGAGGATCCCAGGAGGAGAAGGTACCAGGCCTAATGCAGGAAGAGAAGTCAAAGTCTTTTAGTTCTTTGCCCAAAGTAAATCAACTGCCTGTTGTGTGTCCCGCAGGAGTAGAACTCACCTTTTCAAAGAAGAATTTATAAAATCTAATGTAGAATTCGAACTCACCCTCTCCTGGTTATTGGATCGAAGTGACTCAGCCACGTAACATGAGGATCCCAGGAGGAGAAAGTACCATGCCTAATGTAGGAAGACAAGTCACAGTCTTTTAGTTCTTCGCCCAAACTGAATCAACTGCTTGTTGTGTGTCCCGCAGGAGTAGAACTCACCTTTTCAAAGAAGAATTTATCAAATGTAACGAGGAATTCGAACTCACCATCACCTGGTTATTGGATCGAAGTGACTCAGCCACGTAACATGAGGATTCCAGAAGGAGAAGGTACCAAGCCTAATGCAGGAAGAGAAGTCACCACCTTTTAGTTCTTCACCCAAAGTGAATCAACTGCCTGTTGTGTGTCCCGCAGGAGTAGAACTCACCTTTTCAAAGAAGAATTTATGAAATCTAACACGGAATTCGAACTCACCAACTCCTGGTTATTGCATCGAAGTGACTCAGCCACGTAAGATGAGGATCCCAGGAGGAGAAGGTACCAGGCCTAATGCAGGAAGAGAAGTCACAGTCTTTTAGATCTTTGCCTAAAGTAAATCAACTGCCTGTTGTGTGTCCCGCAGGAGTAGAACTCACCTTTTCGAAGAAGAATTTATAAAATCTAACGTAGAATTCGAACTCACCAACTCCTGGTTATTGGATCAAAGTGACTCAGCCACGTAACATGAGGATCCCAGGAGGAGAAGGTACCGGGCCTAATGCAGAAAGACAAGTCAAAATCTTTTAGTTCTTCGCCCAAATTGAACAAACTGCCTGTTGTGTGTCCCGCAGGAGTAGAACTCATCTTTTTGGAGAAGAATTTATGGAATCTAACGTAGAATTCGAACTCACCAACTCCTGGTTATTGGATCGAAGTGACTCAGCCACGTAAGATGAGGATTCCAGGAGGAGAAGGTACCAGGCCTAATGCAGGAAGAGAAGTCACAGTCTTTTAGTTCTTTGCCCAAAGTAAATCAACTGCCTGTTGTGTGTCCCGCAGGAGTAGAACTCACCTTTTTGAAGAAGAATTTGTGAAATCTAATGTAGAATTCGAACTCACCCTCTCCTGGTTATTGGATCGAAGTGACTCAGCCACGTAACATGAGGATCCCAGGAGGAGAAGGTACCAGGCCTAATGTAGGAAGACAAGTCACAGTCTTTTAATTCTTCGCCCAAACTGAATCAACTGCCTGTTGTGTGTCCCGCAGGAGTAGAACTCACCTTTTCAAAGAAGAATTTATCAAATGTAACGAGGAATTCGAACTCACCATTACCTGGTTATTGGATCGAAGTGACTCAGCCACGTAACATGAGGATCCCAGAGGAAGAAGGTACCAAGCCTAATGCAGGAAGAGAAGTCACCACCTTTTAGTTCTTCGCCCAAAGTGAATCAACTGCCTGTTGTGTGTCCCGCAGGAGTAGAACTCACCTTTTCGAAGAAGAATTTATGAAATCTAATGTAGAATTCGAACTCACCAACTCCTGGTTATGGGATTGAAGTGACTCAGCCACGTAACATGAGGATCCCAGAGGAAGAAGGTACCAAGCCTAATGCAGAAAGACAAGTCAAAATATTTTAGTTCTTTGCCCAAAGTAAATCAACTGCCTGTTGTGTCTCCCGCAGGAGTAGAACTCACCTTTTCGCAGAAGAATTTATCAAATATAACGAGGAATTCGAACTCACCATCTGCCAATTATTGGATCAAAGTGACTCAGCCACGTAACATGAGGATCCCAGGAGGAGAACGTACCGGGCCTAATGCAGAAAGACAAGTCAAAATATTTTAGTTCTTCGCCCAAATTGAACAAACTGCCTGTTGTGTGTCCCGCAGGAGTAGAATTCACCTTTTCGCAGAAGAATTTATCAAATATAACGAGGAATTCGAACTCACCATCTGCCAATTATTGGATCAAAGTGACTCAGCCACGTAACATGAGGATCCCAGGAGGAGAACGTACCGGGCCTAATGCAGAAAGACAAGTCAAAATATTTTAGTTCTTCGCCCAAATTAAACAAATTGCCTGTTGTGTGTCCCGCAGGAGTAGAATTCACCTTTTTGGAGAAGAATTTATGGAATCTAACGAAGAATTCGAACTCACCAACTCCTGGTTATTGGATCGAAGTGACTCAGCCACGTAAGATGAGGATCCCATGAGGAGAAGGGACCAGGCCTAATGCAGGAAGAGAAGTCACAGTCTTTTAGTTCTTAGCCGAAAGTAAATCAACTGCCTGTTGTGTGTCCCGCAGGAGTAGAAATCACCTTTTCGAAGAAGAATTTGTGAAATCTAATGTAGAATTCGAACTCACCCTCTCCTGGTTATTGGATCGAAGTGACTCAGCCATGTAACATGAGGATCCCAGAAGGAAAAGGTACCAAGCCTAATGCAGGAAGAGAAGTCACCACCTTTTAGTTCTTCGCCCAAACTGAATCAATTGCCTGTTGTGTGTCCTGCAGGAGTAGAACTCACCTTTTCAAAGAAGAATTTATCAAATGTATCGTAGAATTCGAACTCACCATCTCCCATTTTTTGGATTGAAGTGACTCAGCCACGTAAGATGAGGATCCCAGGAGGAGAACGTACCAAGCCTAATGCAGGAAGAGAAGTCACCATCTTTTAGTTATTCATCCAAATTAAAACAACTGCCTGTTCTGTGTCCCGCAGGAGTAGAACTCACCTTTTCGGAGAAGAACTTATCAAATGTATCGTGGAATTCAAACTCACCATCTCCCGGTTATTGGATCGAAGTGACTCACCCACGAAAGATGGGGATCCCAGGAGGAGAAGGTACCAGGCCTAATGCAGGAAGAGATGTCACCATCTTTTAGTTCTGCACCCAAATTAAATCAACTGCCTGTTGTATGACCCACAGGAGTAGAACTCCCTTTTTCGGAGACGAATTTGTCAAATATATCGTGGAATTCGAACTCACCATTTCCCGTTTATTGGATCGAAGTGACTCAGCCATGTAACATGAGGATCCCAGGAGGAGAACGTACCAGGCCTAATACAGGAAGAGAAGTCACCATCTTTTAGTTATTCACCCAAATTAAATCAACTGCCTGTTCTGTGTCCCGCAGGAGTAGAACTCACCTTTTCGGAGAAGAACTTATCAAATGTATCGTGGAATTCAAACTCACCATCTCCCGGTTATTCGATCCAAGTGACTCAGCCAGGTAAGATGAGGGTCCCAGGAGGAGAAGGTACCAGGCCTAATACAGGAAGAGATGTCACCATCTTTTAGTTATTCATCCAAATTAAACCAACTGCCTGTTCTGTGTCCCGCAGGAGTAGAACTCACCTTTTCGGAGAAGAACTTATCAAATGTATCGTGGATTTCAAACTCACCATCTCCCGGTTATTCGATCCAAGTGACTCAGCCACGTAAGATGAGGATCCCAGAAGGAGAACGTACCAAGCCTAATGCAGGAAGAGAAGTCACCATCTTTTAGTTATTCATCCAAATTAAAACAACTGCCTGTTCTGTGTCCCGCAGGAGTAGAACTCACCTTTTCGGAGAAGAACTTATCAAATGTATCGTGGAATTCAAACTCACCGTCTCCCGGTTATTGGATCGAAGTGACTCACCCACGAAAGATGGGGATCCCAGGAGGAGAAGGTACCAGGCCTAATGCAGGAAGAGACGTCACCATCTTTTAGTTATTCGCCCAAAGTAAATCAACTGCCTGTTGTGTGTCCCGCGGGAGTAGAACTCACCTTTTCGAAGAAGAATTTATGAAATCTATCGCAGAATTCGAACTCACCATCTCCTGGTTATTGGATCGAACTGACTCAGCCACGCAAGATGAGGATCCCAGGAGGAAAACGTACCAGGCCTAATACAGGAAGAGAAGTCACCATCTTTTAGTTATTCACCCAAATTGAATCTACTGCCTGTTGTGTGTCCCGCAGGAGTAGAACTCACCTTTTCGAAGAAGAATTTATCAAATGTAACAATGAATTCGAACTCACCGTCTCCTGGTTATTGGATCGAAGTGACTCAGCCACGCAAGATGAGGATCCCAGGAGGAGAATGTACCAGGCCTAATACAGGAAGAGAAGTCACCGTCTTTTAGTTATAGAACAAAAGTAAATCAACTGCCTGTTGTGTGTCCCGCAGGAGTAGAACTCACCTTTTCGAAGAATAATTTATGAAATCTATCGCAGAATTCGAACTCACCATCTCCTGGTTATTGGATCGAAGTGACTCACCCACGAAAGATGGGGATCCCAGGAGGAGAACGTACCATGCCTAATGCACGAAGAGAAGTCACCATCGTTTAGTTATTCAACCAAAGTAAATCAACTGCCTATTGTGTGTCCCGCAGGAGTAGAACTCACCTTTTCGAAGAAGAATTTATGGAATCTAACGAGGAATTCGAACTCACCATCTCCCCTTTATTGGATCAAAGTGAGTCAGCCAGGTAAGATGAGGATCCCAGGAGGTGAACGTACCAGGCCTTATACAGGAAGAGAAGTCACCATCTTTTAGTTATTCACCCAAATTAAACCAACTCCCTGTTGTGTGTCCCGCAGGAGTAGAACTCCCTTTTTCGGAGACGAATTTGTCAAATATATCGTGGAATTCGAACTCACCATCTCCCGTTTATTGGATCGAAGTGACTCATCCAGGTAAGATGAGGATCCCAGGAAGAGAACGTACCAGGCCTAATAGAGGAAGAGAAGTCACCATGTTTTAGTTATTCATCCAAATTAAATCAACTGCCTGTTCTGTGTCCCGCAGGAGTAGAACTCACCTTTTCGGAGAAGAATTTGTCAAATATATCGTGGAATTCAAACTCACCATCTCCCGGTTATTCGATCCAAGTGACTCAGCCAGGTAAGATGAGGGTCCCAGGAGGAGAAGGTACCAGGCCTAATACAGGAAGAGAAGTCACCATCTTTTAGTAATTCACCCAAATTAAACCAACTGCCTGTTCTGTGTCCCGCAGGAGTAGAACTCACCTTTTCGGAGAAGAATTTATCAAATGTATCATGGAATTCGAACTCACCATCTCCCATTTTTTGGATTGAAGTGACTCAGCTTGTAAGATGAGGATCCCAGAAGGAGAACGTACCAGGCCTAATGCAGGAAGAGAAGTCACCATCTTTTAGTTATTCGCCCAAAGTAAATCAACTGCCTGTTGTGTGTCCCGCAGGAGTAGAACTCACCTTTTAGAAGAAGAATTTATGAAATCTATCGCAGAATTCGAACTCACCATCTCCTGGTTATTGGATCGAACTGACTCAGCCACGGAAGATGAGGATCCCAGGAGGAAAACGTACCAGGCCTAATACAGGAAGAGAAGTCACCATCTTTTAGTTATTTACCCAAATTGAATCTACTGCCTGTTGTGTGTCCCGCAGGAGTAGAACTCACCTTTTCGAAGAAGAATTTATGAAATCTATCTCAGAATTCGAACTCACCATCTCCTGGTTATTGGATTGAAGTGACTCAGCCAGGTAAGATGAGGATCCCAGGAGGAGAACATACCAGGCCTAATACAGGAAGAGAAGTCACCATCTTTTAGTTATTCAACCAAACTGAATCAACTGCCTGTTGTGTGTCCCGCAGGAGTAGAACTCACCTTTTCGAAGAAGAATTTATGGAATCTAACGAGGAATTCGAACTCACCATCTCCCGTTTATTGGATCGAAGTGAGTCAGCCAGGTAAGATGAGGATCCCAGGAGGTGAACGTACCAGGCCTAATACAGGAAGAGAAGTCACCATCTTTTAGTTATTCACCCAAATTAAACCAACTCCCTGTTGTGTGTCCCGCAGGAGTAGAACTCCCTTTTTCGGAGAAGAATTTACCAAATGTATCGTGGAATTCGAACTCACCATCTCCCGGTTATTAGATTGAAGTGACTCAGCCAGGTAAGATGAGGATCCCAGGAGGAGAACGTACCAGGCCTAATGCAGGAAGAGAAGTCACCATCTTTTAGTTATTCACCCAAATTAAAACAACTGCCTGTTCTGTGTCCCGCAGGAGTAGAACTCACCTTTTCGGAGAAGAACTTATCAAATGTATCGTGGAATTCAAACTCACCATCTCCCGGTTATTGGATCGAAGTGACTCACCCACGAAAGATGGGGATCCCAGGAGGAGAAGGTACCAGGCCTAATGCAGGAAGAGATGTCACCATCTTTTAGTTCTGCACCCAAATTAAATCAACTGCCTGTTCTGTGTCCCGCAGGAGTAGAACTCACCTTTTCGAAGAAGAATTTCTCAAATATAACGTGGAATTCGAACTCACCATCTCCCGGTTATTGGATCGAAGTGACTCACCCACGAAAGATGGGGATCCCAGGAGGAGAAGGTACCAGGCCTAATGCAGGAAGAGAAGTCACCATCTTTTAGTTATTCGCCCAAAGTAAATCAACTGCCTGTTGTGTGTCCCGCGGGAGTAGAACTCACCTTTTCGAAGAAGAATTTATGAAATCTATCGCAGAATTCGAACTCACCATCTCCTGGTTATTGGATCGAAGTGACTCACCCACGAAAGATGGAGATCCCAGGAGGAGAACGTACCAGGCCTAATGCAGGAAGAGAAGTCACCATCTTTTAGTTATTCGCCCAAAGTAAATCAACTGCCTATTGTGTGTCCCACAGGAGTAGAACTCACCTTTTCGAAGAAGAATTTATGAAATCTATCTCAGAATTCGAACTCACCATCTCCTGGTTATTGGATTGAAGTGACTCAGCCAGGTAAGATGAGGATCCCAGGAGGAGAACGTACCAGGCCTAATACAGGAAGAGAAGTCACCATCTTTTAGTTATTCAACCAAAGTAAATTAATTGCCTGTTGTGTGTCCCGCAGGAGTAGAACTCACCTTTTAGAAGAAGAATTTATCAAATATAACGTGGAATTCGAACTCACCATCTCCCGGTTATTGGATTGAAGTGACTCAGCCACGTAAGATGAGGATCCCAGGAGAACTAAGCAACAGGCCTAATGCAGGAAGAGAAGTCACCATCTTTTAGTTATTCACCCAAATTAAACCAACTGCCTGTTGTGTGTCCCGCAGGAGTAGAACTCCCTTTTTCGGAGACGAATTGATCAAATGTATCATGGAATTCGAACTCACCAACTCCTGGTTATTGGATCGAAGTGACTCACCCACGCAAGATGAGGATCCCAGGAGGAGAACGTACCAGGCCTAATACAGGAAGAGGAGTCACCATCTTTTAGTTATTCACCCAAATTAAACCAACTGCCTGTTGTGTGTCCCGCAGGAGTAGAACTCACCTTTTCGAAGAAGAATTTATGGAATCTAACGAGGAATTCGAACTCACCATCTCCCGTTTATTGGATCGAAGTGAGTCAGCCAGGTAAGATGAGGATCCCAGGAGGTGAACGTACCTGGCCTAATACAGGAAGAGAAGTCACCATCTTTTAGTTATTCACCCAAATTAAACCAACTCCCTGTTGTGTGTCCCGCAGGAGTAGAACTCCCTATTTCGGAGACGACTTTGTCAAATATATCGTGGAATTCGAACTCACCATCTCCCGTTTATTGGATCGAAGTGAGTCAGCCAGGTAAGATGAGGATCCCAGGAGAACTAAGCACCAGGCCTAATGCAGGAAGAGAAGTCACCATCTTTTAGTTATTCACCCAAATTAAACCAACTGCCTGTTGTGTGTCCCACAGGAGTAGAACTCCCTTTTTCGGAGACGAATTGATCAAATGTATCGTGGTATTCGAACTCACCAACTCCTGGTTATTGGATCGAAGTGACTCAGCCAGGAAGATGAGGATCCCAGGAGGAGAACGTACCAGGCCTAATGCAGGAAGAGGAGTCACCCTCTTTTAGTTATTCACCCAAATTAAACCAACTGCCTGTTGTGTGTCCCGCAGGAGTAGAACTCACCTTTTCGGAGAAGAATTTATCAAATGTATCATGGAATTCGAACTCACCATCTCCCGTTTATTGGATCGAAATGAGTCAGCCAGGTAAGATGAGGGTACCAGGAGGAGAACGTACCAGGCCTAATACAGGAAGAGAAGTCACCATCTTTTAGTAATTCACCCAAATTAAAACAACTGCCTGTTCTGTGTCCCGCAGGAGTAGAACTCACCTTTTCGGAGAAGAACTTATCAAATGTATCGTGGAATTCAAACTCACCATCTCCCGGTTATTGGATCGAACTGACTCACCCACGAAAGATGGGGATCCCAGGAGGAGTAGGTACCAGGCCTCATGCAGGAAGAGATGTCACCATCTTTTAGTTCTGCACCCAAATTAAATCAACTGCCTGTTGTATGCCCCACAGGAGTAGAACTCACCTTTTCGAAGAAGAATTTCTCAAATATAACGTGGAATTCGAACTCACCATCTCCTGGTTATTGGATCGAAGTGACTCACCCACGAAAGATGGGGATCCCAGGAGGAGAAGGTACCAGGCCTAGTGCAGGAAGAGAAGTCACCATCTTTTAGTTATTCAACCAAAGTAAATCAACTGCCTGTTGTGTGTCCCGCAGGAGTAGAACTCACCTTTTCTAAGAAGAATTTATCAAATATAACGTGGAATTCGAACTCACCATCTCCCGTTTATTGGATCGAAGTGAGTCAGCCAGGTAAGATGAGGATCCCAGGAGAACTAAGCACCAGGCCTAATGCAGGAAGAGAAGTCACCATCTTTTAGTTATTCACCCAAATTAAAACAACTGCCTGTTCTGTGTCCCGCAGGAGTAGAACTCACCTTTTCGGAGAAGAATTTATCAAATGTATCGTAGAATTCGAACTCACCATCTCCCATTTTTTGGATTGAAGTGACTCAGCCACGTAAGATGAGGATCCCAGAAGGAGAACGTACCAGGCCTAATGCAGGAAGAGAAGTCACCATCTTTTAGTTATTCATCCAAATTAAAACAACTGCCTGTTCTGTGTCCCGCAGGAGTAGAACTCACCTTTTCGGAGAAGAACTTATCAAATGTATCGTGGAATTCAAACTCACCATCTCCCGGTTATTGGATCGAACTGACTCACCCACGAAAGATGGGGATCCCAGGAGGAGTAGGTACCAGGCCTCATGCAGGAAGAGATGTCACCATCTTTTAGTTATTCGCCCAAAGTAAATCAACTGCCTGTTGTATGCCCCACAGGAGTAGAACTCACCTTTTCGAAGAAGAATTTCTCAACTATAACGTGGAATTCGAACTCACCATCTCCCGGTTATTGGATCGAAGTGACTCACCCACGAAAGATGGGGATCCCAGGAGGAGAAGGTACCTGGCCTAATGCAGGAAGAGAAGTCACCATCTTTTAGTTATTCGCCCAAAGTAAATCAACTGCCTGTTGTGTGTCCCGCGGGAGTAGAACTCACCTTTTCGAAGAAGAATTTATGAAATCTATCGCAGAATTCGAACTCACCATCTCCTGGTTATTGGATCGAAGTGACTCACCCACGAAAGATGGAGATCCCAGGAGGAGAACGTACCTGGCCTAATGCAGGAAGAGAAGTCACCCTCTTTTAGTTATTCACCCAAATTAAACCAACTGCCTGTTGTGTGTCCCGCAGGAGTAGAACTCACCTTTTCGGAGAAGAATTTATCAAATGTATCATGGAATTCGTACTCACCATCTCCCGTTTATTGGATCGAAGTGAGTCAGCCAGGTAAGATGAGGGTACCAGGAGGAGAACGTACCAGGCCTAATACAGGAAGAGAAGTCACCATCTTTTAGTTATTCACCCAAATTAACCCAACTGCCTGTTGTGTGTCCCGCAGGAGTAGAACTCACCTTTTCAGAGAACAATTTATCAAATGTATCATTGAATTCGAACTCACCATCTCCCGGTTATTGGATTGAAGTGACTCAGCCAGGTAAGATGAGGATCCCAGGAGAAGAAAGTACCAGGCCTAATAAAGGAAGAGGAGTCACCATCTTTTAGTTATTCACCCAAATTAAACCAACTGCCTGTTGTGTGTCCCGCAGGAGTAGAACTCACCTTTTCGAAGAAGAATTTATGGAATCTAACGAGGAATTCGAACTCACCAACTCCTGGTTATTGGATCGAAGTGACTCAGCCAGGAAGATGAGGATCCCAGGAGGAGAACGTACCAGGCCTAATGCAGGAAGAGGAGTCACCCTCTTTTAGTTATTCACCCAAATTAAACCAACTGCCTGTTGTGTGTCCCACAGGAGTAGAACTCACCTTTTCGGAGAAGAATTTATCAAATGTATCATGGAATTCGAACTCACCTTCTCCCGTTTATTGGATCGAAGTGAGTCAGCCAGGTAAGATGAGGGTACCAGGAGGAGAAAGTACCAGGCCTAATACAGGAAGAGAAGTCACCATCTTTTAGTTATTCACCCAAATTAACCCAACTGCCTGTTGTGTGTCCCGCAGGAGTAGAACTCACCTTTTCAGAGAACAATTTATCAAATGTATCGTTGAATTCGAACTCACCATCTCCCGGTTATTGGATCGAAGTGAGTCAGCCAGGTAAGATGAGGATCCCAGGAGGTGAACGTACCAGGCCTAATACAGGAAGAGAAGTCACCATCTTTTAGTTATTCACCCAAATTAAACCAACTCCCTGTTGTGTGTCCCGCAGGAGTAGAACTCCCTTTTTCGGAGACGACTTTGTCAAATATATCATGGAATTCGAACTCACCATTTCCCGTTTATTGGATCGAAGTGACTCATCCAGGTAAGATGAGGATACAAGGAGGAGAACGTACCAGGCCTAAAGCAGGAAGAGAAGTCACCATCTTTTAGTTATTCACCCAAATTAAATCAACTGCCTATTGTGTGTCCCGCAGGAGTAGAACTCACCTTTTCGGAGAAGAATTTACCAAATGTATCGTGGAGTTCGAACTCACCATCTCCCGGTTATTAGATTGAAGTGACTCAGCCAGGAAAGATGGGGATCCCAGGAGGAGTAGGTACCAGGCCTCATGCAGGAAGAGATGTCACCATCTTTTAGTTCTGCACCCAAATTAAATCAACTGCCTGTTGTATGCCCCACAGGAGTAGAACTCACCTTTTCGAAGAAGAATTTCTCAAATATAACGTGGAATTCGAACTCACCATCTCCTGGTTATTGGATCGAAGTGACTCACCCACGAAAGATGGGGATCCCAGGAGGAGAAGGTACCAGGCCTAGTGCAGGAAGAGAAGTCACCATCTTTTAGTTATTCAACCAAAGTAAATCAACTGCCTGTTGTGTGTCCCGCAGGAGTAGAACTCACCTTTTCTAAGAAGAATTTATCAAATATAACGTGGAATTCGAACTCACCATCTCCCGTTTATTGGATCGAAGTGAGTCAGCCAGGTAAGATGAGGATCCCAGGAGAACTAAGCACCAGGCCTAATGCAGGAAGAGAAGTCACCATCTTTTAGTTATTCACCCAAATTAAAACAACTGCCTGTTCTGTGTCCCGCAGGAGTAGAACTCACCTTTTCGGAGAAGAATTTATCAAATGTATCGTAGAATTCGAACTCACCATCTCCCATTTTTTGGATTGAAGTGACTCAGCCACGTAAGATGAGGATCCCAGAAGGAGAACGTACCAAGCCTAATGCAGGAAGAGAAGTCACCATCTTTTAGTTATTCATCCAAATTAAATCAACTGCCTATTGTGTGTCCCGCAGGAGTAGAACTCACCTTTTCGGAGAAGAATTTACCAAATGTATCGTGGAGTTCGAACTCACCATCTCCCGGTTATTGGATCGAAGTGACTCACCCACGAAAGATGGGGATCCCAGGAGGAGAACGTACCTGGCCTAATGCAGGAAGAGAAGTCACCATCTTTTAGTTATTCGCCCAAAGTAAATCAACTGCCTGTTGTGTGTCCCGCGGGAGTAGAACTCACCTTTTCGAAGAAGAATTTATGAAATCTATCGCAGAATTCGAACTCACCATCTCCTGGTTATTGGATCGAAGTGACTCACCCACGAAAGATGGAGATCCCAGGAGGAGAACGTACCTGGCCTAATGCAGGAAGAGAAGTCACCCTCTTTTAGTTATTCACCCAAATTAAACCAACTGCCTGTTGTGTGTCCCGCAGGAGTAGAACTCACCTTTTCGGAGAAGAATTTATCAAATGTATCATGGAATTCGTACTCACCATCTCCCGTTTATTGGATCGAAGTGAGTCAGCCAGGTAAGATGAGGGTACCAGGAGGAGAACGTACCAGGCCTAATACAGGAAGAGAAGTCACCATCTTTTAGTTATTCACCCAAATTAACCCAACTGCCTGTTGTGTGTCCCGCAGGAGTAGAACTCACCTTTTCAGAGAACAATTTATCAAATGTATCATTGAATTCGAACTCACCATCTCCCGGTTATTGGATTGAAGTGACTCAGCCAGGTAAGATGAGGATCCCAGGAGAAGAAAGTACCAGGCCTAATACAGGAAGAGGAGTCACCATCTTTTAGTTATTCACCCAAATTAAACCAACTGCCTGTTGTGTGTCCCGCAGGAGTAGAACTCACCTTTTCGAAGAAGAATTTATGGAATCTAACGAGGAATTCGAACTCACCAACTCCTGGTTATTGGATCGAAGTGACTCAGCCAGGAAGATGAGGATCCCAGGAGGAGAACGTACCAGGCCTAATGCAGGAAGAGGAGTCACCCTCTTTTAGTTATTCACCCAAATTAAACCAACTGCCTGTTGTGTGTCCCACAGGAGTAGAACTCACCATTTCGGAGAAGAATTTATCAAATGTATCATGGAATTCGAACTCACCTTCTCCCGTTTATTGGATCGAAGTGAGTCAGCCAGGTAAGATGAGGGTACCAAGAGGAGAAAGTACCAGGCCTAATACAGGAAGAGAAGTCATCATCTTTTAGTTATTCACCCAAATTAACCCAACTGCCTGTTGTGTGTCCCGCAGGAGTAGAACTCACCTTTTCAGAGAACAATTTATCAAATGTATCGTTGAATTCGAACTCACCATCTCCCGGTTATTGGATCGAAGTGAGTCAGCCAGGTAAGATGAGGATCCCAGGAGGTGAACGTACCAGGCCTAATACAGGAAGAGAAGTCACCATCTTTTAGTTATTCACCCAAATTAAACCAACTCCCTGTTGTGTGTCCCGCAGGAGTAGAACTCCCTTTTTCGGAGACGACTTTGTCAAATATATCATGGAATTCGAACTCACCATTTCCCGTTTATTGGATCGAAGTGACTCATCCAGGTAAGATGAGGATACAAGGAGGAGAACGTACCAGGCCTAAAGCAGGAAGAGAAGTCACCATCTTTTAGTTATTCACCCAAATTAAATCAACTGCCTATTGTGTGTCCCGCAGGAGTAGAACTCACCTTTTCGGAGAAGAATTTACCAAATGTATCGTGGAGTTCGAACTCACCATCTCCCGGTTATTAGATTGAAGTGACTCAGCCAGGTAAGATGAGGATCCCAGGAGGAGAACGTACCAGGCCTAATGCAGGAAGAGAAGTCACCATCTTTTAGTTATTCACCCAAATTAAATCAACTGCCTTTTCTGTGTCCCGCAGGAGTAGAACTCACCTTTTCGGAGAAGAATTTACCAAATGTATCGTAGAATTCGAACTCACCATCTCCCATTTTTTGGATTGAAGTGACTCAGCTTGTAAGATGAGGATCCCAGGAGGAGAAGGTACCAGGCCTAATGCAGGAAGAGAAGTCTCCGTCTTTTAGTTATTCACCCAAATTAAACCAACTGCCTGTTCTGTGTCCTGCAGGAGTAGAACTCACCTTTTCGGAGAAGAATTTATCAAATGTATCGTAGAATTCGAACTCACCATCTCCCATTTTTTGGATTGAAGTGACTCAGCCACGTAAGATGAGGATCCCAGGAGGAGAACGTACCAAGCCTAATGCAGGAAGAGAAGTCACCATCTTTTAGTTATTCATCCAAAGTAAACCAACTGCCTGTTGTGTGTCCCGCAGGAGTAGAACTCAAGTTTTCGGAGAAGAATTTATGGAATCTTACGAGGAATTCGAACTCACCATCTCCCGTATATTGGATCGAAGTGAGTCAGCCAGGTAAGATGAGGCTCCCAGGAGGAGAACGTACCAGGCCTAATGCAGGAAGACAAGTCACCGTCTTTTAGTTATTCACCCAAATTAAACCAACTGCCTGTTGTGTGTCCCGCAGGAGTAGAACTCAAGTTTTCGGAGAAGAATTTATCAAATGTATCATGGAATTCGAACTCACCATCTCCCATTTTTTGGATTGAAGTGACCCAGCCAGGTAAGATGAGGATCCCAGGAGGAGAACGTACCAGGCCTAATGCAGGAAGAGAAGTCTCCGTCTTTTAGTTATTCACCCAAATTAAACCAACTGCCTGTTCTGTGTCCCGCAGGAGTAGAACTCACCTTTTCGGAGAAGAATTTATCAAATTTATCATGGAATTCGAACTCACCATCTCCCATTTTTTGGATTGAATTGACCCAGCCAGGTAAGATGAGGATCCCAGGAGGAGAACCTACCAGGCCTAATGCAGGAAGAGAAGTCTCCGTCTTTTAGTTATTCACCCAAATTAAACCAACTGCCTGTTCTGTGTCCCGCAGGAGTAGAACTCACCTTTTCGGAGAAGAATTTATCAAATGTATCATGGAATTCGAACTCACCATCTTCCATTTTTTGGATTGAAGTGACCCAGCCAGGTAAGATGAGGATCCCAGGAGGAGAACGTACCAGGCCTAATGCAGGAAGAGAAGTCTCCGTCTTTTAGTTATTCACCCAAATTAAAACAACTGCCTGTTCTGTGTCCCGCAGGAGTAGAACTCACCTTTTTGGAGAAGAATTTATCAAATGTATCATGGAATTCGAACTCACCATCTCCCATTTTTTGGATTGAAGTGACCCAGCCAGGTAAGATGAGGATCCCAGGAGGAGAACGTACCAGGCCTAATGCAGGAAGAGAAGTCTCCGTCTTTTAGTTATTCACCCAAATTAAACCAACTGCCTGTTCTGTGTCCCTCAGGAGTAGAACTCACCTTTTTGGAGAAGAATTTATCAAATGCATCATGGAATTCGAACTCACCATCTCCCATTTTTTGGATTGAAGTGACCCAGCCAGGTAAGATGAGGATCCCAGGAGGAGAACGTACCAGGCCTAATGCAGGAAGAGAAGTCTCCGTCTTTTAGTTATTCACCCAAATTAAAACAACTGCCTGTTTTGTGTCCCGCAGGAGTAGAACTCACCTTTTCGGAGAAGAATTTATCAAAGTATCATGGAATTCGAACTCACCATCTCCCATTTTTTGGATTGAAGTGACTCAGCCAGGTAAGATGAGGATCCCAGGAGGAGAAGGTACCAGGCCTAATGCAGGAAGAGAAGTCTCCGTCTTTTAGTTATTCACCCAAATTAAACCAACTGCCTGTTCTGTGTCCTGCAGGAGTAGAACTCACCTTTTCGGAGAAGAATTTATCAAATGTATCGTAGAATTCGAACTCACCATCTCCCATTTTTTGGATTGAAGTGACTCAGCCACGTAAGATGAGGATCCCAGGAGGAGAACGTACCAAGCCTAATGCAGGAAGAGAAGTCACCATCTTTTAGTTATTCATCCAAATTAAAACAACTGCCTGTTCTGTGTCCCGCAGGAGTAGAACTCTCCTTTTCGGAGAAGAATTTATGGAATCTAACGAGGAATTCGAACTCACCATCTCCCGTTTATTGGATCGAAGTGAGTTAGCCAGGTAAGATGAGGATCCCACGAGGAGAACGTACCAGGCCTAATGCAGGAAGAGAAGTCACCATTTTTTAGTTATTCACCCAAAGTAAACCAACTGCCTGTTGTGTGTCCCGCAGGAGTAGAACTTACCTTTTCGCAAAAGAATTTATGGAATCTTACGAGGAATTCGAACTCACTAACTCCTGGTTATTGGATCGAAGTGACTCAGCCACGTAAGATGAGGATCCCAGGAGGAGAACGTACTAGGCCTAATACAGGAAAAGAAGTCACCATCTTTTAGTTATTCACCCAAATTAAACCAACTGCCTGTTGTGTGTCCCGCAGGAGTAGAACTCACCTTTTCAGAGATGAATTTATCAAATGTATCGTGGAATTCGAACTCACCATCTCCCGTTTATTGGTTCCAAGTGACTCAGCCACGTAACATGAGGATCCCAGGAGGAGAAAGCACCAGGCCTAATGCAGGAAGAGAAGTCACCATCTTTTAGTTATTCACCCAAATTAAACCAACAGCCTGTTGTGTGTCCCGCAGGAGTAGAACTCACCTTTTCGGAGAAGAATTTATCAAATGTATCATGGAATTCGAACTCACCATCTCCCGGTTATTGGAATGAAGTGACTCAGCCACGTAACGTGAGGATCCCAGGAGAAGAAAGTACCAGGCCTAATACAGGAAGAGAAGTCATCATCTTTTAGTTATTCACCCAAATTAAATCAACTGCCTGTTCTGTGTCCCGCAGGAGTAGAACTCACCTTTTCGGAGAAGAATTTATAAAATGTATCGTGGAATTCGAACTCACCATCTCCCGGTTATTGGATCGAAGTAACTCAGTCACGTAAGATGAGAATCCCAGGAGGAGAACGTACCAGGCCTAATGCAGGAAGAGAAGTCACCATCTTTTAGTTATTCATCCAAAGTAAACCAACTGCCTGTTGTGTGTCCCGCAGGAGTAGAACTCACCTTTTCAGAGAAGAATTTATGGAATCTAACGAGGAATTCGAACTCACCATCTCCCGTTTATTGGATCGAAGTGAGTCAGCCAGGTAAGATGAGGATCCCACGAGGAGAACGTACCAGGCCTAATGCAGGAAGAGAAGTCACCATCTTTTAGTTATTATCCCAAATTAAACCAACTGCTTGTTCTGTGTCCCGCAGGAGTAGAACTCACCTTTTCGGAGAAGAACTTATCAAATGTATCGTGGAATTCGAACTCACCATCTCCCGGTTATTCGATCCAAGTGACTCAGCCAGGTAAGATGAGGATCCCACGAGGAGAACGTACCAGGCCTAATACAGGAAGAGAAGTCACCATCTTTTAGTTATTCACCCAAATTAACCGAACTGCCTGTTCTGTGTCCCGCAGGAGTAGAACTCACCTTTTCAAAGAAGAATTTAGGGAATCTAACGAGGAATTCGAACTCACCATCTCCCGTTTATTGGATCGAAGTGAGTCAGCCAGGTAAGATGAGGATCCCACGAGGAGAACGTACCAGGCCTAATGCAGGAAGATAAGTCACCATTTTTTAGTTATTCACCCAAAGTAAACCAACTGCCTGTTGTGTGTCCCGCAGGAGTAGAACTTACCTTTTCGCAAAAGAATTTATGGAATCTTACGAGGAATTCGAACTCACTAACTCCTGGTTATTGGATCGAAGTGACTCAGCCACGTAAGATGAGGATCCCAGGAGGAGAACGTACTAGGCCTAATACAGGAAAAGAAGTCACCATCTTTTAGCTATTCACCCAAATTAAACCAACTGCCTGTTGTGTGTCCCGCAGGAGTAGAACTCACCTTTTCAAAGAAGAATTTATGGAATCTAACGAGGAATTCGAACTCACCATCTCCCGTTTATTGGATCGAAGTGAGTCAGCCAGGTAAGATGAGGATCCCACGAGGAGAACGTACCAGGCCTAATGCAGGAAGATAAGTCACCATTTTTTAGTTATTCACCCAAAGTAAACCAACTGCCTGTTGTGTGTCCCGCAGGAGTAGAACTTACCTTTTCGCAAAAGAATTTATGGAATCTTACGAGGAATTTGAACTCACTAACTCCTGGTTATTGGATCGAAGTGACTCAGCCACGTAAGATGAGGATCCCAGGAGGAGAACGTACTAGGCCTAATACACGAAAAGAAGTCACCATCTTTTAGCTATTCACCCAAATTAAACCAACTGCCTGTTGTGTGTCCCGCAGGAGTAGAACTCAAGTTTTCAGAGAAGAATTTATCAAATGTATCATGGAATTCGAACTCACCATCTCCCATTTTTTGGATTGAAGTGACCCAGCCAGGTAAGATGAGGATCCCAGGAGGAGAACGTACCAGGCCTAATGCAGGAAGAGAAGTCTCCGTCTTTTAGTTATTCACCCAAATTAAACCAACTGCCTGTTCTGTGTCCCGCAGGAGTAGAACTCACCTTTTCGGAGAAGAATTTATCAAATGTATCATGGAATTCGAACTCACCATCTCCCATTTTGTGGATTGAAGTGACCCAGCCAGGTAAGATGAGGATCCCAGGAGGAGAACCTACCAGGCCTAATGCAGGAAGAGAAGTCTCCGTCTTTTAGTTATTCACCCAAATTAAACCAACTGCCTGTTCTGTGTCCCGCAGGAGTAGAACTCACCTTTTCGGAGAAGAATTTATCAAATGTATCATGGAATTCGAACTCACCATCTCCCATTTTTTGGATTGAAGTGACCCAGCCAGGTAAGATGAGGATCCCAGGAGGAGAACGTACCAGGCCTAATGCAGGAAGAGAAGTCTCCGTCTTTTAGTTATTCACCCAAATTAAACCAACTGCCTGTTCTGTGTCCCGCAGGAGTAGAACTCACCTTTTCGGAGAAGAATTTATCAAATGTATCATGGAATTCGAACTCACCATCTCCCATTTTTTGGATTGAAGTGACCCAGCCAGGTAAGATGCGGATCCCAGGAGGAGAACCTACCAGGCCTAATGCAGGAAGAGAAGTCTCCGTCTTTTAGTTATTCACCCAAATTAAACCAACTGCCTGTTCTGTGTCCCGCAGGAGTAGAACTCACCTTTTCGGAGAAGAATTTATCAAATGTATCATGGAATTCGAACTCACCATCTCCCATTTTTTGGATTGAAGTGACCCAGCCAGGTAAGATGAGGATCCCAGGAGGAGAACGTACCAGGCCTAATGCAGGAAGAGAAGTCTCCGTCTTTTAGTTATTCACCCAAATTAAAACAACTGCCTGTTTTGTGTCCCGCAGGAGTAGAACTCACCTTTTCGGAGAAGAATTTATCAAAGTATCATGGAATTCGAACTCACCATCTCCCATTTTTTGGATTGAAGTGACTCAGCCAGGTAAGATGAGGATCCCAGGAGGAGAAGGTACCAGGCCTAATGCAGGAAGAGAAGTCTCCGTCTTTTAGTTATTCACCCAAATTAAACCAACTGCCTGTTCTGTGTCCCGCAGGAGTAGAACTCACCTTTTCGGAGAAGAATTTATCAAATGTATCATGGAATTCGAACTCACCATCTCCCATTTTTTGGATTGAAGTGACCCAGCCAGGTAAGATGAGGATCCCAGGAGGAGAACCTACCAGGCCTAATGCAGGAAGAGAAGTCTCCGTCTTTTAGTTATTCACCCAAATTAAACCAACTGCCTGTTCTGTGTCCCGCAGGAGTAGAACTCACCTTTTCGGAGAAGAATTTATCAAATGTATCATGGAATTCGAACTCACCATCTCCCATTTTTTGGATTGAAGTGACCCAGCCAGGTAAGATGAGGATCCCAGGAGGAGAACGTACCAGGCCTAATGCAGGAAGAGAAGTCTCCGTCTTTTAGTTATTCACCCAAATTAAACCAACTGCCTGTTCTGTGTCCCGCAGGAGTAGAACTCACCTTTTCGGAGAAGAATTTATCAAATGTATCATGGAATTCGAACTCACCATCTCCCATTTTTTGGATTGAAGTGACCCAGCCAGGTAAAATGCGGATCCCAGGAGGAGAACCTACCAGGCCTAATGCAGGAAGAGAAGTCTCCGTCTTTTAGTTATTCACCCAAATTAAACCAACTGCCTGTTCTGTGTCCCGCAGGAGTAGAACTCACCTTTTCGGAGAAGAATTTATCAAATGTATCATGGAATTCGAACTCACCATCTCCCATTTTTTGGATTGAAGTGACCCAGCCAGGTAAGATGAGGATCCCAGGAGGAGAACGTACCAGGCCTAATGCAGGAAGAGAAGTCTCCGTCTTTTAGTTATTCACCCAAATTAAAACAACTGCCTGTTTTGTGTCCCGCAGGAGTAGAACTCACCTTTTCGGAGAAGAATTTATCAAAGTATCATGGAATTCGAACTCACCATCTCCCATTTTTTGGATTGAAGTGACTCAGCCAGGTAAGATGAGGATCCCAGGAGGAGAAGGTACCAGGCCTAATGCAGGAAGAGAAGTCTCCGTCTTTTAGTTATTCACCCAAATTAAACCAACTGCCTGTTCTGTGTCCTGCAGGAGTAGAACTCACATTTTCGGAGAAGAATTTATCAAATGTATCGTAGAATTCGAACTCACCATCTCCCATTTTTTGGATTGAAGTGACTCAGCCACGTAAGATGAGGATCCCAGGAGGAGAACGTACCAAGCCTAATGCAGGAAGAGAAGTCACCATCTTTTAGTTATTCATCCAAATTAAAACAACTGCCTGTTCTGTGTCCCGCAGGAGTAGAACTCACCTTTTCGGAGAAGAATTTATCAAATGTATCATGGAATTCGAACTCACCATCTCCCGGTTATTGGAATGAAGTGACTCAGCCACGTAACGTGAGGATCCCAGGAGAAGAAAGTACCAGGCCTAATACAGGAAGAGAAATCATCATCTTTTAGTTATTCACCCAAATTAAATCAACTGCCTGTTCTGTGTCCCGCAGGAGTAGAACTCACCTTTTCGGAGAAGAATTTATAAAATGTATCGTGGAATTCGAACTCACCATCTCCCGGTTATTGGATCGAAGTAACTCAGTCACGTAAGATGAGAATCCCAGGAGGAGAACGTACCAGGCCTAATGCAGGAAGAGAAGTCACCATCTTTTAGTTATTCATCCAAAGTAAACCAACTGCCTGTTGTGTGTCCCGCAGGAGTAGAACTCACCTTTTCGGAGAAGAATTTATGGAATCTAACGAGGAATTCGAACTCACCATCTCCCGTTTATTGGATCGAAGTGAGTCAGCCAGGTAAGATGAGGATCCCAGGAGGAGAACGTACCAAGCCTAATGCAGGAAGAGAAGTCACCATCTTTTAGTTATTCATCCAAATTAAAACAACTGCCTGTTCTGTGTCCCGCAGGAGTAGAACTCTCCTTTTCGGAGAAGAATTTATGGAATCTAACGAGGAATTCGAACTCACCATCTCCCGTTTATTGGATCGAAGTGAGTTAGCCAGGTAAGATGAGGATCCCACGAGGAGAACGTACCAGGCCTAATGCAGGAAGAGAAGTCACCATTTTTTAGTTATTCACCCAAAGTAAACCAACTGCCTGTTGTGTGTCCCGCAGGAGTAGAACTTACCTTTTCGCAAAAGAATTTATGGAATCTTACGAGGAATTCGAACTCACTAACTCCTGGTTATTGGATCGAAGTGACTCAGCCACGTAAGATGAGGATCCCAGGAGGAGAACGTACTAGGCCTAATACAGTAAAAGAAGTCACCATCTTTTAGTTATTCACCCAAATTAAACCAACTGCCTGTTGTGTGTCCCGCAGGAGTAGAACTCACCTTTTCAGAGACGAATTTATCAAATGTATCGTGGAATTCGAACTCACCATCTCCCGTTTATTGGTTCCAAGTGACTCAGCCACGTAACATGAGGATCCCAGGAGGAGAAAGCACCAGGCCTAATGCAGGAAGAGAAGTCACCATCTTTTAGTTATTCACCCAAATTAAACCAACAGCCTGTTGTGTGTCCCGCAGGAGTAGAACTCACCTTTTCGGAGAAGAATTTATCAAATGTATCATGGAATTCGAACTCACCATCTCCCGGTTATTGGAATGAAGTGACTCAGCCACGTAACGTGAGGATCCCAGGAGAAGAAAGTACCAGGCCTAATACAGGAAGAGAAATCATCATCTTTTAGTTATTCACCCAAATTAAATCAACTGCCTGTTCTGTGTCCCGCAGGAGTAGAACTCACCTTTTCGGAGAAGAATTTATAAAATGTATCGTGGAATTCGAACTCACCATCTCCCGTTTATTGGTTCCAAGTGACTCAGCCACGTAACATGAGGATCCCAGGAGGAGAAAGCACCAGGCCTAATGCAGGAAGAGAAGTCACCATCTTTTAGTTATTCACCCAAATTAAACCAACAGCCTGTTGTGTGTCCCGCAGGAGTAGAACTCACCTTTTCGGAGAAGAATTTATCAAATGTATCATGGAATTCGAACTCACCATCTCCCGGTTATTGGAATGAAGTGACTCAGCCACGTAACGTGAGGATCCCAGGAGAAGAAAGTACCAGGCCTAATACAGGAAGAGAAATCATCATCTTTTAGTTATTCACCCAAATTAAATCAACTGCCTGTTCTGTGTCCCGCAGGAGTAGAACTCACCTTTTCGGAGAAGAATTTATAAAATGTATCGTGGAATTCGAACTCACCATCTCCCGGTTATTGGATCGAAGTAACTCAGTCACGTAAGATGAGAATCCCAGGAGGAGAACGTACCAGGCCTAATGCAGGAAGAGAAGTCACCATCTTTTAGTTATTCATCCAAAGTAAACCAACTGCCTGTTGTGTGTCCCGCAGGAGTAGAACTCACCTTTTCGGAGAAGAATTTATGGAATCTAACGAGGAATTCGAACTCACCATCTCCCGTTTATTGGATCGAAGTGAGTCAGCCAGGTAAGATGAGGATCCCACGAGGAGAACGTACCAGGCCTAATACAGGAAGAGAAGTCACCATCTTTTAGTTATTCACCCAAATTAACCCAACTGCCTGTTCTGTGTCCCGCAGGAGTAGAACTCACCTTTTCAAAGAAGAATTTATGGAATCTAACGAGGAATTCGAACTCACCATCTCCCGTTTATTGGATCGAAGTGAGTCAGCCAGGTAAGATGAGGATCCACGAGGAGAACGTACCAGGCCTAATGCAGGAAGATAAGTCACCATTTTTTAGTTATTCACCCAAAGTAAACCAACTGCCTGTTGTGTGTCCCGCAGGAGTAGAACTTACCTTTTCGCAAAAGAATTTATGGAATCTTACGAGGAATTCGAACTCACTAACTCCTGGTTATTGGATCGAAGTGACTCAGCCACGTAAGATGAGGATCCCAGGAGGAGAACGTACTAGGCCTAATACAGGAAAAGAAGTCACCATCTTTTAGCTATTCACCCAAATTAAACCAACTGCCTGTTGTGTGTCCCGCAGGAGTAGAACTCACCTTTTCAAAGAAGAATTTATGGAATCTAACGAGGAATTCGAACTCACCATCTCCCGTTTATTGGATCGAAGTGAGTCAGCCAGGTAAGATGAGGATCCCACGAGGAGAACGTACCAGGCCTAATGCAGGAAGATAAGTCACCATTTTTTAGTTATTCACCCAAAGTAAACCAACTGCCTGTTGTGTGTCCCGCAGGAGTAGAACTTACCTTTTCGCAAAAGAATTTATGGAATCTTACGAGGAATTCGAACTCACTAACTCCTGGTTATTGGATCGAAGTGACTCAGCCACGTAAGATGAGGATCCCAGGAGGAGAACGTACTAGGCCTAATACAGGAAAAGAAGTCACCATCTTTTAGCTATTCACCCAAATTAAACCAACTGCCTGTTGTGTGTCCCGCAGGAGTAGAACTCACCTTTTCAGAGACGAATTTATCAAATGTATCGTGGAATTCGAACTCACCATCTCCCGTTTATTGGTTCCAAGTGACTCAGCCACGTAACATGAGGATCCCAGGAGGAGAAAGCACCAGGCCTAATGCAGGAAGAGAAGTCACCATCTTTTAGTTATTCACCCAAATTAAACCAACAGCCTGTTGTGTGTCCCGCAGGAGTAGAACTCACCTTTTCGGAGAAGAATTTATCAAATGTATCATGGAATTCGAACTCACCATCTCCCGGTTATTGGAATGAAGTGACTCAGCCACGTAACGTGAGGATCCCAGGAGAAGAAAGTACCAGGCCTAATACAGGAAGAGAAGTCATCATCTTTTAGTTTTTCACCCAAATTAAATCAACTGCCTGTTCTGTGTCCGGCAGGAGTAGAACTCACCTTTTCGGAGAAGAATTTATAAAATGTATCATGGAATTCGAACTCACCATCTCCCGGTTATTGGATCGAAGTGACTCAGTCACGTAAGATGAGAATCCCAGGAGGAGAACGTACCAGGCCTAATGCAGGAAGAGAAGTCACCATCTTTTAGTTATTCATCCAAAGTAAACCAACTGCCTGTTGTGTGTCCCGCAGGAGTAGATCTCACCTTTTCGGAGAAGAATTTATGGAATCTAATGAGGAATTCGAACTCACCATCTCCCGTTTATTGGATCGAAGTGAGTCAGCCAGGTAAGATGAGGATCCCACGAGGAGAACGTACCAGGCCTAATGCAGGAAGAGAAGTCACCATCTTTTAGTTATTCACCCAAAGTAAACCAACTGTCTGTTGTGTGTCCCGCAGGAGTAGAACTTACCTTTTCGGAGAAGAATTTATCAAATGTATCATGGAATTCGAACTCACCATCTCCCATTTTTTGGATTGAAGTGACTCAGCTTGTAAGATGAGGATCCCAGGAGGAGAAGGTACCAATCCTAATGCAGGAAGAGAAGTCTCCGTCTTTTATTTATTCACCCAAATTAAAACAACTGCCTGTTGTGTGTCCAGCAGGAGTAGAACTCACCTTTTCGGAGAAGAATTTATCAAATGTATCGTAGAATTCGAACTCACCATCTCCCATTTTTTGGATTGAAGTGACTCAGCCACGTAAGATAAGGATCCCAGAAGGAGAACGTACCAAGCCTAATGCAGGAAGAGAAGTCACCATCTTTTAGTTATTCATCCAAATTAAAACAACTGCCTGTTGTGTGTCCAGCAGAAGTAGAACTCACCTTTTCGGAGAAGAACTTATCAAATGTATCGTGGAATTCAAACTCACCATCTCCCGGTTATTGGATCGAAGTGACTCACCCACGAAAGATGGGGATCCCAGGAGGAGAAGGTACCAGGCCTAATGCAGGAAGAGACGTCACCATCTTTTAGTTCTGCACCCAAATTAAATCAACTGCCTGTTGTATGCCCCACAGGAGTAGAACTCACCTTTTCGAAGAAGAATTTCTCAAATATAACGTGGAATTCGAACTCACCATCTCCCGGATATTGGATCGAAGTGACTCACCCACGAAAGATGGGGATCCCAGGAGGAGAAGGTACCATGCCTAATGCAGGAAGAGAAGTCACCATCTTTTAGTTATTCGCCCAAAGTAAATCAACTGCCTGTTGTGTGTCCCGCGGGAGTAGAACTCACCTTTTCGAAGAATAATTTATGAAATCTATCGCAGAATTCGAACTCACCATCTCCTGGTTATTGGATCGAAGTGACTCACCCACGAAAGATGGAGATCCCAGGAGGAGAACGTACCAGGCCTAATGCAGGAAGAGAAGTCACCATCTTTTAGTTATTCGCCCAAAGTAAATCAACTGCCTGTTGTGTGTCCCGCAGGAGTAGAACTCACCTTTTAGAAGAAGAATTTATGAAATCTATCGCAGAATTCGAACTCACCATCTCCTGGTTATTGGATCGAACTGACTCAGCCACGCAAGATGAGGATCCCAGGAGGAAAACGTACCAGGCCTAATACAGGAAGAGAAGTCACCATCTTTTAGTTATTTACCCAAATTGAATCTACTGCCTGTTGTGTGTCCCGCAGGAGTAGAACTCACCTTTTCGAAGAAGAATTTGTCAAATGTAACGATGAATTCGAACTCACCGTCTCCTGGTTATTGGATCGAAGTGACTAAGCCACGCAAGATGAGGATCCCAGGAGGAGAATGTACCAGGCCTAATACAGGAAGAGAAGTCACCGTCTTTTAGTTATAGAACAAAAGTAAATCAACTGCCTGTTGTGTGTCCCGCAGGAGTAGAACTCACCTTTTCGAAGAATAATTTATGAAATCTATCGCAGAATTCGAACTCACCATCTCCTGGTTATTGGATCGAAGTGACTCACCCACGAAAGATGGGGATCCCAGGAGGAGAACGTACCATGCCTAATGCACGAAGAGAAGTCACCATCGTTTAGTTATTCAACCAAAGTAAATCAACTGCCTATTGTGTGTCCCGCAGGAGTAGAACTCACCTTTTCGAAGAAGAATTTATGAAATCTATCTCAGAATTCGAACTCACCATCTCCTGGTTATTGGATTGAAGTGACTCAGCCAGGTAAGATGAGGATCCCAGGAGGAGAACGTACCAGGCCTAATACAGGAAGAGAAGTCACCATCTTTTAGTTATTCACCCAAATTAAATCAACTGCCTGTTCTGTGTCCCGCAGGAGTAGAACTCACCTTTTCGGAGAAGAATTTACCAAATGTATCGTGGAATTCGAACTCACCATCTCCCGGTTATTAGATTGAAGTGACTCAGCCAGGTAAGATGAGGATCCCAGGAGGAGAACGTACCAGGCCTAATGCAGGAAGAGAAGTCACCATCTTTTAGTTATTCACCCAAATTAAAACAACTGCCTGTTCTGTGTCCCGCAGGAGTAGAACTCACCTTTTCGGAGAAGAACTTATCAAATGTATCGTGGAATTCGAACTCACTAACTCCTGGTTATTGGATCGAAGTGACTCAGCCACGTAAGATGAGGATCCCAGGAGGAGAACGTACTAGGCCTAATACAGGAAAAGAAGTCACCATCTTTTAGCTATTCACCCAAATTAAACCAACTGCCTGTTGTGTGTCCCGCAGGAGTAGAACTCACCTTTTCAAAGAAGAATTTATGGAATCTAACGAGGAATTCGAACTCACCATCTCCCGTTTATTGGATCGAAGTGAGTCAGCCAGGTAAGATGAGGATCCCACGAGGAGAACGTACCAGGCCTAATGCAGGAAGATAAGTCACCATTTTTTAGTTATTCACCCAAAGTAAACCAACTGCCTGTTGTGTGTCCCGCAGGAGTAGAACTTACCTTTTCGCAAAAGAATTTATGGAATCTTACGAGGAATTCGAACTCACTAACTCCTGGTTATTGGATCGAAGTGACTCAGCCACGTAAGATGAGGATCCCAGGAGGAGAACGTACTAGGCCTAATACAGGAAAAGAAGTCACCATCTTTTAGCTATTCACCCAAATTAAACCAACTGCCTGTTGTGTGTCCCGCAGGAGTAGAACTCACCTTTTCAGAGACGAATTTATCAAATGTATCGTGGAATTCGAACTCACCATCTCCCGTTTATTGGTTCCAAGTGACTCAGCCACGTAACATGAGGATCCCAGGAGGAGAAAGCACCAGGCCTAATGCAGGAAGAGAAGTCACCATCTTTTAGTTATTCACCCAAATTAAACCAACAGCCTGTTGTGTGTCCCGCAGGAGTAGAACTCACCTTTTCGGAGAAGAATTTATCAAATGTATCATGGAATTCGAACTCACCATCTCCCGGTTATTGGAATGAAGTGACTCAGCCACGTAACGTGAGGATCCCAGGAGAAGAAAGTACCAGGCCTAATACAGGAAGAGAAGTCATCATCTTTTAGTTATTCACCCAAATTAAATCAACTGCCTGTTCTGTGTCCGGCAGGAGTAGAACTCACCTTTTCGGAGAAGAATTTATAAAATGTATCATGGAATTCGAACTCACCATCTCCCGGTTATTGGATCGAAGTGACTCAGTCACGTAAGATGAGAATCCCAGGAGGAGAACGTACCAGGCCTAATGCAGGAAGAGAAGTCACCATCTTTTAGTTATTCATCCAAAGTAAACCAACTGCCTGTTGTGTGTCCCGCAGGAGTAGATCTCACCTTTTCGGAGAAGAATTTATGGAATCTAATGAGGAATTCGAACTCACCATCTCCCGTTTATTGGATCGAAGTGAGTCAGCCAGGTAAGATGAGGATCCCACGAGGAGAACGTACCAGGCCTAATGCAGGAAGAGAAGTCACCATCTTTTAGTTATTCACCCAAAGTAAACCAACTGTCTGTTGTGTGTCCCGCAGGAGTAGAACTTACCTTTTCGCAAAAGAATTTATGGAATCTTACGAGGAATTCGAACTCACTATCTCCTGGTTATTCGATCCAAGTGACTCAGCCAGGTAAGATGAGGGTCCCAGGAGGAGAAGGTACCAGGCCTAATACAGGAAGAGAAGTCACCATCTTTTAGTAATTCACCGAAATTAAACCAAGTGCCTGTTCTGTGTCCCGCAGGAGTAGAACTCACCTTTTCGGAGAAGAATTTATCAAATGTATCATGGAATTCGAACTCACCATCTCCCATTTTTTGGATTGAAGTGACTCAGCTTGTAAGATGAGGATCCCAGGAGGAGAAGGTACCAATCCTAATGCAGGAAGAGAAGTCTCCGTCTTTTATTTATTCACCCAAATTAAAACAACTGCCTGTTGTGTGTCCAGCAGGAGTAGAACTCACCTTTTCGGAGAAGAATTTATCAAATGTATCGTAGAATTCGAACTCACCATCTCCCATTTTTTGGATTGAAGTGACTCAGCCACGTAAGATAAGGATCCCAGAAGGAGAACGTACCAAGCCTAATGCAGGAAGAGAAGTCACCATCTTTTAGTTATTCACCCAAATTAAAACAACTGCCTGTTGTGTGTCCAGCAGAAGTAGAACTCACCTTTTCGGAGAAGAACTTATCAAATGTATCGTGGAATTCAAACTCACCATCTCCCGGTTATTGGATCGAAGTGACTCACCCACGAAAGATGGGGATCCCAGGAGGAGAAGGTACCAGGCATAATGCAGGAAGAGACGTCACCATCTTTTAGTTCTGCACCCAAATTAAATCAACTGCCTGTTGTATGCCCCACAGGAGTAGAACTCACCTTTTCGAAGAAGAATTTCTCAAATATAACGTGGAATTCGAACTCACCATCTCCCGGATATTGGATCGAAGTGACTCACCCACGAAAGATGGGGATCCCAGGAGGAGAAGGTACCATGCCTAATGCAGGAAGAGAAGTCACCATCTTTTAGTTATTCGCCCAAAGTAAATCAACTGCCTGTTGTGTGTCCCGCGGGAGTAGAACTCACCTTTTCGAAGAATAATTTATGAAATCTATCGCAGAATTCGAACTCACCATCTCCTGGTTATTGGATCGAAGTGACTCACCCACGAAAGATGGAGATCCCAGGAGGAGAACGTACCAGGCCTAATGCAGGAAGAGAAGTCACCATCTTTTAGTTATTCGCCCAAAGTAAATCAACTGCCTGTTGTGTGTCCCGCAGGAGTAGAACTCACCTTTTAGAAGAAGAATTTATGAAATCTATCGCAGAATTCGAACTCACCATCTCCTGGTTATTGGATCGAACTGACTCAGCCACGCAAGATGAGGATCCCAGGAGGAAAACGTACCAGGCCTAATACAGGAAGAGAAGTCACCATCTTTTAGTTATTTACCCAAATTGAATCTACTGCCTGTTGTGTGTCCCGCAGGAGTAGAACTCACCTTTTCGAAGAAGAATTTGTCAAATGTAACGATGAATTCGAACTCACCGTCTCCTGGTTATTGGATCGAAGTGACTAAGCCACGCAAGATGAGGATCCCAGGAGGAGAATGTACCAGGCCTAATACAGGAAGAGAAGTCACCGTCTTTTAGTTATAGAACAAAAGTAAATCAACTGCCTGTTGTGTGTCCCGCAGGAGTAGAACTCACCTTTTCGAAGAATAATTTATGAAATCTATCGCAGAATTCGAACTCACCATCTCCTGGTTATTGGATCGAAGTGACTCACCCACGAAAGATGGGGATCCCAGGAGGAGAACGTACCATGCCTAATGCACGAAGAGAAGTCACCATCGTTTAGTTATTCAACCAAAGTAAATCAACTGCCTATTGTGTGTCCCGCAGGAGTAGAACTCACCTTTTCGAAGAAGAATTTATGAAATCTATCTCAGAATTCGAACTCACCATCTCCTGGTTATTGGATTGAAGTGACTCAGCCAGGTAAGATGAGGATCCCAGGAGGAGAACGTACCAGGCCTAATACAGGAAGAGAAGTCACCATCTTTTAGTTATTCACCCAAATTAAATCAACTGCCTGTTCTGTGTCCCGCAGGAGTAGAACTCACCTTTTCGGAGAAGAATTTACCAAATGTATCGTGGAATTCGAACTCACCATCTCCCGGTTATTAGATTGAAGTGACTCAGCCAGGTAAGATGAGGATCCCAGGAGGAGAACGTACCAGGCCTAATGCAGGAAGAGAAGTCACCATCTTTTAGTTATTCACCCAAATTAAAACAACTGCCTGTTCTGTGTCCCGCAGGAGTAGAACTCACCTTTTCGGAGAAGAACTTATCAAATGTATCGTGGAATTCGAACTCACTAACTCCTGGTTATTGGATCGAAGTGACTCAGCCACGTAAGATGAGGATCCCAGGAGGAGAACGTACTAGGCCTAATACAGGAAAAGAAGTCACCATCTTTTAGCTATTCACCCAAATTAAACCAACTGCCTGTTGTGTGTCCCGCAGGAGTAGAACTCACCTTTTCAAAGAAGAATTTATGGAATCTAACGAGGAATTCGAACTCACCATCTCCCGTTTATTGGATCGAAGTGAGTCAGCCAGGTAAGATGAGGATCCCACGAGGAGAACGTACCAGGCCTAATGCAGGAAGATAAGTCACCATTTTTTAGTTATTCACCCAAAGTAAACCAACTGTCTGTTGTGTGTCCCGCAGGAGTAGAACTTACCTTTTCGCAAAAGAATTTATGGAATCTTACGAGGAATTCGAACTCACTAACTCCTGGTTATTGGATCGAAGTGACTCAGCCACGTAAGATGAGGATCCCAGGAGGAGAACGTACTAGGCCTAATACAGGAAAAGAAGTCACCATCTTTTAGCTATTCACCCAAATTAAACCAACTGCCTGTTGTGTGTCCCGCAGGAGTAGAACTCACCTTTTCGGAGACGAATTTATCAAATGTATCGTGGAATTCGAACTCACCATCTCCCGTTTATTGGTTCCAAGTGACTCAGCCACGTAACATGAGGATCCCAGGAGGAGAAAGCACCAGGCCTAATGCAGGAAGAGAAGTCACCATCTTTTAGTTATTCACCCAAATTAAACCAACAGCCTGTTGTGTGTCCCGCAGGAGTAGAACTCACCTTTTCGGAGAAGAATTTATCAAATGTATCATGGAATTCGAACTCACCATCTCCCGGTTATTGGAATGAAGTGACTCAGCCACGTAACGTGAGGATCCCAGGAGAAGAAAGTACCAGGCCTAATACAGGAAGAGAAGTCATCATCTTTTAGTTATTCACCCAAATTAAATCAACTGCCTGTTCTGTGTCCGGCAGGAGTAGAACTCACCTTTTCGGAGAAGAATTTATAAAATGTATCATGGAATTCGAACTCACCATCTCCCGGTTATTGGATCGAAGTGACTCAGTCACGTAAGATGAGAATCCCAGGAGGAGAACGTACCAGGCCTAATGCAGGAAGAGAAGTCACCATCTTTTAGTTATTCATCCAAAGTAAACCAACTGCCTGTTGTGTGTCCCGCAGGAGTAGATCTCACCTTTTCGGAGAAGAATTTATGGAATCTAATGAGGAATTCGAACTCACCATCTCCCGTTTATTGGATCGAAGTGAGTCAGCCAGGTAAGATGAGGATCCCACGAGGAGAACGTACCAGGCCTAATGCAGGAAGAGAAGTCACCATCTTTTAGTTATTCACCCAAAGTAAACCAACTGTCTGTTGTGTGTCCCGCAGGAGTAGAACTTACCTTTTCGCAAAAGAATTTATGGAATCTTACGAGGAATTCGAACTCACTATCTCCTGGTTATTCGATCCAAGTGACTCAGCCAGGTAAGATGAGGGTCCCAGGAGGAGAAGGTACCAGGCCTAATACAGGAAGAGAAGTCACCATCTTTTAGTAATTCACCGAAATTAAACCAACTGCCTGTTCTGTGTCCCGCAGGAGTAGAACTCACCTTTTCGGAGAAGAATTTATCAAATGTATCATGGAATTCGAACTCACCATCTCCCATTTTTTGGATTGAAGTGACTCAGCTTGTAAGATGAGGATCCCAGGAGGAGAAGGTACCAATCCTAATGCAGGAAGAGAAGTCTCCGTCTTTTATTTATTCACCCAAATTAAAACAACTGCCTGTTGTGTGTCCAGCAGGAGTAGAACTCACCTTTTCGGAGAAGAATTTATCAAATGTATCGTGGAATTCGAACTCACCATCTCCCGTTTATTGGTTCCAAGTGACTCAGCCACGTAACATGAGGATCCCAGGAGGAGAAAGCACCAGGCCTAATGCAGGAAGAGAAGTCACCATCTTTTAGTTATTCACCCAAATTAAACCAACAGCCTGTTGTGTGTCCCGCAGGAGTAGAACTCACCTTTTCGGAGAAGAATTTATCAAATGTATCATGGAATTCGAACTCACCATCTCCCGGTTATTGGAATGAAGTGACTCAGCCACGTAACGTGAGGATCCCAGGAGAAGAAAGTACCAGGCCTAATACAGGAAGAGAAGTCATCATCTTTTAGTTATTCACCCAAATTAAATCAACTGCCTGTTCTGTGTCCGGCAGGAGTAGAACTCACCTTTTCGGAGAAGAATTTATAAAATGTATCATGGAATTCGAACTCACCATCTCCCGGTTATTGGATCGAAGTGACTCAGTCACGTAAGATGAGAATCCCAGGAGGAGAACGTACCAGGCCTAATGCAGGAAGAGAAGTCACCATCTTTTAGTTATTCATCCAAAGTAAACCAACTGCCTGTTGTGTGTCCCGCAGGAGTAGATCTCACCTTTTCGGAGAAGAATTTATGGAATCTAATGAGGAATTCGAACTCACCATCTCCCGTTTATTGGATCGAAGTGAGTCAGCCAGGTAAGATGAGGATCCCACGAGGAGAACGTACCAGGCCTAATGCAGGAAGAGAAGTCACCATCTTTTAGTTATTCACCCAAAGTAAACCAACTGTCTGTTGTGTGTCCCGCAGGAGTAGAACTTACCTTTTCGCAAAAGAATTTATGGAATCTTACGAGGAATTCGAACTCACTATCTCCTGGTTATTCGATCCAAGTGACTCAGCCAGGTAAGATGAGGGTCCCAGGAGGAGAAGGTACCAGGCCTAATACAGGAAGAGAAGTCACCATCTTTTAGTAATTCACCGAAATTAAACCAACTGCCTGTTCTGTGTCCCGCAGGAGTAGAACTCACCTTTTCGGAGAAGAATTTATCAAATGTATCATGGAATTCGAACTCACCATCTCCCATTTTTTGGATTGAAGTGACTCAGCTTGTAAGATGAGGATCCCAGGAGGAGAAGGTACCAATCCTAATGCAGGAAGAGAAGTCTCCGTCTTTTATTTATTCACCCAAATTAAAACAACTGCCTGTTGTGAGTCCAGCAGGAGTAGAACTCACCTTTTCGGAGAAGAATTTATCAAATGTATCGTAGAATTCGAACTCACCATCTCCCATTTTTTGGATTGAAGTGACTCAGCCACGTAAGATAAGGATCCCAGAAGGAGAACGTACCAAGCCTAATGCAGGAAGTGAAGTCACCATCTTTTAGTTATTCATCCAAATTAAAACAACTGCCTGTTGTGTGTCCAGCAGAAGTAGAACTCACCTTTTCGGAGAAGAACTTATCAAATGTATCGTGGAATTCAAACTCACCATCTCCCGGTTATTGGATCGAAGTGACTCACCCACGAAAGATGGGGATCCCAGGAGGAGAAGGTACCAGGCCTAATGCAGGAAGAGACGTCACCATCTTTTAGTTCTGCACCCAAATTAAATCAACTGCCTGTTGTATGCCCCACAGGAGTAGAACTCACCTTTTCGAAGAAGAATTTCTCAAATATAACGTGGAATTCGAACTCACCATCTCCCGGATATTGGATCGAAGTGACTCACCCACGAAAGATGGGGATCCCAGGAGGAGAAGGTACCATGCCTAATGCAGGAAGAGAAGTCACCATCTTTTAGTTATTCGCCCAAAGTAAATCAACTGCCTGTTGTGTGTCCCGCGGGAGTAGAACTCACCTTTTCGAAGAATAATTTATGAAATCTATCGCAGAATTCGAACTCACCATCTCCTGGTTATTGGATCGAAGTGACTCACCCACGAAAGATGGAGATCCCAGGAGGAGAACGTACCAGGCCTAATGCAGGAAGAGAAGTCACCATCTTTTAGTTATTCGCCCAAAGTAAATCAACTGCCTGTTGTGTGTCCCGCAGGAGTAGAACTCACCTTTTAGAAGAAGAATTTATGAAATCTATCGCAGAATTCGAACTCACCATCTCCTGGTTATTGGATCGAACTGACTCAGCCACGCAAGATGAGGATCCCAGGAGGAAAACGTACCAGGCCTAATACAGGAAGAGAAGTCACCATCTTTTAGTTATTTACCCAAATTGAATCTACTGCCTGTTGTGTGTCCCGCAGGAGTAGAACTCACCTTTTCGAAGAAGAATTTGTCAAATGTAACGATGAATTCGAACTCACCGTCTCCTGGTTATTGGATCGAAGTGACTAAGCCACGCAAGATGAGGATCCCAGGAGGAGAATGTACCAGGCCTAATACAGGAAGAGAAGTCACCGTCTTTTAGTTATAGAACAAAAGTAAATCAACTGCCTGTTGTGTGTCCCGCAGGAGTAGAACTCACCTTTTCGAAGAATAATTTATGAAATCTATCGCAGAATTCGAACTCACCATCTCCTGGTTATTGGATCGAAGTGACTCACCCACGAAAGATGGGGATCCCAGGAGGAGAACGTACCATGCCTAATGCACGAAGAGAAGTCACCATCGTTTAGTTATTCAACCAAAGTAAATCAACTGCCTATTGTGTGTCCCGCAGGAGTAGAACTCACCTTTTCGAAGAATAATTTATGAAATCTATCTCAGAATTCGAACTCACCATCTCCTGGTTATTGGATTGAAGTGACTCAGCCAGGTAAGATGAGGATCCCAGGAGGAGAACGTACCAGGCCTAATACAGGAAGAGAAGTCACCATCTTTTAGTTATTCACCCAAATTAAATCAACTGCCTGTTCTGTGTCCCGCAGGAGTAGAACTCACCTTTTCGGAGAAGAACTTATCAAATGTATCGTGGAATTCAAACTCACCATCTCCCGGTTATTGGATCGAAGTGACTCACCCACGAAAGATGGGGATCCCAGGAGGAGAAGGTACCAGGCCTAATGCAGGAAGAGATGTCACCATCTTTTAGTTCTGCACCCAAATTAAATCAACTGCCTGTTGTGTGTCCCGCGGGAGTAGAACTCACCTTTTCGAAGAAGAATTTATGAAATCTATCGCAGAATTCGAACTCACCATCTCCTGGTTATTGGATCGAAGTGACTCACCCACGAAAGATGGAGATCCCAGGAGGAGAACGTACCAGGCCTAATGCAGGAAGAGAAGTCACCATCTTTTAGTTATTCGCCCAAAGTAAATCAACTGCCTGTTGTGTGTCCCGCGGGAGTAGAACTCACCTTTTCTTAGAAGAATTTATGAAATCTATCGCAGAATTCGAACTCACCATCTCCTGGTTATTGGATCGAAGTGACTCACCCACGAAAGATGGAGATCCCAGGAGGAGAACGTACCAGGCCTAATGCAGGAAGAGAAGTCACCATCTTTTAGTTATTCGCCCAAAGTAAATCAACTGCCTATTGTGTGTCCCACAGGAGTAGAACTCACCTTTTCGAAGAAGAATTTATGAAATCTATCTCAGAATTCGAACTCACCATCTCCTGGTTATTGGATTGAAGTGACTCAGCCAGGTAAGATGAGGATCCCAGGAGGAGAACGTACCAGGCCTAATACAGGAAGAGAAGTCACCATCTTTTAGTTATTCAACCAAAGTAAATTAATTGCCTGTTGTGTGTCCCGCAGGAGTAGAACTCACCTTTTCGAAGAAGAATTTATCAAATATAACGTGGAATTCGAACTCACCATCTCCCGGTTATTGGATTGAAGTGACTCAGCCACGTAAGATGAGGATCCCAGGAGGAGAACGTACCAGGCCTAATACAGGAAGAGAAGTCACCATCTTTTAGTTATTCACCCAAATTAAATCAACTGCCTGTTCTGTGTCCCGCAGGAGTAGAACTCACCTTTTCGGAGAAGAATTTACCAAATGTATCGTGGAATTCGAACTGACCATCTCCCGGTTATTCGATCCAAGTGACTCAGCCAGGTAAGTTGAGGATCCCAGGAGGAGAACGTACCAGGCCTAATACAGGAAGAGAAGTCACCATCTTTTAGTTATTCACCCAAATTAAATCAACTGCCTGTTCTGTGTCCCGCAGGAGTAGAACTCACCTTTTCGGAGAAGAATTTACCAAATGTATCGTGGAATTCGAACTCACCATCTCCCGGTTATTCGATCCAAGTGACTCAGCCAGGTAAGTTGAGGATCCCAGGAGGAGAACGTACCAGGCCTAATACAGGAAGAGAAGTCACCATCTTTTAGTTATTCACCCAAATTAACCCAACTGCCTGTTGTGTGTCCCGCAGAAGTAGAACTCACCTTTTTGAAGAAGAATTTATCAAATGTATCGTAGAATTCGAACTCACCATCTCCCATTTTTTGGATTGAAGTGACTCAGCCATGTAAGATGAGGATCCCAGGAGGAGAACGTACCAAGCCTAATGCAGGAAGAGAAGTCACCATCTTTTAGTTATTCACCCAAATTAAACCAACTCCCTGTTGTGTGTCCCGCAGGAGTAGAACTCCCTTTTTCGGAGACGAATTTGTCAAATATATCGTGGAATTCGAACTCACCATCTCCCGTTTATTGGATCGAAGTGAGTCAGCCAGGTAAGATGAGGATCCCACGAGGAGAACGTACCAGGCCTAATGCAGGAAGAGAAGTCACCATCTTTTAGTTATTCACCCAAAGTAAACCAACTGCCTGTTGTGTGTCCCGCAGGAGAAGAACTTACCTTTTCAGAAACGAATTTATGGAATCTTACGAGGAATTCGAACTCACTAACTCCTGGTTATTGGATCGAAGTGACTCAGCCTCGTAAGATGAGGATCCCAGGAGGAGAATGTACTAGGCCTAATACAGGAAAAGAAGTCACCATCTTTTAGTTATTCACCCAAATTAAACCAACTGCCTGTTGTGTGTCCCGCAGGAGAAGAACTCACCTTTTCAGAAACGAATTTATCAAATGTATCGTGGAATTCGAACTCACCATCTCCCGTTTATTGGTTCCAAGTGACTCAGCCACGTAACATGAGGATCCCAGGAGGAGAAAGCACCAGGCCTAATGCAGGAAGAGAAGTCACCATCTTTTATTTATTCATCCAAAGTAAACCAACTGCCTGTTGTGTGTCCCGCAGGAGTAGAACTCAAGTTTTCGGAGAAGAATTTATGGAATCTTACGAGGAATTCGAACTCACCATCTCCCGTATATTGGATCGAAGTGAGTCAGCCAGGTAAGATGAGGCTCCCAGGAGGAGAACGTACCAGGCCTAATGCAGGAAGACAAGTCACCGTCTTTTAGTTATTCACCCAAATTAAACCAACTGCCTGTTGTGTGTCCCGCAGGAGTAGAACTCAAGTTTTCGGAGAAGAATTTATGGAATCTTACGAGGAATTCGAACTCACCATCTCCCGTATATTGGATCGAAGTGAGTCAGCCAGGTAAGATGAGGCTCCCAGGAGGAGAACGTACCAGGCCTAATGCAGGAAGAGAAGTCACCATCTTTTAGTTATTCACCCAAATTAAACCAACTGCCTGTTCTGTGTCCCGCAGGAGTAGAACTCACCTTTTCGGAGAAGAATTTATCAAATGTATCATGGAATTCGAACTCACCATCTCCCGGTTATTCGATCAAAGTGACTCAGCCAGGTAAGATGAGGGTCCCTGGAGGAGAACATACCAGGCCTAATACAAGAAGAGAAGTCACCATCTTTTAGTAATTCACCCAAATTAAACCAATTGCCTGTTGTGTGTCCCGCAGGAGTAGAACTCACCTTTTCGAAGAAGAATTCATGGAATCTAACGAGGAATTCGAACTCACCATCTCCCGTTTATTGGATCGAAGTGAGTCAGCCAGATAAGATGAGGATCCCAGGAGGAGAACGTACCAGGCCTAATGCAGGAAGAGAAGTCACCATCTTTTAGTTATTATCCCAAATTAAACCAATTGCCTGTTCTGTGTCCCGCAGGAGTAGAACTCACCTTTTCGGAGAAGAACTTATCAAATGTATCGTGGAATTCGAACTCACCATCTCCCGGTTATTCGATCCAAGTGACTCAGCCAGGTAAGATGAGGAACCCAGGAGGAGAACGTACCAGGCCTAATACAGGAAGAGAAGTCACCATCTTTTAGTTATTCACCCAAATTAACCCAACTGCCTGTTCTGTGTGCCGCAGGAGTAGAACTCACCTTTTCGGAGAAGAACTTATCAAATGTATCGTGGAATTCAAACTCACCATCTCCCGGTTATTCGATCCAAGTGACTCATCCAGGTAAGATGAGGATCCCAGGAGGAGAACGTACCTGGCCTAATACAGGAAGAGAAGTCATCATCTTTTAGTTATTCACCCAAATTAAATCAACTGCCTGTTCTGTGTCCCGCAGGAGTAGAACTTACCTTTTTGCAAAAGAATTTATGGAATGTTACGAGGAATTCGAACTCACTCACTCCTGGTTATTGGATCGAAGTGACTCAGCCACGTAAGATGAGGATCCCAGGAGGAGAACGTACTAGGCCTAATACAGGAAAAGAAGTCACCATCTTTTAGTTATTCACCCAAATTAAACAACAGCCTGTTGTGTGTCCCGCAGGAGTAGAACTCACCTTTTCGGAGAAGAATTTATCAAATGTATCATGGAATTCGAACTCACCATCTCCCGGTTATTGGAATGAAGTGACTCAGCCACGTAACGTGAGGATCCCAGGAGAAGAACGTACCAGGCCTAATACATGAAGAGAAGTCATCATCTTTTAGTTATTCACCCAAATTAAATCAACTGCCTTTTCTGTGTCCCACAGGAGTAGAACTCACCTTTTCGGAGAAGAATTTATAAAATGTATCATGAAATTCGAACTCACCATCTCCCGGTTATTGGATCGAAGTGACTCAGTCACGTAAGATGAGAATCCCAGGAGGAGAACGTACCAGGCCTAATGCAGGAAGAGATGTAACCATCTTTTAGTTATTCATCCAAAGTAAACCAACTGCCTGTTCTGTGTCCCGCAGGAGTAGAACTCACCTTTTCGGAGAAGAATTTATGGAATCTAACGAGGAATTCGAACTCACCATCTCCCGTTTATTGGATCGAAGTGAGTCAGCCAGGTAAGATGAGGATCCCACGAGGAGAACGTACCAGGCCTAATGCAGGAAGAGAAGTCACCATCTTTTAGTTATTATCCCAAATTAAACCAACTGCCTGTTCTGTGTCCCGCAGGAGTAGAACTCACCTTTTCGGAGAAGAACTTATCAAATGTATCGTGGAATTCGAACTCACCATCTCCCGGTTATTCGATCCAAGTGACTCAGCCAGGTAAGATGAGGATCCCACGAGGAGAACGTACCAGGCCTAATACAGGAAGAGAAGTCACCATCTTTTAGTTATTCACCCAAATTAACCCAACTGCCTGTTCTGTGTCCCGCAGGAGTAGAACTCACCTTTTCGGAGAAGAATTTATGGAATCTAACGAGGAATTCGAACTCACCATCTCCCGTTTATTGGATCGAAGTGAGTCAGCCAGGTAAGATGAGGATCCACGAGGAGAACGTACCAGGCCTAATGCAGGAAGAGAAGTCACCATTTTTTAGTTATTCACCCAAAGTAAACCAACTGCCTGTTGTGTGTCCCGCAGGAGTAGAACTTACCTTTTTGCAAAAGAATTTATGGAATCTTACGAGGAATTCGAACTCACTAACTCCTGGTTATTGGATCGAAGTGACTCAGCCACGTAAGATGAGGATCCCAGGAGGAGAACGTACTAGGCCTAATACAGGAAAAGAAGTCACCATCTTTTAGTTATTCACCCAAATTAAACCAACTGCCTGTTGTGTGTCCCGCAGGAGTAGAACTCAAGTTTTCGGAGAATAATTTATGGAATCTTACGAGGAATTCGAACTCACCAACTCCTGGTTATTGGATCGAAGTGACTCAGCCAGGAAGATGAGGATCCCAGGAGGAGAACGTACCAAACCTAATGCAGGAAGAGAAGTCACCATCTTTTAGTTATTCACCCAAATTAAACCAACTGCCTGTTGTGTGTCCCGCAGGAGTAGAACTCACCTTTTCGGAGAAGAATTTATCAAATCTCTCGCGGAATTCGAACTCACCGTCTCTCGGTTATTGTATCAAAGTGACTCAACCACGTAACATGAAGATTCCAGGAGGAGAACGTACCAGGCCTAATGCAGGAAGAGAAGTCACCATCTTTTAGTTCTTCGCCCAAAATAAATCAACTGCCTGTTTTGTGTCCCGCAGGAGTATAACTCACCTTTTCAAAGAAGAATTTATCAAATCTAACGTGCAATTCGAACTCACCATCTCCTGGTTATTTTAATCGAAGTGACTCAGCCACGTAAGATGAGGATCCCAGGAGGAGAATCTACCAGACATAACGCAGGAGAGAAGCCACCATCTTTTAGTTCTTCGCCCAAATTAAAACAGCTGCCTGTTATGTGTCCCGCAGGAATAGAACTCACCTTTTGTTCTGTCTGGGTCACTCCGGAAGCCAATACCAACCCCAAAAGAGAAGCCAAACACACCGGTAAAAGGCAAAGGCAGTTTATAAAATTCAAGAAAAGCACAGGTAACAGAAAATCTCCTTACAAACAGGAAAATGCTGTATCTTCAGATATATCCACGAAGGCAAAAGTCCATGCAGCAATACACAATTCTTGCTGCCAAGACGAGGCTGTAGATAGCAGAGCTACACCTCCCACGGGTCTTCCAAACTGCTGGGCCACAAGCCAGGAACAGAGACGCCGAGAACAAAGCAGGACACCGTAGCTCCAACTGATAACACTCCACATGGCTTCAAGGGCTTGCCTGCCTTTTAAACCTTGCTAAGGAGGACCACACCCAAGCCCAGCTTTTCCTAATTCAGTGCTGATAATACTTCTTTAATTGCTCCTTTCTCTGATCTGAACGTTTCTGTCGCATGTCAATGACAGCTTGTGCTTCATCACCTAATGACTCCAAGCTACTGGCTGGGGAGAGCCCCCCCCGGGGGGGGGCTCTCATGCTGTTCTCCTTCATCCCATTCCTGAGTTTCCTCTCCCCCGTCCGACTGTTCAGCCCCCTCCTCTTTGCTGTCATCCTCCTCCGGGCATGGAGCCAGCAGAGACACAGCCGGTCCCTGAGCAGCCCCAGGCTGAACCACAACACCTTTTAGGAGAAGAATTTATCAAATATGTTAAATCAGAGGCTGGAGGCTCGGTAAAGGCTAACAGCTCTTTATTGGCATTCAGGAACAGTTGAAGTGACCAGCTGAAATGTATAAGTAAGTTGGGAAACAAGCGGCATAAACCGCACCTTATATACATTGTTGCTACCACAGGGAGTGGTGACAGTGTTTCAAGACTTCGCGCTGGAGCTTCCTATTGGCTGAGCCTGGAGTCTCCTCATTGGTCGTGCCCAGGCTTCCCATTGGTTGCGCTAGCAGGCTGCTTATTGGTCGCCCTGCTCCAATCAGCTATCACTTTTATTATACAGCTTGCAAACATAACGCTATTTTAAAAGAACAAACATATCACCCCTCCCCCCCCCATAGGTTGAACAAAATGTCAATCATTTAAATAAGTGACGTAGTCCTGTAATCTGGTTGGTGGTTTGCTGACTCGCCCAGACCTGCGCAGTTCAGTTTGCAGGGAGTTGTCCTCCTGGTCGGCTGGCTCCTGTGCCGCTCCATCCTGGCAACGGTTATCCTGGCCCATGATGTTGAAGCGGCCGTACCCCCGCCTGCCGCCAGGGCTCCAGCACAGCCGCCGCTGGAGGCCTGAAGAGGAAACGGTAAGTAGTCTGGTCGATCTTGGTCGTTTCCATGCGTATGATCTGCGGGAAAAATGTCATTGTTATTTTGTGGCTGTGGGTGAATTTGGAGGCACTAATCCTCCTCAGCCGTTGAATCGGCCGTTGTTTCGGTGGTGCCCTCTTCGGATGTAGGGTTGCTGTCGGCTACCTTGTTCACGGTCTGATTGGAGCGTTTGAGTTCGGCGGCAGATGCCTCGGAGACCTCGGCGGCTTTGGTTGCTGTTATTATGTCTTGTAAGGTGGCCTCTTTGTCGATGAGGAACTTCTTTTGCAGCGTTAGTTTGTTCATGCCGAAGATCAGACGGTCGACTAGTTGCTCTTCTGCGTCCTTATATTTGCATTTGGACAAGAGAGCTCTTAGACGAGTCACAAAGTCATTCATAGATTCCCCATCAGCCTGCTTCAATTGAGAGAATTGGTTCCGGCTGATACGGGCAGGAGTCGCTGGTTTGAAATGGCTCTCGAGTTTTGCTTGAAGCGTTGACCATGCTACACTCTCGATCGTTTCTTGATCCACGAGTGTGGTTGCCAAATTGTAGATCGCTGGACCGCAGTAGTGTAAGAATATGGCTCTTTTTCTGTCGTCCGACGCGTCGTTCAGGTTGCTTGCCTGGAGGAAGATGCAGAATTTGGACATGTAAGTCGTCCATGTCTCTTCGTCTGGGTTGAAGAATGGCAATGCATGCGGCATTGCTGAAGCCATTTCTGGGATGCAGAGGTTCGAAACCCCTCGTCGCCACTGTTGGGTCAAGGTTGAATGAAATTGGGGTGCCTTTGTACTTCCCTAATCCTGGTTTGAAAACATCAGGGAATTCTTTCAATATATCCCCGGGGGCTGAGGTTTGGGTGGCAATAGAATGGATTCCCGTGACCCCCATCCCTAGTGGTTGGAATCAATCTAAACCTAGCAAGGTATGTTTGGGCCCCTCTACAACAACAACAAGCGGTAACGACCCATTAAACCCCTCACAATATACTGGTACATTTACAGAACCTAGTACAGGAATAACCATGGGGTCAATTGTTCCCTCTTTATGTGTGGCATGTAGAGAAGAAATTTGTGCCACGGCATTATGGTATGTCTGGATCCCGTGTCAATCTCCACCTTACAGGGTCGATTATTTATAAAAGTGATGTAAACAGTTTTCCCAGGGCTGGCGAAGAGTTATAATTAATATAGAATGGAGAGTTACCTTTGCGGAATCTTGGGCGGAAACCGGTTGGTTGTTTGTTTACGCGATTATAGGGAGTGTTGGCACTTGCGGCTTGTTGCGGGTAGCGTTGACAGGGTTGGGCAAAATCCCCAGGGAGCGATGCTCTGCAAACGTCCGCGATGTGGCCTTTTCTGTGGCAGCGTCGGCAGAGGGCGTCTCTGAAGGGGCATCGTGAGCGGGCTTGGGAGCCGTTGCAGCCAAAACACGGTGGAAAAGGCCAGCGTGAGTTGTTAAATTGTTACACCAAGGTCACCCAGGCATGGTAAAGATGAAGAGCCTGGCCAGGAGCCACCTTTGGTGGCCAGGGCTCAACCAAGACATAGAAACCTGGGTAACCACATGTCACCCGTGTCAACAAACTCGCCCAAACCCACCAAAGACTAAATCAACGGAGTGGGAGACACCAAAAAGACCGTGCTCACGCATCCATATGGACTTTGCAGGACCTCTTGGGGGACAATCATTCCTTATTATAGTCGATGGATATTCCAAATGGCTGGAGGCTCGGGAAAGGCTAACAGCTCTTAATTGGCATTCAGGAACAGTTGAAGAGACCAGCTCAGGAATATAAGTAAGTTAGGAAACAAGCGGCATAAACCGCACCTTATATACATTATAGCTAGCACAGGGATTGGTGACAGTGTTTCAAGTCTTCGCGCGGGAGCTTCCTATTGACTGAGACCGGAGGCTCCTCATTGGTCGCGCCCAGGCTTCCCATTGGTTGTGCTAGCAGGCTGCTTATTGGTCGCCCTGCTCCAATCACCTATCACCTTTATTATACAGCTTGCAAACATAACACTATTTTAAAAGAACAAACATAAAAAAATATAACCTGGAATTCGAACTCACCATCTCCCGGTTATTGGATCGAAGTGACTCAACCAAGTAAGATGAGGATCCTAGGAGGAGAACGTACCAGGCCTAATGCAGGAAGAGAAGTCACCATCTTTTAGTTCTTTGCCCAAAGTAAATCAACTGCCTGTTGTGTGTCCCGCAGGCGTAGAACTCACCTTTTCAAAGAAGAATTTATCAAATCTAACTTGGAATTCGAACTCACCATCTCCTGGATATTTGATTGAAATGACTCAGCCACGTAAAATGAGGATCCCAGGAGGAGAAGGTACCAAGCCTAATGCAGGAAGACAAGTCACAGTCTTTTAGTTCTTCGCCCAAACTGAATCAACTGCCTGTTGTGTGTCCCGCAGGAGTAGAACTCACCTTTTCAAAGAAGAATTTATCAAATGTAACGAGGAATTCGAACTCAACATCACCTGGTTATTGGATCGAAGTGACTCAGCCATGTAACATGAGGATCCCAGAAGGAGAAGGTATCAGGCCAAATGCAGGAAGAGAAGTCACCACCTTTTCGTTCTTCGCCCAAAGTGAATCAACTGCATGTTGTGTGTCCCGCAGGAGTAGAACTCACCTTTTCAAAGAAGAATTTATGAAATCTAACGCGGAATTCGAACTCACCAACTCCTGGTTATTGGATCGAAGTGACTCAGCCACGTAAGATGAGGATCCCAGGAGGAGAAGGTACCAGGCCTAATGCAGGAAGAGAAGTCACAGTCTTTTAGTTCTTTGCCCAAAGTAAATCAACTGCCTGTTGTGTGTCCCGCAGGAGTAGAACTCACCTTTTCGAAGAAGAATTTGTGAAATCTAATGTAGAATTCGAACTCACCATCTGCCAATTATTGGATCGAAGTGACTCAGCCACGTAACATGAGGATCCCAGTAGGAGAACATACCGGGCCTAATGCAGAAAGACAAGTCAAAATCTTTTAGTTCTTCGCCCAAATTAAAGAAATTGCCTGTTGTGTGTCCCGCAGGAGTAGAACTCACCTTTTTGGAGAAGAATTTATGGAATCTAACGAAGAATTCGAACTCACCAACTCCTGGTTATTTGATCGAAGTGACTCAGCCACATAAGATGAGGATCCCATGAGGAGAAGGTACCAGGCCTAATGCAGGAAGAGAAGTCACAGTCTTTTAGTTCTTAGCCGAAAGTAAATCAACTGCCTGTTGTGTGTCCCGCAGGAGTAGAACTCACCTTTTCGAAGAAGAATTTGTGAAATCTAATGTAGAATTCGAACTCACCCTCTCCTGGTTATTAGATCGATCTGACTCAGCCACGCAAGATGAGGATCCCAGGAGGAGAAGGTACCAGGCCTAATGCAGAAAGACAAGTCAAAATCTTTTAGTTCTTTGCCCAAAGTAAACCAACTGCGTGTTGTGTGTCCCCAGGAGTAGAACTCACCTTTTCAAAGAAGAATTTATGATATGTAACGATGAATTCGAACTCACCGTCTCCCGGTTATTGGATCGATCTGACTCAGCCACGCAAGATGAGGATCCCAGGAGGAGAACGTACCAGGCCTAATGCAGGAAGAGATGTCACCATCTTTTAGTTCTGCACCCAAATTAAATCAACTGCCTGTTGTGTGTCCCGCAGGAGTAGAACTCACCTTTTCGAAGAAGAATTTCTCAAATATAACGTGGAATTCGAACTCACCATCTCCCGGTTATTGGATCGAAGTGACTCACCCACGAAAGATGAGGATCCCAGGAGGAGAACGTACCAGGCCTAATACAGGAAGAGAAGTCACCATCTTTTAGTTATTCACCCAAATTGAATCAATTGCCTGTTGTGTGTCCCGCAGGAGTAGAACTCACCTTTTCGAAGAAGAATTTATCAAATGTAATGATGAATTCGAACTCACCGTCTCCTGGTTATTGGATCGAAGTGACTGAGCCACGCAAGATGAGGATCCCAGGAGGACAATGTACCAGGCCTAATACAGGAAGAGAAGTCACCGTCTTTTAGTTGTTTGCACAAATTAAACCAACTGCCTGTTGTGTGTCCCCAGGAGTAGAACTCACCTTTTCAAAGAAGAATTTATGATATGTAACGATGAATTCGAACTCACCGTCTCCCGGTTATTGGATCGATCTGACTCAGCCACGCAAGATGAGGATCCCAGGAGGAGAATGTACCAGGCCTAATGCAGGAAGAGAAGTCACCGTCTTTTAGTTGTTTGCACAAATTAATCCAACTGCCTGTTGTGTGTCCCGCAGGAGTAGAACTCACCTTTTCGGAGCAGAATTTATGAAATCTAACGAGGAATTCGAACTCACCATCTCCTGGTTATTGGATCGAAGTGACTCACCAAGGAACATGAGGATCCCAGGAGGAGAACGTACCAGGCCTAATGCAGGAAGAGAAGTCACCATCTTTTAGTAATTCAACCAAACTTCCTGTTGTGTGTCCGGCAGGAGTAGAACTCACCTTTTAGAAGAAGAATTTATCAAATGTAATGATGAATTCGAACTCACCCTCTCCTGGTTATTGAATCGAAGTGACTCAGCCACGCAAGATGAGGATCCCAGGAGGAGAACGTTCCAGGACTAATACAGGAAGAGAAGTCACCGTCTTTTAGTTATATAACCAAAGTAAATCAACTGCCTGTTGTGTGTCCCGCAGGAGTAGAACTCACCTTTCCGAAGAAGAGTTGATGAAATCTATCGCAGAATTCGAACTCACCATTTCCTAGTTATTGGATCGATGTGACTCAGCCACGCAAGATGAGGATCCCAGGAGGAGAAGGTACCAGGCCTAATGCAGGAAGAGAAGTCACCGTCTTTTACTTGTTTGCACAAATTAAACCAACTGCCTGTTGTGTGTCCCGCAGGAGTAGAACTCACCTTTTCGAAGAAGAATTTCTCAAATATAACGTGGAATTCGAACTCACCATCTCCCGGTTATTGCATCGAAGTGACTGACCCACGAAAGATGGGGATCCCAGGAGGAGAACGTACCAGGCCTAATGCAGGAAGAGAAGTCACCATCGTTTAGTTATTCACCCAAAGTAAATCAACTGCCTGTTGTGTGTCCCGCAGGAGTAGAACTCACATTTTAAAGGAAGAATTTATCAAATCTAACGTGGATATCGAACTCACCAACTCCTGGTTATTGGATCGAAGTGACTCAGCCACGTAGCATGAGGATCCCAGGAGGACAAGGTACCAGGCCTAATGCAGGAAGAGAAGTCACCATCTTTTAGTTATTCACCCAAACTGAATCAGCTGCCTGTTGTGTGTCCCGCAGGAGTAGAACTCACCTTTTCGGAGCAGAATTTATGAAATGTAACGAGGAATTCGGACTCACCATCTCCTGGTTATTGGATCGATGTGACTCAGCCAGGTAACAAGAGGATCCCAGGAGGAGAACCTACCAGGCCTAAAGCAGGAAGAGAAGTCACCATCTTTTAGTTATTCACCCAAAGTAAATCAACTGCCTGTTGTGTGTCCCGCAGGAGTAGAACTCACCTTTTCGAAGAAGAATTTCTCAAATATAACGTAGAATTCGAACTCACCATCTCCTGGTTTTTGGATTGAAGTGACTCAGCCACGCAAGATGACGATCCCAGGAGGAGAACGTACCAGGCCTAATGCAGGAAGAGAAGTCACCATCTTTTAGTAATTCAACCAAATTGAATCAACTGCCTGTTGTGTGTCCCGCAGGAGTAGAACTCACCTTTTCAAAGAAGAATTTATCAAATATAACGTAAAATTCGAACTCACCATCTCCTGGTTATTGGATCGAACTGACTCAGCCATGCAAATGAGGATCCCAGGAGGAGAACGTACCAGGCCTAATACAGGAAGAGAAGTCACCATCTTTTAGTTATTCACCCAAATTGAATCAACTGCCTGTTGTGTGTCCCGCAGGAGTAGAACTCACCTTTTCAAAGAAGAATTTATCAAATGTAACTATGAATTTGAACTCACCGTCTCCTGGTTATTGGATCGAAGTGACTCAGCCACGCAAGATGAGGATCCCAGGAGGAGAATGTACCAGGCCTAATACAGGAAGAGAAGTCACCGTCTTTTAGTTGTTTGCACAAATTAAACCAACTGCCTGTTGTGTGTCCCGCAGGAGTAGAACTCACCTTTTCAAAGAAGAATTTATGATATGTAACGATGAATTCGAACTCACCGTCTCCCGGTTATTGGATCGATCTGACTCAGCCACGCAAGATGAGGATCCCAGGAGGAGAAGGTACCAGGCCTAATGCAGGAAGAGAAGTCACCGTCTTTTAGTTGTTTGCACAAATTAATCCAACTGCCTGTTGTGTGTCCCGCAGGAGTAGAACTCACCTTTTCAAAGAAGAATTGATCAAAAGTAACGTGGAATTCGAACTCACCATCTCCCGGTTATTCGATCGAAGTGACTCAGCCACGAAAGATGAGGATCCCAGTAGGAGAACGTACCAGGCCTAATACAGGAAGAGAAGTCACCATCGTTTAGTTATTCACCCAAAGTAAATCAACTGCCTGTTGTGTGTCCCGCAGGAGTAGAACTCACATTTTAAAGGAAGAATTTATCAAATCTAACGTGGATATCGAACTCACCAACTCCCGTTTATTGGATCGAAGTGACTCAGCCACGTAGCATGAGGATCCCAGGAGGAGAAGGTACCAGGCCTAATGCAGGAAGAAAAGCCACAATCTTTTAGTTCTTCGCCCAAAGTAAATCAACTGCCTATTGTTTGTCCCGCAGGAGTAGAACTCACCTTTTCGGAGCAGAATTTATGAAATGTAACGAGGAATTCGGACTCACCATCTCCTGGTTATTGGATCGAAGTGACTCACCAAGGAACATGAGGATCCCAGGAGGAGAACGTACCAGGCCTAATGCAGGAAGAGAAGTCACCGTCTTTTAGTTCTTCGCCCAAAGTAGATCATCATCAACTGCCTGTTGTGTGTCCCGCAGGAGTAGAACTCACCTTTTAAAGGAAGAATTTATCAAATCTAACGTGGATATCGAACTCACCATCTCCTGGTTATTGGATCGAAGTGACTCAGCCACGTAACATGAGGATCCCAGGAGGAGAACGTACCAGGCCTAATGCAGGAAGAGAAGTCACCATCTTTTAGGTATTCACCCAAAGTAAATCAACTGCCTGTTGTGTGTCCCGCAGGAGTAAAACTCACCTTTTCGAAGAAGAATTTATCTAATCTATTGGAGAATTTGAACTCACCATCTCCTGCTTATTGGATCGATGTGACTCAGCCACGCAAGATGAGGATCCCAGGAGGAGAACGTACCAGGCCTAATGAAAGGAAGAGAAGCCACCATCATTTAGTTCTTCACGAAAATTGAATCAACTGCCTGTTGTGTCTCCCGCAGGAGTAGAACTCACCTTTTCGAAGAAGAATTAATTAAATCTATCGCAGAATTCGAACTCACCATCTCCTGGTTATTGGATCAAAGTTACTCAGACACGCAAGATGAGGATTCCAGGAGGAGAACGTACCAGGCCTAATGCAGGAAGAGAAGCCACAATCTTTTCGTTCTGCACCCAAATTAAACCAACTGCCTGTTGTGTGTCCCGCAGGAGTAGAACTCACATTTTCAAAGAAGAATTTATGAAATGTAACGAGGAATTCGAACTCACCATCTCCCGGTTATTGGATCGATGTGACTCAGCCAAGTAACAAGAGGATCCCAGGAGGAGAACGTACCAGACCTAATACAGGAAGAGAAGTCACCATCATTTAGTTATTCACCCAAAGTAAATCAACTGCCTGTTGTGTGTCCCGCAGGAGTAGAACTCACCTTTTCGAAGTAGAATTGATGAAATCTATCGCGGAATTCAAACTCACCATCTCCTGGTTATTGGATCGAAGTGACTCAGCCACGGAAGATGAGGATCCCAGGAGGAGAACGTACCAGGTCTAATGCAGGAAGAGATGTCACCATCTTTTAGTTCTGCACCCAAATTAAATCAACTGCCTGTTGTGTGTCCCGCAGGAGTAGAGCTCACCTTTTCGAAGAAGAATTTCTCAAATATAACGTGGAATTTGAACTCACCATCTCCCGGTTATTAGATCGAAGTGACTCACCCACGAAAGATGGGGATCCCAGGAGGAGAACCTACCAGGCCTAATGCAGGAAGAGAAGTCACCATCTTTTAGTTATTCACCCAAAGTAAATCAACTGCCTGTTGTGTGTCCCGCATGAGTGGAACTCACCTTTTAGAAGAAGAATTGATGAAATCTATTGCGGAATTCGAACTCACCATCTCCTGGTTATTGGATCGAAGTGATTCAGCCACGCAAGATGAGGATCCCAGGAGGAGAACGTACCAGGCCTAATGCAGGAAGAGAAGTCACCATCTTTTAGTTATATAACCAAAGTAAATCAACTGCCTGTTGTGTGTCCCGCAGGAGTAGAACTCACCTTTTCGAAGAAGAATTTCTCAAATATAACGTGGAATTCGAACTCACCATCTCCCGGTTATTGGATCGAAGTGACTCACCCACGAAAGATGGGGATCCCAGGAGGAGAACGTACCAGGCCTAATGCAGGAAGAGAAGTCACCATCTTTTAGTTATTCAACCAAAGTAAATCAACTGCCTGTTGTGTGTCCCACAGGATTAGAACACACCTTTTAGAAGAAGAATTTATGAAATCTAACGTGGAATTCGAACTCACCCTCTCCCGGTTATTGGATCGAAGTGACTCAGCCACGCAAGATGAGGATCCCAGGAAGAGAAGGTACCATGCCTAATATAGGAAGAAAACTCACCATCTTTTAGTTATTCACCCAAAGTAAATCAACTGCCTGTTGTGTGTCCCGCATGAGTGGAACTCACATTTTCAAAGAAGAATTTATGAAATCTATTGCGGAATTCGAACTCACCATCTCCCGGTTATTGGATCGAAGTGACTCAGCCACGCAAGATGAGGATCCCAGGAAGAGAAGGTACCATGCCTAATATAGGAAGAAAACTCACCATCTTTTAGTTATTCACCCAAATTCAATCAACTGCCTGTTGTGTGTCCCGCAGGATTAGAACACACCTTTTAGAAGAAGAATTTACCAAATGTATCGTGGAATTCGAACTCACCATCTCCCGGTTATTGGATCGAAGTGACTCAGCCAGGTAAGATGAGGATCCCAGGAGAAGAAAGTACCAGGCCTAATGCAGGAAGAGAAGTCACCATCTTTTAGTTATTCACCCAAAGTAAACCAACTGCCTGTTGTGTGTCCCGCAGGAGTAGAACTCACCTTTTCGAAGAAGAATTTATCAAATATATCGTGGAATTCGAACTCACCATCTCCCGGTTATTGGACTGAAGTGACTCAGCCACGTAAGATGAGGATCCCAGGAGAAGAAAGCACCAGGCCTAATACAGGAAGAGAAGTCACCATTGTTTAGTTATTCAACCAAAGTAAATCAACTGCCTGTTGTGTATCCCGCAGGAGTAGAACTCACCTTTTCGGAGAAGAATTTATCAAATGTATCGTGGAATTCGAACTCACCATCTCCCGGTTATTGGATTGAAGTGACTCAGCCACGTAACATGAGGATCCCAGGAGGAGAACGTACCAGGCCTAATACAGGATGAGAAGTCACCATCATTTAGTTATTCACCCAAAGTAAATCAACTGCCTGTTGTGTGTCCCGGAGGAGTAGAACTCACCTTTTCGAAGAAGAATTTGTGAAATCTAATGTAGAATTCGAACTCACCCTCTCCTGGTTATTGGATCGAAGTGACTCAGCCACGTAACATTAGGATCCCAAGAGGAGAAGGTACCAGGCCTAATGCAGGAAGAGAAGTCACCGTCTTTTACTTGTTTGCACAAATTAAACCAACTGCCTGTTGTGTGTCCCGCAGGAGTAGAACTAACCTTTTCAAAGAAGAATTGATCAAATGTAACGAGGAATTCGAACTCACCATCTCCTGGTTATTGGATCGAACTGACTCAGCCACGTAACATGAGGATCCCAGGAGGAGAACGTACCAGGCCTAATGCAGGAAGAGAAGTCACCATCTTTTAGTTCTTCCGCCAGAGTCAATCAACTGCCTGTTTTATGTCCCGCAGGTGTAGAACTCACCTTTTCGAAGAAGAATTTCTCAAATATAACGTGGAATTCGAACTCACCATCTCCCGGTTATTGGATCGAAGTGACTGACCCACGAAAGATGGGGATCCCAGGAGGACAACGTACCAGGCCTAATGCAGGAAGAGAAGAAACCATCTTTTAGTTATTCGCCCAAAGTAAATCAACTGCCTGTTGTGTGTCCTGCAGGAGTAGAACTCACCTTTTCAAAGAAGAATTTATTAAATCTATCGCAGAATTCAAACTCACCATCTCCTGGTTATTGGATCGAACTGACTCAGCCACGCAAGATGAGGATCCCAGGAGGAGAACGTACCAGGCCTAATACAGGAAGAGAAGTCACCATCTTTTAGTTATTCACCCAAATTGAATCAATTGCCTGTTGTGTGTCCCGCAGGAGTAGAACTCACCTTTTCAAAGAAGAATTTAGCAAATGTAACAAAGAATTCGAACTCACCATCTCCCGGTTATTGGATCGATGTGACTCAGCCAGGTAACAAGAGGATCCCAGGAGGAGAACCTACCAGGCCTAAAGCAGGAAGAGAAGTCACCATCTTTTAGTTATTCACCCAAAGTAAATCAACTGCCTGTTGTGTGTCCCGCAGGAGTAGAACTCACCTTTTCGAAGAAGAATTTCTCAAATATAACGTGGAATTCGAACTCACCATCTCCTGGTTTTTGGATTGAAGTGACTCAGCCACGCAAGATGACGATCCCAGGAGGAGAATGTACCAGGCCTAATGCAGGAAGAGAAGTCACCATCTTTTAGTTGTTTGCACAAATTAAACCAACTGCCTGTTGTGTGTCCCGCAGGAGTAGAACTCACCTTTTCAAAGAAGAATTTATGATATGTAACGATGAATTCGAACTAACCGTCTCCCGGTTATTGGATCGATCTGACTCAGCCACGCAAGATGAGGATCCCAGGAGGAGAACGTACCAGGCCTAATGCAGGAAGAGAAGTCACCATCGTTTAGTTATTCACCCAAAGTAAATCAACTGCCTGTTGTGTGTCCCGCAGGAGTAGAACTCACCTTTTCGAGGAAGAATTTATGAAATCTATCGCATAATTCGAACTCACCCTCTCCTGGTTATTGGATCGAAGTGACTCAGCCACGTAACATTAGGATCCCAAGAGGAGAAGGTACCAGGCCTAATGCAGGAAGAGAAGTCACCGTCTTTTACTTGTTTGCACAAATTAAACCAACTGCCTGTTGTGTGTCCCGCAGGAGTAGAACTAACCTTTTCGAAGAAGAATTTATCAAATATAACGTGGAATTCGAACTCACCATCTCCCGGTTATTGGATCGAAGTGACTGACCCACGAAAGATGAGGATCCCAGGAGGAGAACGTACCAGGCCTAATACAGGAAGAGAAGTCACCATCTTTTAGTTATTCACCCAAATTGAATCAACTGCCTGTTGTGTGTCCCGCAGGAGTAGAACTCACCTTTTCAAAGAAGAATTTATCAAATGTAACGAGGAATTCGAACTCACCATCTCCCGGTTATTGGATCGAAGTGACTCACCCACGAAAGATGAAGATCCCAGGAGGAGAACGTACCAGGCCTAATACAGGAAGAAAAGTCACCATCTTTTAGTTATTCACCCAAATTGAATCAACTGCCTGTTGTGTGTCCCGCAGGAGTAGAACTCACCTTTTCGGAGAAGAATTTATCAAATATATCGTGGAATTCGAACTCACCATCTCCCGGTTATTGGACTGAAGTGACTCAGCCACGTAACATGAGGATCCCAGGACAATAAAGTACAAGGCCTAATGCAGGAAGAGAAGTCACCGTCTTTTAGTTATTCACCCAAATTAAACCAACTGCCTGTTGTGTGTCCCGCAGGAGTAGAACTCACCTTTTCGGAGAAGAATTTATCAAATGTATCGTAGAATTTGAACTCACCATCCCCCATTTATTGGATTGAAGTGACTCAGCCACGTAAGATGAGGATCCCAGGAGAAGAAAGCACCAGGCCTAATACAGGAAGAGAAGTCACCATCTTTTAGTTATTCACCCAAATTAAACCAACTCCCTGTTGTGTGTCCCGCAGGAGTAGAACTCACCTTTTCGGAGAAGAATTTATCAAATGTATCATGGAATTCGAACTCACCATCTCCCGGTTATTGGATCGAAGTGACTCACCCACGAAAGATGAAGATCCCAGAAGGAGAAGGTACCAAGCCTAATACAGGAAGAAAAGTCACCATCTTTTAGTTATTCACCCAAATTGAATCAACTGCCTGTTCTGTGTCCCGCAGGAGTAGAACTCACCTTTTCAAAGAAGAATTTATCAAATGTAACGAGGAATTCGAACTCACCATCTCCCGGTTATTGGATCGATGTGACTCACCCACGAAAGATGAAGATCCCAGGAGGAGAACGTACCAGGCCTAATGCAGGAAGAGAAGTCACCACCTTTTAGTTATTCGCCCAAAGTAAATCAACTGCCTGTTGTGTGTCCCGCAGGAGTAGAACTCACCTTTTCAAAGAAGAATTTATCAAATGTAACGAGGAATTCGAACTCACCATCTCCCGGTTATTGGATCGAAGTGACTCACCCACGAAAGATGAAGATCCCAGGAGGAGAACGTACCAGGCCTAATGCAGGAAGAGAAGTCACCATCGTTTAGTTATTCGCCCAAAGTAAATCAACTGCCTGTTGTGTGTCCCGCAGGAGTAGAACTCACCTTTTCAAAGAAGAATTTATCAAATGTAACGAGGAATTCGAACTCACCATCTCCCGGTTATTGGATCGATGTGACTCAGCCAGGTAACAAGAGGATCCCAGGAGGAAAACGTACCAGGCCTAAAGCAGGAAGAGAAGTCACCATCTTTTAGTTATTCACCCAAAGTAAATCAACTGCCTGTTGTGTGTCCCGCAGGAGTAGAACTCACCTTTTCGAAGAAGAATTTCTCAAATATAACGTGGAATTCGAACTCACCATCTCCTGGTTTTTGGATTGAAGTGACTCAGCCACGCAAGATGACGATCCCAGGAGGAGAATGTACCAGGCCTAATACAGGAAGAGAAGTCACCGTCTTTTAGTTGTTTGCACAAATTAAACCAACTGCCTGTTGTGTGTCCCGCAGGAGTAGAACTCACCTTTTAAAGGAAGAATTTATCAAATCTAACGTGGATATCGAACTCACCATCTCCTGGTTATTGGATCGAAGTGACTCAGCCACGTAACATGAGGATCCCAGGAGGAGAACGTACCAGGCCTAATGCAGGAAGAGAAGTCACCATCTTTTAGTTATTCACCCAAAGTAAATCAACTGCCTGTTGTGTGTCCCGCAGGAGTAGAACTCACCTTTTCGGAGCATAATTTATGAAATGTAACGAGGAATTCGAACTCATCATCTCCTGGTTATTGGATCGAAGTGACTCACCAAGGAACATGAGGATCCCAGGAGGAGAACGTACCAGGCCTAATGCAGGAAGAGAAGTCACCGTCTTTTAGTTCTTCGCCCAAAGTAGATCATCATCAACTGCCTGTTGTGTGTCCCGCAGGAGTAGAACTCACCTTTTAAAGGAAGAATTTATCAAATCTAACGTGGATATCGAACTCACCATCTCCTGGTTATTGGATCGAAGTGACTCAGCCACGTAACATGAGGATCCCAGGAGGAGAACGTACCAGGCCTAATGCAGGAAGAGAAGTCACCATCTTTTAGTTATTCACCCAAAGTAAATCAACTGCCTGTTGTGTGTCCCGCAGGAGTAAAACTCACCTTTTCGAAGAAGAATTTATCAAATCTATTGCAGAATTCGAACTCACCATCTCCTGCTTATTGGATCGATGTGACTCAGCCACGCAAGATGAGGATCCCAGGAGGAGAACGTACCAGGCCTAATACAGGAAGAGAAGTCACCATCTTTTAGTTATTCACCCAAATTGAATCAACTGCCTGTTGTGTGTCCTGCAGGAGTAGAACTCACCTTTTCAAAGAAAAATTTATGATATGTAACGATGAATTCGAACTCACCGTCTCCCGGTTATTGGATCGATCTGACTCAGCCACGCAAGATGAGGATCCCAGGAGGAGAAGGTACCAGGCCTAATGCAGGAAGAGAAGTCACCATCTTTTAGTTATTCGCCCAAATTAAATCAACTGCATGTTGTGTGTCCCGCAGGAGTAGAACTCACCTTTTCGGAGAAGAATTTATCAAATCTAACATGGAATTCGAACTCACCAACTCCCGGTTATTGGATCGAAGTGATTCAGCCACGCAAGATGAGGATCCCAGGAAGAGAAGATACCAGGCCTAATACAGGAAGAAAAGCCACAATCTTTTAGTTCTTCGCCCAAAGTAAATCAACTGCCTGTTGTGTGTCCCGCAGGAGTAGAACTCACCTTTTCAAAGAAGAATTTATGATATGTAACGATGAATTCGAACTAACCGTCTCCCGGTTATTGGATCGATCTGACTCAGCCACGCAAGATGAGGATCCCAGGAGGAGAACGTACCAGGCCTAATGCAGGAAGAGAAGTCACCATCGTTTAGTTATTCACCCAAAGTAAATCAACTGCCTGTTGTGTGTCCCGCAGGAGTAGAACTCACCTTTTCGAGGAAGAATTTATGAAATCTATCGCATAATTCGAACTCACCATCTCCTGGTTATTGGATCGAACTGACTCAGCCACGCAAGATGAGGATCCCAGGAGGAGAACGTACCAGGCGTAATACAGGAAGAGAAGTCACCATCTTTTAGTTATTCACCCAAATTGAATCAACTGCCTGTTGTGTGTCCCGCAGGAGTAGAACTCACCTTTTCAAAGAAGAATTTATCAAATGTAACGAGGAATTCGAACTCACCATCTCCCGGTTATTGGATCGAAGTGACTGACCCACGAAAGATGAAGATCCCAGGAGGAGAACGTACCAGGCCTAATGCAGGAAGAGAAGTCACCATCTTTTAGTTATTCGCCCAAAGTAAATCAACTGCCTGTTGTGTGTCCCGCAGGAGTAGAACTCACCTTTTCAAAGAAGAATTTATCAAATGTAACGAGGAATTCGAACTCACCATCTCCCGGTTATTGGATCGATGTGACTCAGCCAGGTAACAAGAGGATCCCAGGAGGAGAACCTACCAGGCCTAAAGCAGGAAGAGAAGTCACCATCTTTTAGTTATTCACCCAAAGTAAATCAACTGCCTGTTGTGTGTCCCGCAGGAGTAGAACTCACCTTTTCGAAGAAGAATTTCTCAAATATAACGTGGAATTCGAACTCACCATCTCCTGGTTTTTGGATTGAAGTGACTCAGCCACGCAAGATGACGATCCCAGGAGGAGAACGTACCAGGCCTAATGCAGGAAGAGAAGTCACCATCTTTTAGTAATTCAACCAAACTGCCTGTTGTGTGTCCGGCAGGAGTAGAACTCACCTTTTCGAAGAAGAATTTAGCAAATGTAACGATGAATTCGAACTCACCGTCTCCTGGTTATTGGATCGAAGTGACTGAGCACGCAAGATGAGGATCCCAGGAGGAGAATGTACCAGGCCTAATACAGGAAGAGAAGTCACCGTCTTTTAGTTATTCGCCCAAAGTAAATCAACTGCCTGTTGTGTGTCCCGCAGGAGTAGAACTCACCTTTTCAAAGAAGAATTTATGATATGTAACGATGAATTCGAACTCACCGTCTCCCGGTTATTGGATCGATCTGACTCAGCCACGCAAGATGTGGATCCCAGGAGGAGAAGGTACCAGGCCTAATGCAGGAAGAGAGGTCACCATCTTTTAGTTATTCGCCCAAATTAAATCAACTGCATGTTGTGTGTCCCGCAGGAGTAGAAATCACCTTTTCGGAGAAGAATTTATCAAATCTAACATGGAGTTCGAACTCACCAACTCCCGGTTATTGGATCGATCTGACTCAGCCACGCAAGATGAGGATCCCAGGAAGAGAAGATACCAGGCCTAATGCAGGAAGAAAAGCCACAATCTTTTAGTTCTTCGCCCAAAGTAAATCAACTACCTGTTGTGTGTCCCGCAGGAGTAGAACTCACCTTTTCGGAGCATAATTTATGAAATGTAACGAGGAATTCGAACTCATCATCTCCTGGTTATTGGATCGAAGTGACTCACCAAGGAACATGAGGATCCCAGGAGGAGAACGTACCAGGCCTAATGCAGGAAGAGAAGTCACCGTCTTTTAGTTCTTCGCCCAAAGTAGATCATCATCAACTGCCTGTTGTGTGTCCCGCAGGAGTAGAACTCACCTTTTAAAGGAAGAATTTATCAAATCTAACGTGGATATCGAACTCACCATCTCCTGGTTATTGGATCGAAGTGACTCAGCCACGTAACATGAGGATCCCAGGAGGAGAACGTACCAGGCCTAATGCAGGAAGAGAAGTCACCATCTTTTAGTTATTCACCCAAAGTAAATCAACTGCCTGTTGTGTGTCCCGCAGGAGTAAAACTCACCTTTTCGAAGAAGAATTTATCAAATCTATTGCAGAATTCGAACTCACCATCTCCTGGTTATTGGATCGATGTGACTCAGCCACGCAAGATGAGGATCCCAGGAGGAGAACGTACCAGGCCTAATACAGGAAGAGAAGTCACCATCTTTTAGTTATTCACCCAAATTGAATCAACTGCCTGTTGTGTGTCCCGCAGGAGTAGAACTCACCTTTTCAAAGAAGAATTTATGATATGTAACGATGAATTCGAACTCACCGTCTCCCGGTTATTGGATCGATCTGACTCAGCCACGCAAGATGAGGATCCCAGGAGGAGAAGGTACCAGGCCTAATGCAGAAAGAGAAGTCACCATCTTTTAGTTATTCGCCCAAATTAAATCAACTGCATGTTGTGTGTCCCGCAGGAGTAGAACTCACCTTTTTGGAGAAGTATTTATCAAATCTAACATGGAATTCGAACTCACCAACTCCCGGTTATTGGATCGAAGTGATTCAGCCACGCAAGATGAGGATCCCAGGAAGAGAATGTACCAGGCCTAATGCAGGAAGAAAAGCCACAATCTTTTAGTTCTTCGCCCAAAGTAAATCAACTGCCTGTTGTGTGTCCCGCAGGAGTAGAACTCACCTTTTCAAAGAAGAATTTATGATATGTAACGATGAATTCGAACTAACTGTCTCCCGGTTATTGGATCGATCTGACTCAGCCACGCAAGATGAAGATCCCAGGAGGAGAAGGTACCAGGCCTAATACAGGAAGAGAAGTCACCGTCTTTTAGTTGTTTCCACAAATTAAACCAACTGCCTGTTGTGTGTCCCGCAGGAGTAGAACTCACCTTTTCAAAGAAGAATTTATGATATGTAACGATGAATTCGAACTAACCGTCTCCCGGTTATTGGATCGATCTGACTCAGCCACGCAAGATGAGGATCCCAGGAGGAGAACGTACCAGGCCAAATGCAGGAAGAGAAGTCACCATCGTTTAGTTATTCACCCAAAGTAAATCAACTGCCTGTTGTGTGTCCCGCAGGAGTAGAACTCACCTTTTCGAGGAAGAATTTATGAAATCTATCGCATAATTCGAACTCACCATCTCCTGGTTATTGGATCGAACTGACTCAGCCACGCAAGATGAGGATCCCAGGAGGAGAACGTACCAGGCCTAATGCAGGAAGAGAAGTCACCATCTTTTAGTTATTCACCCAAATTAAAACAACTGCCTGTTGTGTGTCCCGCAGGAGTAGAACTCACCTTTTCAAAGAAGAATTTATCAAATGTAACTATGAATTCAAACTCACCATCTCCTGGATATTTGATTGAAATGACTCAGCCACGTAAAATGAGGATCCCAGGAGGAGAACGTACCAGGCCTAATGCAGGAAGAGAAGTCACCATCTTTTAGTAATTCAACCAAACTGCCTGTTGTGTGTCCGGCAGGAGTAGAACTCACCTTTTCAAAGAAGAATTGATCAAATGTAACTATGAATTCAAACTCACCATCTCCTGGATATTTGATCGAAGTGACTCAGCCACGAAAGATGAGGATCCCAGGAGGAGAACGTACCAGGCCTAATGCAGGAAGAAAAGCCACAATTGTTTAGTTATTCGCCCAAAGTAAATCAACTGCCTGTTGTGTGTCCCGCAGGAGTAGAACTCACCTTTTCGGAGCAGAATTTATGAAATGTAACGAGGAATTCGAACTCGCCATCTCCAGGTTATTGGATCGAAGTGACTCAGCCACGTAACATGAGGATCCCAGGAGGAGAACGTACCAGGCCTAATGCAGGAAGAGAAGTCACCATCTTTTAGTTATTCACCCAAAGTAAATCAATTGCCTGTTGTGTGTCCCGCAGGAGTAGAACTCACCTTTTCAAAGAAGAATTTATGATATGTAACGATGAATTCGAACTCACCGTCTCCCGGTTATTGGATCGATCTGACTCAGCCACGCAAGATGAGGATCCCAGGAGGAGAAGGTACCAGGCC